>NC_047134.1:10127861-10444152 GCF_009829125.3 Periophthalmus magnuspinnatus | reverse complement strand
GTACGTGTATCCCAATAAGAGCCCACAGTAGCTCTGTGGGGCGGTGTCCAGGCGGACATAGATCAGCCTCCACTTTACGCATCATTGCCTCGCGGAGGTGAACCCACGTTCATCAGGCTGTTGGTGGGATGTTATTTGCTGTCTAGGGTCAAAATAGGCAATCGCGTTTCAACCCTCAGTGCTTTGGAGGTGAATCCATCGTCCTCAGAGTCTCATAAAGTTGTGGTGATGGGAGCGCGCGGATGGAGCTCGGCGCGCCTCGGCGTTGTACTTGTCGGATATGTTTTGTCCGGGATGATGCTTCCCGCGGCGGAGGCTGGCTGCAGGGACAGGAACAGTCCAACTTGCTGCACCGGGAGGAATAATGAGTGCTTTGAATACACGAAAAGAAAAACAGTGTGTTACTGCGATGCCTACTGTCAGAAAACAAGAGACTGCTGCGAGGATTACCAGCAAGTGTGCCAGATATCCGGTGAGTTGGGACTTTCTTAGCCCTCTTAGATAGCCCCACATTGGGTCAGAGATAAAGAGTTTCCTAAATCTTAATTCCTCTCATAAGATAAACACACAATTATTAAAATAAACAAATCAGCACCAGCCAATCCCTCAGTCCATAATGTTTTCCACAGAAAAGTTTGGGATCCAGATGTCTCTTTTCTTTTCTTGTCACTATCTTGGCTGGTGCTATATTTAGCCAACGAGAGGATAGAATGGCCAAACCCAAAGAAGGTCAGAATTACAGCATGAGCAGCTTTTGAGTTTGAAAAGCTGTTAGTGAGGTAACTCTGTGGAAATATTTCTGTTAATAGTCTGTGTATACACTCTGTCCTTATTTTAAGTGCACTAACAAGCACCTGCTGTAAAGCTCTCAAAGTGCACACACTCATCCTTCTATTTAGGTGCATTTGGAGAACACAGTTAGTCTTTGTTTTACTTACATTAGAGGTGACAACAAAAGTTCACAAGCCAGAGCACTTTGCAAGCCCTAAGCGCGGGGTATTACAGTATAGCCCCGAAACAAATCACTGCATCCAAGATTTACACTTAACATTTACAGTTATAGGATTTTAGCCATTTGAAAGTCTGGAAATTTTGGAGAATTGTCAACTTTTACTATGTCTTTAAACTATCCCCATGTTTTATGGTGATCCTTATGCCTTGTGGACACCTTCTCTTCTGAATGTTTGCAGGACTTTCTCATGTCAGTCAGAGTTTGTGCACATTAAGCCCCGTCCCTGCAGGTTTTATCAGAACCAGATCATGTCTTCAGCCCTGTGCATTGTCTCCCACAGTTGTCCATTAACACATGTCTACTGTAACGGACAAACACAGTGACGTGAGGACACATATTACATCACCGCTGCAGAAAGGCAACTCTTATAATTAACAGAGTATTGAGCGTGAATACGGAGGTGGAAGACATCTGTTGTGTTGTAAAAGACATGATAAAATACTATGTTAAAGTCAATTTACTAGATGATTTAACTACTGGGTTGAGAAAGTGCTCATTTTAAGCAAAGTCTGGTGAAGTTCCTGCTCTGTATCTAAAGATTAGTTTATGTAAGAGCACATGACCTCAGTACATCTTCATATTTCTGGTATATCCAACATTTTGACGACTTTTCCCCCATTTACGATCTATAAGTTTTAGTTTTAAATCGATCATCACTATGGCAGCGGCACTAATGTCAGAAGTATTTCTTATATCCTCTATGACAACTGAAGATGTCCTGCCTTAAAGGGGAGGCAGGACAGATTCATCGTGTTTCCTGGGTCTGGTACCACTCAACTCTCCTCCACATATTTCACTACTGCAAAAACTGGGACAGATAATATTTTTTTGAATCGTAAGAGATGGATTCCTTTGGGGGCTATTTAAAACAGCACTGCGGAACTTTTGCCACCTGCTTGTCTCCATTCAGATTGGGTTATTCCGCATATGGTGCCACCAAATCAAATTACAGGTAAGATCTGTTGACAGGCAGCTCCAAACACAGTAAGAATGCATGTTTTTAATGTATTTTTAGGCAATAAAAACACCAGGAAAAGGGAAAGTTATGACATCTCCATGGAGACAAGCTGGCGGTGCATCCTTCTACAGAAAAGTTACATAGTGCACTTTAAAGATCTGGTCTTGTGCCTTGATTACCCAGGTTTGTCCCTAATTTTAGTCGTATATTCTTATTCTTTGGCTTAGTTGAGTTTAAATATTGCTGGATTAACCCTGTGTGCTAATTTACGTCTGGTTCAGTCATGTTTTTTTTAGTTTCTTCAAGGTGGAAAAGCTTTAATCAGTTTTGCTTCTTTGTCCAAAACATTTAAGAATCTCTCTATTTGGAAACCGTTGTCAAGATCACTCCGAAATCTTTTAATCAGTTGCTTTGTTTGTGTCCCTTGCCAATATGTCTCTACAGGAAACATTTACCCCCAGGCTTCTTGTTAGAGCTTATTCAGACGCCCTTAAACTCTATTAACAGCCCGATATGTCCCTGTCCCATCATCAGACATGACAGAGGACACAACCAAAGAAGAGTGAATAATGTAAAAGGAATAAAGGAATGTCAGTGTACAAAGATAATGTGTATTATCAGACTGGGACAAGTGCGGGTGGAGCTTTACTAAGAAGTCAACAGATAAACAAATCACTTTCCCTGACTTCTATTTGAACTTAAGGACAGTAAATGACCAACAGCTGGTTTAAAATGTGTTATTAGTGTTGTAGCAAAGATTACACACTTGTACTGGACAAATATCTTAGTTAGGATCCATGTAATTAGTCAGAGTAGAATGTTGACACTATGGAGGGTTTACCGCTCTTCTTGGAGGTTTACAGACATTTACTGCTTTGCCTGGAAACTTCTACGTAATTTTTGATCAATAAAAACAAATATAATTTAGTCAGTGCATAACTAGAGATAATTTAAATGCTATACCTTGGAATATTACAGGCAAAATGGGAGACCCTCTACTGAAAAGCTGCATAGTGGACCTTTAATTGTGTTTCTTTTAACATGTTAATAGTTCATATATTGTTTACCAGTCTCAAGAAAAGAGTTAAATATTCTTACTATGCTCTAAGCCATGAACTTCCAATTAATTTGCAACATCTATCACCAAAACTTGAGCTGAACATCAGTTTTATTTGCTTAAAGCCACATGCGGTGAGTGCTTTGGGGTCAGAGGTCAGGCTTTGTGGTGCACACGGGGGCTGTGCGAGGGGCGAGCTGTGTCAGGCTGTCGGTGAGGTTGTCATGTGGGTGGTACCCGGACTACACTGGTGGTACCACAGACACGGGAGGGGCCTCCGCTTTAGCAATTAGCCTCTGACTTCTGAAGGCTTATGGTCAATGTGCGCGGATTTAAGCCTCAGTTTAAGTGTATGGAGCGAGGGAGACATGGTTAACGCTGGAATATTGGTTGTGTTTATGGGACGTCATGATTAAAGATCTAAAAATCCAATATTTTCAGACTGGTAAAATTAAAGTTTCGGTTTCATTAACAATTCAAAAGTAAAGATTGTGTCTTTTGAATGATTAAAAGTACTTAAAATGGCAACTAGTTTAAAATTGAGTGGATATCAGGCTCAATTCTACAGTGGAAATGGACTGGAACCGTCATATTGCAGATGTTTTGACTTGGTTTGTGATTAATATTTCTATAACGACTGGGCCTATCCATACAAAAATAAAAATAGGCACAAATCAATTAGATCAAATTATTATTTTAGCTTGTTTTACAATGTGGACTCATTTGATTACACAGGTGCAGCTGTTGACATTGAAATTAGTTTAGATGAAAATTTAAGTTTGTGGAGCCAGTTCTGAACAGATTGTACAGAACATTTTTAATGTTCTGTACAATCTTCTTCTGTTCTTAAAAAAAACAACAACAATTCTCATTTCAAATTAGCACATAATCAACCTGTATAATGTGAACACTGTGGATCCCTGGTGCAAAAGGAAGGACCACAGACACTATTGATAAAAAGAGGAAAAAAACATTGATAAGAGGATAAGATGTCTGCCCTTTCCCCTGCGCTCCGAGGGCACAGTGTGAGTGTGCGCGATGTGGGAACAGGCTGTGTCAGGTGGGCAGCACTAATGCACAGGAATGTACAGATTCCACAGTGGCTTTGTGGATGTCACTGAGACAGCCGCCCGCCCGCCTGCCCGCTCGCCCACAGCCCCATGGGAATAACAGCAGGAGCGGACGCTTCAAAGTCCTCTTTCTCTGGCACTCGTTCACTGTCTTTTGTTCATGTACAGTGCATTGTGTCGCAATATGAGTTTATACAAGACTGCTGGGTTTGACATCAGACACTTTCTGCTTATGAGATACCACATTTTTCATTTTTGGTGCAGTTTGTTGTTGTGAACGAAGCCTTTTCTTTATAAATGTGCTTACTTTTTAGGTGGACAGTTTGTCTATTTGTCTCCATGAAGATGTTTTTACCTATTTAAGCTGTAATGTTTCACAGTATGGCACTAAACGTCTCCAAGACAGCAAGTAAATAGCAACAAGTTAGATGTCAGGTGTCTGGTGTAGAAGAAAGGAGCCTAAACATTAACTGGTCCAAAATTCAGCTGCCCGTATCGTCACACGCACCTCCTCCATCAACCACATCCTCCATCAGCTCCACAGACTCCTCATCACACGCCACATTCAATCCAAAAACCCTGCTCCTCACATTCAAAACCCTGCAGAACCTCGCACCTCCACATCTCTCTGAGCTCCTCCACATTCCCACTCCCGCCTGCTCCCTCCGCTCCTCCTCCTCTTGTCTCCAGCTTTCTGTCCGCTCGGCCTGCCTCGTCACCACGGGGAGCAGATCGTTCAGCCGCTCGGCTCCTCGGCTCTGGAGCACCCTCCCTCCGGACCTCCGTAACACTAACTCACTCCCACACTTCAAATCCAGACTCAAAACTCATCTGTTTTGACTGGTCTGTTCACTCCACCACAGCACCAGACCAGGCTGCACCATCCTGCTCTGACTGTGCTTTTAACTCTGTGTTTTACTGTATCTTTTAAACTCTTGTATATTAACGCTTTTGTACAGGTTTATTGTTTTAAGGCAACCTTGAGTGTCCAGAATTCATTATTATTATTATTATTATTATTATTATTATTATTATTATTATTATTATTATTATTATTGTCAGACCAGAGGAGAGGTGATCCCTTTCATAGTAGGAAGCCATGATTTCAAGGTCTTTTCTTTTACCAGTAAACAAATAAATGCAAAAAAGACAAGTTTAATGTCATTCTGTGGAGCAAAACAATAATATTTCCACAGAAAAAAAACACTTGATGGAACCCTCAGCACAAAATAAACAAACAAATAAATAAAATAATAACAAATTACATAATGCACCTTTAAAAATGACATAAGACCGTGATAAATTGGCTTCCCGGTGAGTTGATTAAAAGCTTCAAATCATCTTGTGCAGTGATTTGAAAGTTATTTGGCATCATTCTTCGCCGTTCCAGCTGTGCTATCATACAGAGCAAGTATCCAAGATTTAGACAAGATTTTTTGAATAATTCTATTGACAAATGTGTTATATATGTTATTATATATATTAATGAATAGTAATTAAACCTGTCTGGAAAATCTTTTTAGTCTGGCACTTTGTTTATGAAGTGCTGAGTTCCGCTCTCAAAGGGGCCTGTTAAAAGTCCACTGCTATTAAACGTCTATGGTGGACAGGCGTAATTATTGTTTGGGACTTTTGGCTTTGATCAGCGCAGCCATCGGACTTCCTCGTGGCACAGATGTAATTGCCTTAATCAGTCAACTGAAAGGGGCTCCTGATTGCTGCTGCCACTGTTGCATTCAGTGTGGTGCAGTGTGTGTGTGTGTGTTTAAAGGAAATAAAACTGAAAAAAACAGGAAGCGGAATAAGCCCCCATAGACCTTTAATAAGAGCCCGCCACCACCACACAGGCTCATTACAAAGTTATAGAGCAGGAGAGAGTACACGTTAGAGGACGACTTGTTTTTTTCTGTCACTTGTTTTGTTGTATGTATATTTTTAGTATACAGTTTGAGTTCTCTATCTTATAATGTTTTTGTTTTTGTTTTTTTCCTCGTGTCAGACATATTAAATGATTGGATTTTAATTCTTGCAGTCAGTGAATTCATGAACTCCCTCAATGCACATTTTGCAATTTCAAAAAAGTGATATTTGTATTCACTTATTTGGTTTGGACAGTGCATGTTAATGAGCAGACATGATGCAACATGAATGTAAACACACTGGATTATACCAAAAGGCTAATTTCCATCTGTTGTCCCAAGTGCTAGGGTCACAGAACGGTCAAAATAAAAATTGCACAGTTCCCATAGTTGCATGTTCCACTCATTGCACAGTCCCCGTTATTTCAGTCAGTTTGGCCCATTCAAGACACTTAAATTTTATACCCACCCCCTCATATAAGCAAATACGTCTCTACAGAAAAGTTCAAATCACATTGCCTCTATAGATGATGCATGCTGGAGCTTTAAAAGAGCTGTACATGGGACATTCTCTCAGGGTTAGAGACTATTCCACAGGTTCCCACCTTGGAGAGAGATGCATTCTGACTAAAGGGGTCTGTCTGTGGGGGGTCACAGGTCAACTCTGGCGGTGGCTCATGTGGTCGTTGCTAAATTGTTTCTATATTTAATCTACTCCTTTAAAGGTGGTGGTGCGAGGGAGTGTAGGACCTTGTGAATTAGACGAGCTCTTTTAAGGTTGACCATGTTGTTAAAGTCCAATAGTCGATGCTTTTTCAGAACGTGACAGTGATGGTGAGAAATGGAGTTTTTTATCAAGTATTTTTAGGTCTCTTTTATAGAGATTTCCAATGATTTTAAGTAATGTGGGGCAGGCAAGAGACCAAGTAGTTAAATAATAGTCTATGTGGGAGATGATCATAGAGTAGAAATAGTTTTTAGCAGCACTCACGTTTAAGTTATTCCGGATCTGACGAAAATTCTGATGTGACAAAAATTCTGATTATTATAGTAGAATAGACACTGTTCATGTGACTGTTAAAAACTGCAGCACTGATTGTCCCACCTCTTTATACTGGAATTTTACTGTAACAAGCAGTGGATTCTCATTTATGTGCTGTTATTGTTGCAAAACACGTCAAAATGTGAAATATTTGATCCAGAGTGTGAATTTTTTGAACGATCACAACTAAGTACAGATGCAGAACAATACAAGATTACTCAAACATGTATGAATCTGAAGCTGAAACACAATATTGCGTAAGCTAACGGGGTTAAAAGTCCATTTTACATATGTCTCCTTTAAACAGAAAAAGCATTGTCTGGCTGATAAAGAGAAGACAGTTGCATAATTTGTATCTCCTGTCTGAATTGTTTCGGTCTTTATTCATGACATTCCCAGTTCATTAATGTAATTCCTTGCTCTCCCAGCAGCCCTTGACTGTGAGGTGGGCCCATGGGGGTCTTGGTCTCCGTGCACATCCCCCTGTGGCATTGGCAGCACAGAAAGGAGTCGACAAGTGTCCGTCCCACCCAGAAACGGAGGAATGCCCTGTCCAGACCTGAAGCAGCGGCGTGGGTGCTATGGAAACAACGCCGTCTGCAGCTCAGCCAAAGGTAAAACCCCATTTCCAAATCAGACTCTTTGTTTCTTGTCATGTGTGAGCGAATGTGAGATGCGATCAGTCTGTTCTTAGCAAACATTTCCTGTAAAAGAGTTTAATGTTTTAATATCTCGGGGGAACTGAGGTTTTACTTGAGCAATTCGTCTGCAAACATCTGGTGTAAACTCTTATCTCGGCATGCACCCTTTTCAAAATGCACCAAAGTTCTGAACTGTAAACATCTTCTGCTTGACAAACATAGTAAAGCTTTACACCGACTAGATCACAACTTGAAACTCTAGCTTTAAAATAAATGTTATGCTTCAAATTTGCAGAAGTGGCAAAGATCCTGCCTGATTCTTACAAGAGGAACTTCAAGGACCCATGGAGACGGCCACACATGCTCATGAAGGAGGAGAAGGCCAGGTAAGAGAGCAAAATAGTCATGAAATCCACCGAGTCATATCCCTGTGGCTTTCAAGTGTACTCCCAGTGTAGTGGAAATAATTACAGCTCAAACTAGTACACTGAGTAATATTTCCTATGGGCTAAGAGCACAGCAGCCTTGTTTCATTATAAACTGCACTGATCTTTCTGCAGGAATTCCACATTTTAACTGATATAAACAAGGTAATGCTCTGATTTTCTATCATTTAAAACATTCAGTTTCCTTTAATTATTCACTTATGACTATGAACTGTGCACTGAAAGCACGGAAATGTACGTAGTTTTTGCTAATGTGATTATTTCTGGACAATAACGTTTGCTGACTGTATCAATATGCTTATTTTAATTTCTCTAAGCATGTTCTATTTAACTTTTCGCATCAAAGGCAATTGTTTTTTGTTCTTCTAAAGATAAAACCCACACATCAAGGTCTTTATACCATGAACCGTGACAATAAATATTTTCTAAACGAACTAACCTTCACTGATAAACGCTGCGGTCTGTGAAAAAGGTCAGAACAACCTTCTTCTACGACATTCTGCGGTGTCTGACGGAGTGATGAGGGGGAGTAGATAACATCACGTCTAATTAAATCGGACATGAGATCACGTATAGTTTTGTGAGAATCAGGGGACTATGACTCATAACTGGTGTCGACAGCCCCCCCCCCCCCCAAAATGTGCGATTATGAAACTGGGACGCTTGGAAACACATGGAAAGATAATTGATAATTTATGAAGAATGAAGTTAAATGTTGAGATTACACAAAATAATGCAATTATGGTAAATTGGATTACTGTATAACATGTGTGCAATATTTAACTACATTATTATGTCTTGGTTGTGTGAATGCAGTTTTATTTCACTACATAACATAGCATCTATCACCAAAATGCATTTATTTTTTACACCAAATGCAACTCTTTTCATTTTCGCCTTAGGTTATTTTTGGTCAGTCAGTTTTATTTGACAGTTTTAAAGCATAAAAATGGGTATGATACTGGCATACGAGCTGCTTTTAAAGCCCACTACACAATCATATCTCAACCTGCACTTTAAAAATAAACGGAGCGAGCGCATCACTGTCACTTTATGTTTACAGACAGGAACTTCCCTTGTGGACGATGCTGATTCTTGATTGTTCAATGGGCAAACAAATAGTTCTTTCAGTAAATCTAAGTGCATTGAGATGGTTATAGCTTTTATTATGGTCTGCAGTGCATTGACAAACAGCTGTGTTGATGTTAGACAACCTCAGCCCTGCAGGATCGCCTTCAAATGGAGCACGACTCTTTAGTGTCTCTCGGGTCTTTGTTGTGTCTGTGTCTGGTTAGTCATGATCAAGGACAGCTGATTTGGGTGACTTCCTGGTTTGAATTAATCCCAGTGCTGAATGCTGCTGCTGCTACTAAGAGAGTTAAAATAAATACGAAATACTAAAGCGAGGTAGAGGGGAGCAATACAATAACACTTTATAATATCTGTAACATTGACACTTTAGAATATCTGCACTAAACTGGACACTTTACAATACCGATCACCTTAATAAGCCATGTTTGCACTGTTCTCTAAGTATTTAATTTCATTTTTAAGCATTTTTTTTAACTTTTTGCCTTCCCTTATTTGTATTTATTCAGTGTTTTTATGTTGCACTTTATCACCAAAGAGAGTTCCTAATTTGTGAGCTGTGTTTACTGACAATGGCAATAAAAAGTCTTCTGATTCTGATTCTTCTGATTCTGATTCTGATTCTGATGTAAAAACATGTTGATGAACTACTTGCAAAAAAGTAAATAAGTTATTGCAAAATGAGCAGCTGTAGCTCATTATGAGGTGAATAATGGGACAAAATCTAGATTGTGCCAAATATTACAAAATGTCCCTATCACTGGTAACATAACACTGGTCAACACTAAATTTATTGTCTAAGATTTTTTAGCTGATTTAGGATAATTTTGATGTGCTGAATCCAAAAATCACATTGGTTTTACTCAATCAGGTCAATGTTCTGAACTAAGCTACATATTTGTTTTTGGACGATTTTGTTTACATGTATGAGTATTTTCACGTCATATGATGCAAAATTCTGTTATATTTCTCACTATAAACAAATTCTGAAGATTTTGCATGTGCCAACTTATGACTAATTGTTTTTTTTTAATATATATTATATTCGACTAGAAGATCTTGCAAAAATAAGCCCGACATATTCTGCTACATCTGCAGTGAATACACCAATGTTCCTAACAGGAATCAAGTCACAAGTTTCCTAAAGCGTGCTTACCATGCTTATTTTGGGATTAAACTTGGTGACCAAGATGAAGCTTGGGCGCCACACATGGCATGCAAGTCATGCACCGAGTATCTGCGTCACTGGACTAAAGGCAAGAAGAGTTGTCTGAAGTTTGGAATTCCCATGGTTTGGAGGGAGCCGACATCAATAGCTACTTCTGGGCTATTGATGTGACTGGGATCAACAGAAAGAACCGAAGCAGCCTCAAGTATCCTGACTGTGAATCAGTACGTCGTCCTGTAGCTCACTGTGATGAAATTCCAGTACCTGTCTTTGTAGAAGTTCCTGACATCAGTGACAAAGATTCCTCCAGTGTGGTTTTAATGATGATGCTCCACATCCTTTTTCCCAAAAGGAGCTAAATGTTCAGTTTTCCTGAGAATCTGGGATCACTGAGTGATGAGCAGGTGGAGAGATTCCATCAGGACATAAAAGAGATGGAGACCAGGTATCAGGGACACTGGGATGCAGTCATGATGGCTGATTACTGTTGGACTCTGAAGAGAGACATCCCTGCTGCTGAGCATTCAAGGGGTTCATAAAAACAGAAGTTCATGTCCTGAATTTTGCACAATGATAACGTAACGTTCCAATTTACATGTACTTACCTTTATAAATTAACATAATGTAACATTTAATTAATACATTCTGTTAGAAAGCTATTTTTTATCTCCTAAAACATTTTTTGGATGAGAAATATTAAAGAAAATCAACTGATAATGTCACAAAATTGTAATCAATTTAGTCAGAAGATCGGATTTTTCTAAATCAAATTAGCATAAAAACCTGACCTGACTGAGAAAAATGGATATCATTTTTGGATTCAGCGGTGCTAAATGGTCCTAATTCAGTTGAAAAAACACAGACAACTTTCAAAAATGTTTTTTTTTTTTTTGTAACCCAGTGTAATTAGCCCCTGATGTTCAATAAAGTATTACGCTGGTCCAAAACCATCAGTATCTGACGTAAACTATATATTTCAGTGCTTTTGGGTGCTTTATTTAGGGTTTTATTTAATTATAAACATGATTTCCCAGCTGTTATGTTGCTGACTGACAGTATTTAAGTAGTTGTTTTGTATATATTTAGCACAGTCTTTGTATGATTTGCAGTTACTGTGTGTACCTGAGAGTGAAGCAGGCCAGCGTCGCATGTAAACTGAAGCTGTGGAGCGCTCAGCTGGTGAGGGACCGGCTCGTCTGTGCAGAGTGTCAGAGCGACGCCATGTCCAAGTCAGACCGCTGCGGAGGGGAC
This sequence comes from Periophthalmus magnuspinnatus, assembly GCF_009829125.3. Lineage (NCBI taxonomy): Eukaryota > Metazoa > Chordata > Actinopteri > Gobiiformes > Gobiidae > Periophthalmus > Periophthalmus magnuspinnatus. The sequence continues at coordinate 10,432,559 of NC_047134.1, read as the reverse complement.
GGTTTGGAGGGGTCCAGGTAAATAATCAAATAATCAGCTCCTTAACTGTTGAGGAAGAAGAAGAAACATTTTACTAACATTACAGCAGGAACAGTAAAAGCTGACAGATGTAAATGTGTGATTGTGTTTTGTTTTTGGAAGAAAAGGAGGTCATTTGCCTGTTTGATTGATACATGCCTGGAGAGAGTATGTTGACATTTGATTTAGAAAAAAAAATCATGAAGGTGTGTGACCTACGATTTGAGATAAACAGATTGAATATTGATTTTACTGATACTGATAACTGTAATATTGATTCACTTTATTTATTGTTTTAATATGATGTCATTGTTTAAGTGAACCGTAGTGTGTAGATGGTTAGAGCATTTGTCCTCCCAAACGCAGAGATCAGTGATCCAATGTCCAACTGGTGCATGCTGTCATTGTGTCCTTGGGCAAGATGCCAAGTTCCAAGCAACAAATCCACCAAAATAGTCTTGGTAATTGCTTATCCGTGCATTTGTCTTCAGTGGGTTAGACGACTGTAACGTCCTGCTCACTGGACTCTCCATACGAGCCTTAAGATAGAACAGTACATCCGGAACACTGCTGCTCAGGTCCTGACTAGAACCAGGAAGTACTTCACACATGTGTCCTGTGGCTCAGGTCTCTGGCTCCTGTGGTTCAGAGAATAGACTTTAAAGTACATCTCCCACATGTTAGTGCCATGCAGACAATCTCACGCTTTGAGTACTTCAGGGACCGACCTCCTACTGGTGCCCAGAGTCAGGACTAAACCAGGACTAAATCAGGGCTAAACCAGGACTAAATCAGGACTAAACATGGGGAATCAGTGTTTCAGTTTTATGCTTAAAACTGGAACAGTCTTTCTGAAGATGTGAGACAGACCTCGACTTTGACAATGTTTAAAGGCTCAATGTTTATCTGTGGATATGACTGAAAGGTTTTTATTCTGCACTCTTCTCTTTTAATGTTAATTTTGTGATGATTATTTATGTGTTGATTTGTTGAATTGTGATTTTAACGTCTTTCTTATTCTGTAAAGCACTTTTACTTACTTTGTGTGCGAATTTGCCTTAATTAGCTCATTATAATGTGTTGTAGGACCTTCTGGGTGGCAGCCTCCGTCTCTGGCTGTCACGGCTCCTGGGTGAGAGAGTCTTCGTCCAAGGGCTGTCACTGTCCACCTTACTCCGTGCTCTTCGTGTGAGTCCATTCACCTAAACACAGGAGCAACACAAAAACAAGCTACAAGAGACTTTCTATAGAGTTTACACCACTGAGCACCACCAGCATCCTGCCACTATGTCCACTGTACTGTACGGGCAATGATAAATAAGCTCACGGCGATAGCATTTCGTAGCCACATTAAGTCGTTTTTCTTCCCAAAACACACAAGCCTCTATATTGCTTTTGCTTATCTACCTCCTCTATTGCTGGTGCATATGTTGTGATGCACCATGTACAAATGAATAGATCGATTATTTTGCTTTAAACATTTTATATTTTGACGGTGTTATGTACTGTAAATGTTATGTGCCTAAAGTCATATTTGTCCAGTCTAAAAAGTACAAAAAGTTAGGGATTTTTTACACTTTCTCTTAAGTATTTTATAAGTGCCTGACATAAATTACACCACGTGACCTACCAGCCAAATACAACGCCAGCTTAATGGACTCTCAGGTCTGATGCTTGACCGTTATGTTAAGTTTATATTAGAATGGAGTAAAAACAAGGCGGAAGTGTTAGTGTGTTTACTTCTTTTTTGTTTGTTTTTTTAAATAATTTTGATACAAACTCCAAATCAACAAATTAAAGGTTCACTGGGTAACTTTTCAGGTGGCAGGTGCACTAACTGTTGTCTCCATGGAGATAATGACATACTGCAGAACATACCAAGCAAACCGCCCCACCCACTTTTGCCGTAAACGTGACGAAATTGCGCTTTCTTTGTGGTGGCACTTCCAGTTAAGTGGGAATGGAGAATTTGGGAAAAGTTTTGCCTCTAAAATCTGATATAAAGTAGTTTCATTTGTGTAAAATGTTTGATGTTCATGTGCACCAATAAATCAACAATGCACGGATTATCTGGGAGACTTTTAAACAGCTCTGTAGTCCATATAGAACTTATCTGCAGCCCCGTGCAAAATAATACAGCCCCAGTGACAATGGTGGCACCAACAGCAACTTCTGGATTAAGGTGAACAGCAGGTAGAGTAAACCACCAGAAATATTACACAATGCACCTTTAAATATCCACATTCCTGTAGTTTTTTACTTACACCAGGCTGTGGACTGATGTTAGTGCTACTATTAGGAACACCTGTCTACATTTACAAGCTAAAGGTCTTCTGTGTAAAAGCTTTAGTTGTCTTTAACAGGAAGGCAGAATCTAACTAAGAGCCGTTACTCCCAATTTATCAATTAACAAGAAAACCTCCCCACACTCCCAGGACGACTCCTCATTCCAACCATGTTATGACAAGCTAGGAGCATAACACCTTATGTATTTGTATTTATTTATTATAATCTGATTTTTTCATTCATAATTGTAGCGCAACATTGTATTTTTTGTACCCTGACTTTTAGAAATAAAACATATAATCTGTCAATTTCATGTTGTTAGCCTTTTCATTTCAAACCTGTCATCCAAATCTCATGTAAGTGTTTATCTATGGCATAAACAGGTACTTAACTATTAGAAGGTACTTAACTCATTCCTGGCGTGTTTCCCTTAGCATAAACTGAACGACGACAAGCAAAAAACAGTTAATGTGTGTAATCTTGAGTTTTGTATGACCTTATCCTACAATTAGGAGTTTTTTTTCTGATATAACATGCTTCAGGGGAATGTGTGGACAAGTTGAGCTTAAAGACTTGAGGTAAACAGTTAAGGTTTACATCATGTGTAAACACAGACATTTGGCTTATTTGACAGTTACATGTTTTCTCTTCATTTCAGGGTAGCATAACAGTGAAGAGAAAGAAAAAACAAAACTGACAAACCCTATAGTTTAATAATTGTTAACATAAATAAAATGAAGACATTCAAACTGTGATGATTGAATTGATGATTACAAATCATGTCAAGATTTGTTGAACGTCTTATGTGTTCACAGCGTAATGGTCCACTAAAACAAGGTAATTAAAGTTAACAATTTGAATTCTACAAATGAATAAACCAATAGCTTTTTGTTTACTAATTCTTACAAACACACAAATGAAGAGTGAACTTGTTTGTTTTCTTTTTTATAGCCAAAAGTGATTACTATTACCATAGAATCCAGCCAGACAGGTTGATGAGACGTTAAAGTCGTTCTGAGATTATTTGTAAAAAACAAAATTATAAAATGTGTCATTGTTTTACACTTGAACTTCCTCTCCATCAAACTCCACTGTCTGCTGCTGCTTACCTCTCATAAGCCCTGATACAACATACTTGGTCAGCACAACTCTTTCTTTTGTTTTAGTTCAACAGTTGCAGTTAAGTGCTGCATGTGTCCTGTTCACCTCCGACCTCCCGGGCTGCTGTGGTCCAAACCCAAACTCCCTGCGCCGGTCCATGTCTGGCCCAGTGCCTGACGTCCTTCGACAGCAGTATGTTCTAGGATTACTCTTCTTGAAAAGGGGGGCATTCCAGCTCTGCCAGGCCTTTGTCACACAGTGGTCACTGTTTGCTTTGTACAAGACAGCTGTTCACAATGTGTAGGCTACTATATACTTTCTTTTATATTATAATTTTATATATATATATATATATATATATATATATATACATACATACATACATACATACATATATATATATATACACATACATATACAGAGAGAGAGAGATTGATAGATACATAGATAGATAAACAGATAGAAGTTTCTGTTATGAACACCAGCCTCCTTTGTATTGCACCACAGAAGTAGGCTATAGTAGGCCTATGTTTTTGAAAATCCGTACTACAATTAGCTGAGCATCCTAATGAGAGCTTGCAGGGCCTGTAAAAGCAGCTGGTCCAGCATGGAGGAATGATAATGAATAGACCCTTGAGCACAGAGACCTCACCTGAGCTATGCATCAACACAGCTGCACCTCCACTAGAGGCATCGAAAGCAAACCTGTCAGGATCATATTGAAAGCAACAGTCACTCACTTGTCTTCATGGCTATGGCTCATTAAACAGGGCATTTTTAGTGTTTTTGTGCCTTTTCCCACAGTTTAGGTGTCGTTGGTTTAAAATAGTGGACAACACCTATTAAAGAGGTTTATAATATTTTGGCGCCACCTTGTGGTCATTAGTATAGGGAGTCAGAATCATTTGACATTTTATTGGACAATCCACATTCATACACGTTGGCAGAAAACAAACAATTAAAGCAAATAAGATTATTTAAGATCAGTATCAACAGTTGATATGTTTATATCTCATAATCTCATACATTTTAAAATAAGTTTGAATAAGGTGGTTCACATTATATGGCTGCTATATGTAGCAAGCATAAAGTTTGGTGGTTATTAATATCTTCAGATGATAAAAAGCAAAGGAGCAGAAATTAAAACTGAATTGACAAAACAGCAGATAAGGACACAGTGATGGATATCTTGGCAGTTTGTTGAATTCTGAACAAATGTTCTGTAAAACTACTGTACACAATGCACAATAATATACATTAAGGCAGTATGCTAATATCTGGACTGAGGCTGCACAACAACCTTTGACAGAACTGTGCACACCAATTAAGAATAATAAAAAAGCATGTAACATATCGGCCTAAAAGTGAGCAACTTGAGACAAGAGTTTTATCGGGAATATTTATCGGGATATTTTATTTAAGTCTTTTCATCTGTTGGTTTGTGTTATTAATCTTTAGATCCATGTTGTCAACCTTATTTAAGAGAGAATTAATGGAGGCATCTTGATCATCAATTTCAGACTGCAGACCCAGTCCAAGACCTTTCAGTCTTTTAAGACCAACTGCCATTTCATCTAAGTTGTATAAACCAAACAGAAGTGGAAATTAGCAATCAAATACAACCAACAAATCAATTCATGTAATCAATGAAAAATATACCTAGGTTGTTGTCCAGGGTTTGGTGTGCCTCTTTTAGTACTTTGTTTTTAGGGTAACCATTTTGTCCATATGAGCTGTCATCTGTGGATGAAGAAGCGCCAAACCCTATGAAAACGCAAAACATAATCTTACTTAATTTCATAAGATAATCACATTTAAAAAGTAGAAACATAAATTGAGACACACTAACCTCCAGTATCAAGCTTTCTCAGATTGGGGTGGCTAGCTTGGTACTTATCTTCATGGCCTCTACTATTAGATAAGGCATTCTGCAATCTGAAAGAGGAAATAAATGATGGCAATTTTTCGGTCAGTGGTGAAAAGTAACCAAGGTAATATGTGTTGGAATACAAAGTATGTGAATGCATGAATCAAGATCTTATTGATTCCAAATAGCACAAAGGCTTACTTTAACTCACTAATATAAATATAGGACAACAACCCAGACAGTAAGGTCAAAATAGCAACATTTTAATCAATAATTATGCCTTATATTGCCGTCTTTGCATCAGTCAGAGTTGTATAATTTGTACTGGTTATTAAGTAAATATTCTACTTTAAAAAAGACTCAAATGTTTACTTTTTTAAACCTACAGTATGTCATTATGTCGCAGGTCTGTTTATATGGTTCCCTAGAGTTGTTTTCGGTTAATTAATGTTCTTATGTGTGAATTTATTTTGTGTAACTATGCATATTTTAAACAGATAAATATAGTCCAAAGTGTAGTATAACAATATAACAAATACTTTCTAAAGATTATCAGAAAATTATACCTGTCACTGGCCTGGTAAGGTTTGGGCTCCTCAGGAAGTGGCTTTGTCTCAGGTTTTCCTTTAAAATAATTCACTAATCCACCCCACACACTCTTGATACTGTTGATGTGCCTCTGACTCGTCTTTAGGTCCTGATCCATGTTGTCCAGCATCTTGTCCGTCCTCTTCAGAGCTTCTCCTTGACGCATGAGTTCCTAAAGAAAATGGATACCCTGTTGTTTTAACATAATTGATCATATTTTATCAAAGGAATCCACAGACATAGCTATGGTTCTAATCTATTGTATACAAAGATCAGGGATAGTTATGGCTAAATAGGTTTAAAAGTAAGACTGCATTGTATTAAGATCATTGCGATTTTTATGGCAAGAAGAGGGTTTATTTTTGCATTTTTATAGGAATACGGAAATTAGATATGATATTTGGATAGGATTGTTTATTGTACAACTAAATCATTGGACAAACAGGAGGAAATCATACCTCTGCCGTCTCAATGCCCATCTTCTCTGACTCATAGATGAGACCAAGAGAACGGTAGCTACTGTCCACTGCAGACTTAGCAGTATGCATCACTTCTTGCTCTAAGTACTTTTGTCTTCTCTCTGCTTCACTTAAACTGCTGTCACCAAAGTCATCCTCATCAAATCCTCTGTTTTTTTTAGGCCTGAAATCTTCTTCTTCATCATCATCAGCAAATGGGTTGTGGGAATTTGGGAAAGCCATCTGTTGAGGAAAAAAAAGACAGAGTAGGTCACATTTCTTTATAAAGCAAGCCTCTGACACATCTAATCTAAATCTAAAGAATAATTAAAATTTATGAAGCATTTAGTGTAATATTTCTTTTAAATAATGTTGCAAAGTATATGTTTGTGGCCTGTACTTTTGTGTGTTTAAATGTGAGTCTAGCTAACAGCATGTCTCAAATCGACTAGTATTGCTAGCTGGTTAGCTGTCGGTCAGGGAACAAACAAAATCCAAATCTCCACGGATGAAACAGTTGTAAAGACATACAATTTTCATTATATCAACCAAAACAATATATCTTAACACAGATAAGAGACACTAATCATAAAAATTAAACCTTTTCCGAAGCACTAGATCTGTGAAGACAAGACGCTATTGTTGCTTTAACAGCTGACAGAAAATTTCCGGTCACGTGATATGACGTCACAGCTGTGGGGTTTCAGCTTGAGATCTGAAATGTCTCTTTTATTGTTATGTTAAAAAACGAAATATATATATATATATAAGTTACGTTCTACGTATAGGCCTACATCAAATTGTCATACTACCAGAATCTTTACACATCACGTAGTACTGTCAGAAATGTCCCTCTCCACTTACCGTACTGCGGTTTATTCAGCGCTCGTCCCTCCCGTCGGGACAGCGCACAGATGAGGTGTAAACATGTCGGTGATGGGAGGTGGCACAAGAGGGTTTTACTTTAACACTGTTCTGTCTTTAGCTCGGTCTTTGGCCGCTCACCGCCCTGCACCAATCGAAAAGGTAATGTCCGTTTTTTATTTCACTCAACTGAAGCTTATTAGCAACAGGACTGAGCTCCTCTTCCGCACAGCGCAGTGTTCAGGGCTGATGGGATTGACACCTGAGCGATATTATTCTGTGTATTATTCTGTTATTGCTCTCAGCAAATCCATACCATAAAACCTGTCAAATTTAAACTTGTACTAACACCAGAAGACGAGAGAGGCAAACGCTGCAGCCAAACAGGTTCGTGCTGTTGAGAAGCCTGACAGAGGCCAGTGTCTGTACCTGTTGATACAGACTGTACCTGCACCTGTAGAGTGTTATCACCTGTATAAGTTATATAAGTATAATACTGTTGAGAAGCCTGACAGAGGCCAGTGTCTGTACCTGTTGATACAGACTCTACCTGTAGAGTCACCTGCATAACTTATATAAGTATAATGCTGTTTGGACTTATGGTGTATAATATTGTATGTGCTATATACAAAATATGTAGCCCTACAACACTCGGATTAAATAGATAAAGTATTATTTTATCTAGATAGATAAAAAGTAGGTAGAAATAATATTATTTTATCTGTTTAACCCCAAATGTGGCACTTTTTGTTTGTTTTGCTCACTACTCACAAATATGGTCTTCTCCAGGTCAAAAAGCTACAATGCATGTGTCCAGTGGAAGTGCGTGGTGTGTTTACTCTAGATGTAAGAAGAAGAGATGCTGTGGTGGCCTTGGGGGTCTTCCTGGTAGAGTCTGGGTTACAGGTGTGTGTTGATGTAACATCCGTAACAGTAAAAACTGTAATGCAAAGAAGTTAATGAATGACCTCAAGAAAAGACATTAAGCAGTCCATTAAAGAATTTAATGAATTAACTAACCACATTTATGTTTTCCTTAGATTGTGATTATATTACATTTTGCACTTTACCAATTAATGACATTTATCCACTTCTTGGTTTATTATTATATATGGTGCATTCCCTGTGCCATGCTGTGCAAGTGTTTGTGCCTATGCCTGATGATTGTCTGTTCTCTGCAGCACAAAGAAATACTTGTTCCCTATTTACTAAGCTTACTGAAAGGGCTGCCTCAAGTTCAGTGGATTGAAGAAAACTCCAGAAAGCATGGAAAGGGTAAAAACTAAACATGTTTTGTTGCTGTCAGAATGCTGGCCATTTAACATCACTGTAACTGGATGTTGTTAAAATGATTAAAAAAAAGATCAAACATCATTTTATTGTGTAAATTAAATAAGTGAAATGCATGTACTTGCTTTGCAGAGTTTCTCCCTGTGGCAGAGAACTTTGGATTCTGCTTAGTGACACTTTTAGCAGATGTTGCTCAGCGAGATCCTCATTTCAAGGATGAGGTGAGTGATTGCAGTAGTCTGAAATGGCATTGTAAAATTGTGTGACTTTTCAGTCATTCAGTTTTTTGTTTTTTTTTGGGGGGGGGGGGGTTCAGATTTTGAACACATTAATGGAAGTTATGCAGCTATTGCAAGAGATGTGCCAAACCCCCGATAATCATGACAAAGGTACGCAAAATGGATAGAATTGAAGATATGTCTGGATCTTCTGACCTCTGTCCTGTTTTTTTCTCTAGTTTACCTCTGTAGGTATGTGGTGCCAAGCCTTTTGGGCATGACCAGGGCTTTTGGGCGCTACAGCATCACAGATGAAGCACTCCTGTCCAAACTGTTCCCCAAAGACTCTCCTCAGACCCATCGTGTGATGGAGGAGCCAGAGGGAGTACGTCGCAGATCTTTCAATGACTTTCGCTCCATCCTGCCCTCCAGTCTCCTGACAGTGTGTCAGAGCGATACACTGCGGAGACGCACATGCACCAGCCATGACTCCTGCTCACAGGTCTGTATGCACAGGATTTATTTGAAAATGCACAGTATCACCTCACACGTACACACTTCTTATTTCTTTGCATGTGTTTGGCTGAATTTTGTTTATGTCTGTTGTTTTCTCAAAGTGCCCAGATCCTGGAGGTCATTCTCCCTGTTCTCCCACAGCTCCTGTTTCACACTATTTTGAAGGTACAATAATTAAAGCATTATTGTGAAGCCAAATATATATGTTGAACATTTGTTCTGATTTCAGGAGCGTACCTCTCAGAAAGCAGCACGGTGGACCCAAATTTTTACTTCTCGACTGTCAGCTCCAGTTTCTCCATGTCTCCTCTGTTTATGTGCACTGAAGAACAGGAGGAGGAGGTTTCTGTGGATCTATTGAGGCAACTTCTGGACATGGTATTGTCAAACGTAACTGAGTTTAAAGCTGCTCAGCTCTTCCTCATATTAATAATTTCAGTCTGTTTTTAATTCACAGGTTAAAAAGTTAGTTTCAGACTCTTTCCTGAAATCGGTGGATACCACAGTATCTGAAGTTACAGAGGTATGCATTAAACTTTTACTTTTTGTATATATTTGACAAACAGCTTCAGATTTTGGTGCTGTTCACTTTTACTTATCAGTAAGCCACAGTGAGCTACAGTGTATGATGAATAGAATTATTGTATAAACAAGAGAGAAACTCTGTTGAAATGTGTTGTTTTTGTCAATAGTCTCATCCTGGGATTCATCTTTTCTACAAAACCTTCAGTGACCCACTATACGTATGTGTGTTTAAAATGCTGCGAGACACACTCAACCATATTAGAGGTAAATGATGTGTGTTTTTAAAGTTTTTAAAATTTTGCTACTAATTCAGAAAGATGCTATGTCTTTAAATATATAATGTGCTTTGCCCATTCAAAGCTTTGTCGGCGGCTTTTGTTCGAGAAGTGCACGACTTTGTACTGGAGCAGTTCAGCAGTAGTCAGTCGGAGCTGCAGAGGGTACTTCATGACACCGGGGGGTTGCCAGGGGAACAGAGCCCCCTCAAGCTCCGTTGCCAAGCCAATGCAGCCTGTGTTGACCTCATGGTGTGGGCTGTTAAAGATGAACAGGGTAATTGATTGTAGCAGATGACTGGTTGTGTTTTTTGTTTCATAATTCAATTATCCTGAATGTGTGATATTCCATCTTATAGGAGCAGAGAATTTGTGTACAAAGTTATCAGAAAAACTACAGTCCAAAACCTCCAGCAAAGTCATCATTGCCCACATGCCCCTCCTTATCTGCTGTTTACAGGTAAAAACTATTTTTTGTTTATTTAAAAAATTACACATTGTAATGAGATCCTGCCATTCTTTACAGGGAATTGGGCGTCTGTGCGAGCGATTTCCAGTTGTGGCAAACTCACTCACCACCTCACTTAGAGACTTTTTGGTTGTCCCTTCACCTGTTCTTATTAAACTCTACAAGTACCACAGTCAGTACAGCACAGGTACAACAATAAATATATTTAATATTTGTGGCCAAGAGTCATTGTTTGGCAGTCTGTGACATATTTACAAGAACTTTATGCAATTGTCCATCATTGAATTGACCACGTTTCATTGATCAGTTGAAGCTACAACTGATCAATGAGACACTAGTTTCCTTTCCACATTGATCGCTGTATAATTTGATTCTGTATGTGCACCGTTATGCATCCTCTGAATCACCATATTTTAATAAATTGTTTTTTATGCCCTATTTACATGCATATCCAGGTACAGGAGAAATCCGGATCAGTGTGACTAATGAGTATTCCCAGTCCACACTGAATGTCCTATCAAACAGAAAGGACCAACCGTCTATGTATGAGCAGCTCAGAGATATATCCATCGACAACATCTGCAGGTCAGACTCTACATCAATCTTTCTCTTCTTTCAAGATGAATTCAGTTGTAACTTCAAGCATGAAATTATTTCTCCTAATTGACAGAGGACTAAAGGCCGGTCTGACCAAAGATGATGACATTGTTAAAGCCTTTCTTGCCAGTTTATCCATTCGTCTGTACATTTCACAGGAGAATGACAAGTAAGCTGATCTAGAATGTCAGTCATCACAAAATATCTCTAGTCTTTTCAATGTTAAAAAAAACGTATACTTTTATAGGGATGCACATCTAATACCAGACCACACCATCCGAGCCTTGGGCCACATCGCAGTAGCTTTGAGAGATACACCCAAAGTCATGGAGCACATCCTTCAAATCCTCCAACAAAAGTTTTGTCAGCCTCCATCACAGTTGGATGTCCTTATAATAGATCAACTTGGCTGCATGGTCATCACAGGAAATGTGAGTTAAATTATATGATAAATAAATGATAAATTATGCGATTGCTATGTATGACTTTATATTGGGTCTGTTAATATCAGACTTGTGGTTTGGAGATGTTCCTCATGGATAAAGATCCTACAGTACATCCTGCTTTCAGCATTAAGTTTCTCACAATGTCTTTATCCTGATTTTCAGCAATATATCTACCAGGAGGTGTGGAACCTTTTCCAGCAGATTAGCGTAAAAGCTAGTTCAGTTGTTTACTCTGCTACCAAGGACTACCGGGATCATGGCTACAGGTTAGTACATTGTAGGTCGAACTGTCTACATCTCGGATACATTTTCAAAGGATAGTTTTTGCTTGATTGATTATGTGATTGATAGCTAAACTTGTGTCAACATGCATGTATTTTTGTTAAAGGCACTGTTCTTTGGCAGTAATCAATGCTTTGGCTAATATTGCTGCCAACCTCCAAGGAGAGCAGCTCGTGGATGAACTAATGGTGAACCTTTTAGAGCTGTTTGTCCAACTGGGTTTGGAAGGGAAGAGGGCCAGTGAGAGGGCCTCCGACAAGGGGCCGGCTCTCAAGGTAAGTGATATACTCAAAGAATCAATTTAGTACTGTTCAAGAAGCAGATAATAGTCAACAGTGTCTTTATCATGTTTGCAGGCGTCAAGTAGCGCTGGAAATCTTGGTGTCCTTATTCCAGTTATTGCTGTGGTGAGTAAGCTTTTAACAAGCCCTTTTTCCACAGTAATTTGTAATTAATCAACACAGCAGTGACCCATAAAAATGAAAAACATATATCAAATTAAGTTTATTAGTTTACTTTTGGCAACATTCAATAGTTAAACATTAACCAACAATAAACTGACTTCAAATGTAAATGTAATATAAGGTTAATTTTTAATATTTAGTAAACTACAGGAGAATACTTTTCAGCTTACATTGTCTTTTATTAATTACAATAAAATAAAAAATCCTAAAAATGTTTCTGGCCATTATATGTGGTTATGAAGCTAAACAGTGAGCAAGGGCTGGGCGGTACAGTCCCTCATGTGACAGTATGATATTTTTTTGGTAAAATCGCCATATTGTGATCGGCAAAGCTTCTTGAATGTAGCTTTATACTAAATCAAAGACATTGAAGCAAATTACTTAAGTTACTCCTTCAAGGCAATACACAGTCAGCTCAAGAGTTTACATGAATCGTGACAAAAATCTAAACTGCAGTCTGTCTCCGAGAAAATTGTGTTATTAATTTTTTGGCATATCGCCCACCACTACAGTCAGCGTTATGTGTGATTTAGTTTTGTGAAGGGTTGGCCACTCTGCCGATGAACACAAGGCAGTCTGTCCGGTGCTCATAGATCAGGAAGAGGAAAGGATGATCCACAACGAATCTGATCTGAGAGGAGAGCGGCATAAAGCCCACCTGGGTCAAAGCGGCTGCCTCTGTGCCCTCCTCATTCACTGTGATTGTGCCTTGATGCTTTAGCTAGAAAACATCAACAGAGACACCGTTAAAGACACTGAGTTAATGATTGACTAAATTTCAGGATTTAATATTGCATAATATTATTGGAGGGTTAAGGCGATATATATATGTGATGGGTATAGGTCCGTAATAGTTATGTCACTCTTACCCAGTTCATGGAGAGCTTTTCAGACGTCATTCCACTGAAATCACCATTTTGTTCAAAAAGGTCTGTGAGGCCCATCTCCTTCAGATTTGGGATTAGGTCATAGTTCTGCTCTAGTTTAAAACGAGGGAGCACCACTTCACGTGTCCTAGTAGTAGAAAGGAGTACAAACGCAAATAATTCAAGAAGTAAAATGCGTTCCTATTGATTTAAAAATGTCATTGCAATCACAACAACTGAGAATTAGATGCCATTAGCTCATTCTGGGTGATTGGTCTGAGAAACAAAATAATAATAATAATAAAATAGTTTTAATAGTGAACAAATCAACCTAAATAAACACAATATCTGAGAACAGAACAGATGAAAACTCTCATTAATCCTTGTAAAATAAATTGTTTCTGTGAGGAATTCAGTTATTATTTCCCTTCATTTATTCCTGTAATTTCACAAGTTAAATGTAAGTTTTTTACCTATTGCTGCTCACCTGTTTGTCATGTTTTTCAGCCATTTATTAACCACAGTAGGGGAAATCTCCTGCTCCAAGGTCCTCATACCTGTAATCTTTCTTGGTAGCGCTATAAGCATACTGATGTTTCCTGTGTATGGGAGCTAAAACACAAATGATGAATTATTTTAAACACATAACTTGACTAGAAAACACACTGAGGGCTGATTTGGGTCTGAAATAGAAAAACTTGCTTGTAGAATGTCACAGTCCAGTTCATGGTCAGCTGCAGCCATGTAGTTGCCTTTGTTGGTCATCATGGGCACACGGACAGACGTCTTTTCATTCACTCTAAAGTTACGATAGTAGGTCATCTCTTTTGGAAATTTCTGCTCCCATGTGCCTGGTTAAAAACAAACAATCTTTACCGTGGCATTTGAATCGGTAACTGTATTTAAATAGTGTAATTTTACCTTTAAAGTACAGGTAGTTGAGGAGCATCAGAACCATATTCGGGTCGATATTTTTAAGTGGTTCCTGGATGAGGCCTTTGGTCAGCTTCTGGATCCGACGATTTGCCTTGTCTAGAAAAGCGGGGTCTTTAAAATTCACTGATTGTGGCTCGGCAAAGTAATACGCTTTTGTCTCTTCACGAAAACCATCTTTAACTTTGACATCCTGCTTCACATAAACATCGTTGACAGAGCGCAGAGTGTAGCCGAAATTTCTACGAAAGAGTCTGTGCGTCAACTTCCTGAAAAGTTTGTGCACTGTTGTGTTGTCATAGTGATGGCTGGCGTTGACAAAATCTGCAAAACCCATAGCCTTGTAGATCTGCTCGTGAGTTTGAGATCCCGCTCCTAAAGACATCATTCCCATTGCGATGGAGATTCCAGCGGGGGCCAGCAGGATGTTGTCAGTCTGGTTAACGTCATTGCGAAGACTGCGGTAGAGGTTGAACCCAAACCTGGCATTGATGATGTTCAGGCGCTGAAGACGAGAGCGACTGCTGTAAAGTCGTAACAGTCTTGCTCTGCGTATTTTCGGATCAGAGGACTCCGCAAAGATGTCGATGTCGGGTGCTGGTGTGGCGATCTCATCAATTTCATCTCCTTCACTAAAAAATATCACTTATTATTGAATTGTTTTGCACAAACCACATGTTGGTGAATATGAATTTTAATAATGATTCAGTGATGGCCAGAAAGGGTTGCATATCATCAACTGAAAATCACTTCCTCATTTTCAATAACGGTGTCCAGAAAACTACCTCTGAAACATGTTCTACCTTTGATAATGATTGCTACAATACTTACACATAGTCATCACTTCCTGCTGCAAGAATTTTGTCAAAATCAATATAGTCTTCGTCCTCAAAGCCGTCCAAAACTAGGTCGTTAGTGACGGTATTCTCTCTGTGGAAGTCTAAAGGAATGGCCTCCACGTCCTCTGGGTCTGACTGCTCAAAACCTCTGGGATTTTGGTTTGACGTAGAAAAGTGAGAACTGAGATCTTTGATCCCAGCGAGAGAAGGACTGACCAGGAGACAGGCCACACACACGAGCCCAAGGAGCACCATCCTGAAGGCTTAAAATATTAACAAAATGTTGAAATCTTTGTAAAGAATGTAACATCACAGTAGTTCATTAAAAGTGCTGTAACTGACAGAAATGTGCTAATAGTTGGTTTGTCTTACCTTTTGTTGTGCTGGTGGAGAGGGCTCAGTTGTTTGTGAGAAGAGCACAGAATTGAATACACAATTGAACTTTGATGTGGGCTCTTGACTGAGCAAACAAAATAGATCAAACAGACCAAAAAGTCCTTTGACTGACTAAAATCTTTAACTCTTTAGAAAACGGCACATCTGTTTAAATAAAAAAAAAAAAAAAAATAGTACAACTTAGGGATTGTCAAAATTATTTTATTCTGAGTAAATATCTTCATGTATATGGCATTTGTAGTTATAATTTTAATTATGTATTTATTCATGTTTTAATTTTAGATTTTTAATCAGGCTATTAAAAAATTGTGCTTCTTACTTTTTTTGTTTACAATTTACAGTTAACCCGAAGACTTCCGCCAATCAAAGAAGCTAAGCCCCGCCTTCAGAAGCTGTTTCGGGACTTCTGGTTGTACTCCGTGGTCATGGGTTTTGCTGTGGAAGGCTCAGGTAAATGTTTTACTAATACTGGCACAAGCATGTTCATTAAAATCACTTCACTTGTTAGTCTATACACTGTATAGATATAGATATTAATGTTCTAACTGTTTTCACTAGGCCTTTGGCCTGAGGAGTGGTATGAAGGGGTGTGTGAGATTGCAACCAAGTCTCCTCTTCTCACCTTTCCCAGCGGAGAGCCACTGCGCTCTGAACTCCAGTACAACTCTGCCCTGAAAAATGACACAGTGACAGCGGTACAATATTCTTAACCCTATGAACCACAGTAATGGTGTATTTGTAACTAAAGTACAAAAATGGTTTCTTCAGGCTGAGCTCAGTGAACTGCGGGCAACTATCAGTAACTTACTTGATCCGTCCCCTGAAGGATCTGCTTATATTAATAAACTAGATTTTGCCATGTCCACGTACTTGCTTTCAGTTTACAGACTGGAGTACATGAGGTCAGCTTCTTTTCTTTTGATATTTGCACATCCTATTTCTGGAAATGTTTTTTTTCTGGATTCATAATGACTCCTTTATGTCCATGTTCAGGATGCTGCGATCTAATGAGCCTGACCGATTCCAAGTCATGTTTCGATATTTTGAAGACAAAGCCATTCAGAAAGACAAATCTGGTGAGAGCTTCAAAACACACATCTGAGTCAATTTTACCTCTCTCTGCTATGGCTAAAATCTCGTGTGTTTTTTTTTGCTTTGTTTTGTTTGGTTTTTTGGACACACTGGTTGATTACGTCAGAACAGTAATTGCTCTTTTAAACAGGAGAAGCTCTTTACATTTTAATGTTATCATATGCGATTATATAAGAAATTATAAACTGCCTTAAATTACATATAATATATCTAATTGTAACTGCACAATAACCCTCCTTTTCAAGTAAGATATTTAGGCGTAAAAGATTATTAAAAGATCCACCCTCCTCTCTGCTTCCTCTAGTGTTAGTCTCTGTTCTTCTTTTGTTTTCAGGCATGCTGCAGTGTATTATATGTGTTGGTGATAAAGTCTTTGATGTCTTCCTCCAAATGATGGCTGAAAAGGTAACTAACTGATATTTTGGATGGTGCATTCCAGAAGAGCGTTTTGGAACCTGTGAATTTATGTTGTTTTAAGGCTAAGACCAAAGAACATGAAGAAGAACTGGAAAGACACGCTCAGTTTTTGCTGGTGAATTTCAATCATACTCACAAAAGGATACGAAGAGTAGCAGACAAGTACCTCTCCGGTCTGGCTGAAACGTAATGCATATTTCATTTATTTACCAGTTTAGGTATATTCTTAGGTATATTAGGTATATTTCTTTCAATTTCCTTTCCAATGAAGACAATATATGTTTCTATTTAACTAGATTCCCCCACCTGCTTTGGAGCGGTCGTGTGTTGAAGACTATGTTGGACATTTTGCAGACTCTGTCACTGTCTCTTAGCGCTGTAAGTTCAAGAAAAAGGCACCTACATTAATCTAGAATATAACAAAATACTTTATAACTTGACCGTGTTTGTTTTTCTTATCAGGACATCCATAAAGATCAGCCGTACTATGACATTCCTGACACTCCCTACCGGATAACTGTTCCAGACACATACGAAGCGCGGGAGGTAGGGGCACCATTTTTCCCTCATATTTATTAATCTTGATATTTGATTCCATTTTAGTTTTGTCTTATCTAAAACATGACTGCCAATATCAATTTCCTGAGCATAAACAATACACAACAAATAATAAATAGTCCGAACTTGCATTTCATTCACGGTTAGATATTACTGAATCTCAATCTTGATTAAAAGTCAATTTATTGTAACCCCAACAAGGTGTTTTTTTTTGTTTTTGTTTTTTTTAAACTAAACTACTCCATTTTACATTTACAACAGTATCACCACTAGAGGGAAGTCATGTATTGTTGTAAAAGCATGTTATTGCCACAAGAGGGTACTGTAGTTGTGATTTGTTTATAAAGTTTGTGTTATATCCCTTAGAGATTAATAATACACTTTATGGCAATATGTTGTAATGTGCACAAGTTCATTTAAAACTATTAACACCACGTAATATAAATCTATATCCTTTTTTCAGAGCATTGTCAAGGATTTTGCTGCTCGCTGTGGTGAGATTTTAAAAGAGGCAATGAAATGGGCTCCATCAGTTACAAAATCCCATCTACAAGTCAGTCCCAAAATACAATGTATGGTATATTACAATCACCTTAGATTAACACAGTTGTCCTTTTGCACAGGAGTATTTGAACAAACATCAGATCTGGGTGTCAGGACTGTCCCAGCACACAGGCCTCGCTATGGCCACTGAGAGCATTTTACATTTTGCAGGTTACAACAGACAAAGTACAACTCTTGGGGTGAGTATCATTTCCAGAATCAAAATATGACTTAAAATTGCACAGTAAAATTAAATAAGATTACTTGTATTTGTCCCAAAAATGTCAGTATTCCAACATGAAAGTACAAGAACAGTACTGTGTCTCTGTGCAGCACTTTGGAAATAGGTTGTTTATGAAATGTGCTATATAAATGTGGATTGGAAAAGAAATAAATATACAAAAAAGACCTTAAATCTAATCGTTTAAATTATGCAGTGCTTTGGTGGCAGTATTTTATTTGTTCAGCTTCAATCTTAATGTGAAACTCATTAGGTTTTGATTAACTACACTTAGATGTCCTCAGTTGCGTCCTAATCCGTGGGCTATAGTATGTTCTATTGTATACTCATGTGTAGGTGTTGCGTATTATTATTTTTTATTACATGTCTTAACACGCAGCTTTGTTTACGTGTGTTTTTTGGTTCCTAATGAGTATTAAGTGTGCATGCGTACTACTGTATATCACATTATTTTTGCTTGCTAACTTTGCTAATTCTTTCTTATGTGTTTTGGGCTTGCATTCTGCTATATCTGTCTTTATTTTGCTTCATTTTGTTTTCATTACTCTGCGTCGAACTGGCTGGGTTACCCCCGTTACATATCTGCAATGGGGTTTGTTGGCTGTTTGGCTTACTGATAATGCTGCGCTGTCCTCCGCGGTCATCCATAGGCCGCTTTTCCTCAGGTTGGTCTAAGTTAATATATTGGACAGGGACATACGCATGGTTACACAATGATGTCTGCTTCTAGTGTGTATTTTTGCGTGTTAATGTATCTAAGTTTGTCCTGATTTTAACTGTCTTCAGAGCACACAGCTGACAGAAAGACCTGCCTGTGTGAAAAAGGACTACTCCAACTTTATGGCTTCGCTCAACCTGCGCAATCGCTACACAGGAGAGGTACAGTGTGCGAGATGTTAAAATGCTAAATGATCCTGTTTTTGTTTTACGCAACTATTTCACCATTGCATTCTGTAGGTGGCAGGCATGATGCAGTTTGCAGAAGCGACAAATAGTCAGTCAGATCTTAACAAACTTATGATCAATCAAATGACAAATGCTTTGGATAATAAAGACCCAGAAACTTTCACACAAGCCATGTTCAAAATGGCTGCTCTTCTTATAACATCAAAAAGTGAGTGTAACTGTATTTGAGGTGTGTATTTACCATTCATTCCTTGTGATCACGATTCAATTTCTCCTGTCTTGCTTTTAGAGTGTGATCCTCAGCTGCTGCATCATCTGTGCTGGTCTCCTTTGAAAATGTTTACAGAGCATGGTATGGAAACCGCTATCGCCTGCTGGGAGTGGCTCATAGCTGCGCACAATGGAACTGAAGTGCCAGTATGTTTGATTAATTATGTTTTTGTTCTAATTTTGGTCTTTATTAAGCAGAAGTGTGTTTATCTCCTTTTGTAGTTCATGCGTGAGATGGCTGGAGCATGGCAGATGACGGTAGAAAAGAAAATGGGGTTGTTTTCTGAAGCCAAAGCAGAGGCAGGTCCTCTGGCAGTTTCTGAGGAGAGCAAACCGGCGCCTTGTGCACCTGATGTCGTACCTCACTTCCTGTGGATAGAGGTCAGTCACATTTTCCCACTTTTATGCATGCGTTTTTGTTTGAATCGGCTGTTACGTAACTTGGGACCGCAAAGTTTAAGCCATCTCGTATTCCTTCAGTTTTTAGTGCAAAGGTTTGAAATCGCAAAGTACTGCAGTTCGGATCAAGTAGAGATTTTTATTGCCATGCTACAAAGATCTCTGTCTCTGAGTGTCGGCGGTGCAAAGAGCAGCTTGAACAGGCACGTGGCTGCCATTGGCCCAAGATTCAGGTAATGTTTGAGGGGTTTTTTATAATAATTGCTCTGTGTATTATAAAGCATATGACTTGGGGCAAATAAACCAGTTGTATTTATTCTTGATATTTTGTCCCAGGCTCCTCACTCTAGGTTTGACTCTTCTTCACGCTGATGTTGTGACAAATGCCACCATCAGAAATGTGCTGCGAGAGAAAATCTATTCAACAGCGTTTGACTACTTCAGGTATTAATCTGTTTCTTGGAAGTTGTAAAGATTTTGCGCTGTAATTAAAACTCTAAAATGCTTTCTAAAATGTGTGTCCTTTTTAGTGTCGATCCCAAATTTCCCACTCAGACTGACAAGAGCCTGAGAGAAGACATCAGTATAATGATTAAGTTCTATGCCAGTCTACAGTCAGACAAAAAGTATCTGACAGCCCACCAACTGGTCCCCCCTGGTATCTTACCCGGCACAAATTAGACCAGCAAATTATCTCTATTGTTATATTTTTATGTAATGTATATAATATGTTTTTGCAGATCCTCAGGACATGTCCATGAGTTTGTCTGTCATGGCAGGGGCCGACAGCCGGAGCAGTCTGGACGCAGCGGTCGGGCAGAGGCAGCAGGTGGCTCAAGGGTGGATCAACACCTATCCTCTGTCTTCTGGGATGTCCACTATCTCCAAAAAATCAGGTAGCACAAAAAACACCAGTACAAAGCATCTTGAAATGTGCTTACATAAATGTTTGCTGCAGGTTTATCCAAGAAAAGCAATCGGGGCTCCCAGTTGCACAAGTACTACATGAAACGCAGAACACTGCTCCTGGCACTTCTGGTAAAGATATTTTGTGTTGTTCGCCCATCAATGGCACCAAATATGTATCCGAGTTTACTTATGTGGTGATTTTCTATGATGTTGTTCTGCAGGCAAGTGAGATCGAGCGGCTGACAACATGGTACAACCCACTGTCTACTCAGGAGCTCGCCATTACCACTGAACAATCTGTGGAGACCAGTATCGGTAACTGGAGAACCAAATACATCAGTCTGACAGAAAAACACTGGAAAGACACTGTAAACTTGGCTTGGAGCATCTCACCTTATCTCGCCCTTCAGTTACCTGTCAGGTAAGGCCAGCTGAAAGACAAAGCCACAAATAAATCAAGTCAAAATAGAAGTATTTCTATAGAAAATGACCACTAGTCTAGTTTTCTAGATTATTTGAGATAAATTGAACAAAGCAATGTAAATGTATTGCTTGTTGAATTTTGCATAATTTCAGTTTACCATTTCTCAGGTTTAAAAACACAGAGGCCATAGTGCCTGAGGTGACACGTCTCGTGAGAATGGATCCAGCTGCTGTATGTGATGTTCCTGAAGCGATTAAGGTAAGCTGCAATAGAACAGTTTCATTTACACTATGATTTCTAATTATTTCAGACTGAATATCTTTCTGTTTCAGTTTTTGGTGACATGGCACACAATTGATGCAGATTCTCCAGAGTTGAGCCATATTCTGTGCTGGGCACCAGCAGATCCTCCGACTGGACTGTCCTACTTCTCCTCCCAGTATCCCCCACACCCACTGACCGCTCAGTACGGGGTCAAAGTCCTCCGTTCTTTTCCTCCGGTACATTTAGTTTTCTTACATTTTTGTTACCATCACGTCACTTTAAAGTGACGAGAAAGAGTTAAATATGTGCCCCTGTTTTAGGATGCCATTTTATTTTACATTCCTCAAATTGTTCAAGCACTTCGATATGACAAGGTAAATACTGCACACATATGCACTTTTGGTCGCACTTAAAGAGCCGTGTGATAAGAGCGCTGTTTGCAGATGGGTTATGTGCGAGAGTACATCCTGTGGGCTGCTCAGAAGTCTCAGCTTCTTGCTCATCAGTTCATCTGGAACATGAAGACCAACATTTTCCTTGATGAAGAGGGAAATCAAAAAGATCGTATGTCATTTTATAAGTCCATTTAATACATAAGTTAAGCAAGATAATATGATTTTGTTTTGATTTCCAGCGGACATTGGAGAGCTGTTGGAACAGATGGTGGAGGAGATCACTGGCTCTTTGTCCGGCCCAGCCAAAGATTTCTACCAACGAGAATTTGACTTCTTCCACAAAATCATAAATGTCTCAGCCATTATCAAGTAAAGTATTTTAACTTTACCCTTTTATTTAGTGATAACAACCATAGTTAATAAGATACAACAAGAAACAACAGCAAAAGTCTAATGAAAACTAACAAAACTTTCCTAAATGTCCCTCGAGAGCACTCACCTGTTTTCCAATAAGTCATGTTAATTAGCAGTATTTTTAAAAGGGAATTGTTATATTTACATTTCCACAGTCTGTTTCCCAATGCTCCACATGTTGTTCATTTATTTGCATCCTGTCTCCATGTCTTAATGATTAGCTATTGGGCTGGATGAGCGCGTGTGTTGTTCTGTTTTGCTCTGTGCTCCTATCAACCTGTCAGTATGATTAGACAATGAACATCTAAGATCAGTCCCATGTTATCACCTCACTGTTATTCTTCTGTACTTTACTGTTTGTTAATCCACTAGAGATTGACTGGAGTATTCCCTGTGCCGTCATTAGGTCATTAATTGCACCATTTCAACAACAATCCTGTCCCTTGACTTCTTCATTTGCGCCCTGTTCCTTAGTGGCTTCCCGTGTGTGTGTCAGTACTTGTGTGAAATTATTCAGGTGATGCCCACACAGTAAATAATTGTTATGTTCAAACTTGTCAGGCCTTTTCCTAAGGGGGAGGAGAGGAAGCGAGCGTGCTTGGAGGCCATGTCGCAGATCAAAGTTCAGCCTGGGTGTTATCTGCCCAGTAACCCCGAGGCCATAGTTCTGGACATAGACTACAAGTCTGGAACCCCAATGCAAAGGTTCACCCAGTAACGTGGTTTAGTGTATTACCAGAAATACAAAAAAACATTTTATTGAAAACTATGTTGTTCTTTCAGTGCGGCTAAAGCTCCATATTTGGCTAAATTCAAAGTGAGGAGATGTGGTGTTAGTGAGCTGGAAAAAGGAGGTGAGTTGAATTTTTATAAATATAGATTTTTAGAGTTATAATGTATTCAGTTAGCATGGACAGATGTTGTGTGAACTCTCTCAAGGCCTGTCGTGCCGCTCTGACTCTATGGATGAAAGCAAAGGTGATGATGAAGCCAAGCAAACGTGTTGGCAGGCGGCCATATTTAAAGTGGGAGACGACTGCAGACAGGTGAACAATACACTGTTACAAAACAAAAATACATTTACATTATATTACCTTTACTTGACTTTCTATTAAAGCGCATATTAGTGACATTATTT
The DNA here is from genome assembly GCF_009829125.3 of Periophthalmus magnuspinnatus. Lineage (NCBI taxonomy): Eukaryota > Metazoa > Chordata > Actinopteri > Gobiiformes > Gobiidae > Periophthalmus > Periophthalmus magnuspinnatus. Next base: position 10,409,291 of record NC_047134.1, on the reverse strand, counting down.
TGTATTCACAGGACATGCTCGCTCTGCAGATCATCAGTCTGTTCAAAAACATCTTTCAGCTTGTAGGACTGGACCTCTATGTGTTTCCTTACAGAGTTGTGGCCACAGCCCCTGGAGTAAGAAACATTATGACCAACATTAAAGTTTTAACATCATTTTCAAAAACATTACAGTATTTCTTGTGTTTTTGGACAGTGTGGAGTGATTGAGTGCATACCGGACTGTAAGTCTCGAGACCAGCTGGGCCGACAGACTGATTTTGGGATGTACGACTATTTCAGAAACCAATATGGAGATGAATCAACACTCGCATTTCAGAAGGCAATGAACCCACCGTATATGACTGGGACGATGAAATGTATTGTGTATTGATTACCTAAAATCATTTTTCTCTTCAGGCCCGGTACAACTTCATCCGCAGTATGGCTGCCTACAGTTTGCTGCTCTTCCTTCTGCAGATAAAAGACAGACACAATGGCAACATCATGCTGGACAGCCAGGGTCATATCATCCACATCGGTTGGTTCATGCAAATACGTTTATTCACAAGTTAAACTCTTCACTATACTGACTCTGTATCTGTTTGTCTTTAGACTTTGGGTTCATGTTTGAAAGTTCTCCTGGTGGAAACCTGGGCTGGGAGCCTGATATCAAGCTGACTGATGAGATGGTGATGATTATGGGGGGAAAGATGGAGGCGACACCCTTTAAGTGGTTTATGGAGATGTGTGTGAGGGGCTACCTGGCTGTCAGGTCAGTTTTCAATCAGAGGGGCTGTATATGCACATAGATATGCCCGCAGTCACTGTTAAAGTATATTTTTGTTATGTTTAGGCCATACATGGATGGTGTAGTCTCCTTAGTTACGTTGATGCTGGACACAGGTCTTCCATGCTTCAGAGGCCAGACAATCAAATTACTTAAGTACGTTTTCTCCCCAAGCAAATCAGTTTTTCTCTTTCTAAAATATATTATACTTTTTACAATTCATTATTTTGTTTTCTTTGATTAGGCAACGGTTTAACCCAGGTTTGAGTGAAAAAGAGGCAGCATCTTACATGATCAAAGTCATACAGAACTGTTTCCTCAGCAGCAGGTAAGGATTTTGGAAAATATAAATGTATTTAAGTATTATTATATACACTTCATATAATTACTACATACTATATACTACATATCATACTAGCTAACAATACTTATTTAACACGGTTATTTCTTTATTTTTCAGGAGTAAAACTTACGACATGCTCCAGTACTATCACAACCAGATCCCATATTAACTGTTGGTGCTTTAGCATGTGGCCTGGCTGATAACTGTGCACCTTGTTGTCATTCTAATCTGAATCTTGTGAAAAAAGTAGTTAGTTGAATGTTGTTTGCTTTCGCTTCCTGATCGTCATCCAAGTAATATTTTTGGAAATTCTGACTATTTATTATATATTTATTACATTGTGTTGTCCTAATGGATGCACTGGTATTTTGACGTGTTCCACTGTGAAAAAAAAATGTGCACGTTTTATTTATGTTCAGAAATTATGCCAAATTTGCCTGTGAAAATTTATCGTTAAATCTTGTTTGAAATGTTACTGAAACTCCAAGTAGCTGATTTGAGTTGATTGGCTGATGTGACCAAACTCTGTATATTTTTGTTATTTGTCCTTCCTTATTTTATCCTAAATTTCTCAATGGGCCAAGGAGTTTGTAAGCCTGTGATTTTGTTTTGTCGTAATTGCCTGATACTTAACACTGAGCACTTAACTATTTATGTATGAGCAAAGTATATTTTTATGACTCTATATTTGCAATAATCACACAGGTGTATTTGCATGGGTCTGACAAACTAGAGATTGATTGTTTTAACTTATTTTGCATTGCCAAAAGGAGGACTGCCATGTTGTTTTTCATTTGTGGATAAGACACTATAATTCTGCATTTGCACCTCTGTACCATGTGGCCTGTTTCCATTGTGGCTTCTGGTAAAATATTGGAACCCAAAGTGCTGTTCAATGTTCTTATTATTAGACTTTTGCCTTGATGAAATGTTACTGATTGTTCTCTCTTTGTAGGTCTATGTTTTGTATCTTAAATGAGAATGCCTAAAATCTTAAGGAATAAAGACTGACTTGAAAAATATGTGTCTTAAGGTTTGATTGCTCTGACTGTGGAAATGTATACTCTGCAATTTTTTATTTTTATTTATTTATTTATTATTTTACTTTTTATTTTTATGTATTTATTTATTTTATTTTATTTATTTTTTTCCATTTTTATTTTATATTTTTATTTTATTTTTGTATTATTTTATTAATTGTAATGTACAGACAAATTGGAAATTGTAATACCATCATTGCCAACATGTTACTACCCACAAATTACACCCAAAAATCTGTTGATTTCTTTGTGAGAGAGACAGAAAAATATGTTTTCTATGTAGGCGAAATCTTACTTTTTATATAATTCTTGTGGCATTGATGAAAAAATGAGTGGGATGAAGGACGTGAATGACCAAAAGACAGGCAGGTGGGGTCTAATTTTGGCAACAAGGGTAAAGTAATACATTATTTGACTATTTTGAAGTGCAGTTATAGGAGTAATAGTAAGGTAATGGAAAGAAAGCTGTATTTTAAAATGCTGTTTTATTATTTATACACTAGAGGGCATCAGGGTTTTGCCCTTATGCTGTGCTTACTGTACCACTGACACTTAAAAATATCTGCACTAAACTGGACACTGCACAATACCGATCACCTTGATAAGTCATGTTTGCACTGTTGTTACGATGTTGTTGTATATATCTACCTCTAAGTATTTTATTTTATTTTTAAGCATATCTTTTTTTAACTTTATGCATGCTCTTATTTGTATTTATTCAGTGTTTTTATGTTGCACTTTATCACCAAAGAGAGTTCCTAGTTTGTGAGCTGCTACTGTGTGTAGTGTGTGCATAGATTCTGGAGCAAATTAGCAAAATTTGCCCTTCAAAATGCAAATAAACTATACCTCAATGCTCCAACAGCGGTGTATATTATTGAGTTAAATATCTGAAAAATAAAAACTAATCGTAGAGAGAAACTGATGAAGTTTTAAGTAATAAATAAAGTTGTTAAATGAAGAGCTGCTACTCAAACCTCAGACCCCATTAATGCCTAAAACTACATAATTTAATTGGAGCAAGGCGCTGATGGTTGTTTATGGTCCTGTTCACCGCAGTATATTTGGTTAATATTTCATTGCATACAGATGTCCAGAGGGGAAACACCTTGATGTATTTTTGATGAGGTCAGATCACTGTCATGGCCACTCCCTGTGGTCCTGGAGGCACCTGATCTAATACACAACACACGTCTACATTCAACACGTGTGTACAGCTGCTCATGCGTTTGGAAGCATGTAAAGTAGGACTGAACCATGTGGCCTAGTGATAATCTGTCATAACTTCACACAGAGAAGTAGATTATTGTTTTATTCATTCATTCTGTTTTATTATTCTTTACTGTCACTTTTCTGTAGTTAGTAAGCATCTCCTTGTCTCCATCATGGGGTGTTAATGCTTTGTTTAGAGTATTACACAGTATGATACTAAACCTAGCTGTCGCCGTAGAAACAAGTAGTTGACAGGTTTGTGGAGAGGGGACCCCATCACAGTAGGTTTTTTGAGGTTTTAGCAATAAAACATCAGTAGTTTATTTCACTACCAGTGTTTACATAGATAAATTCAATACAAAATAGATTAGATATTAGATTAAATATAGATAAACACAGATAGATAGATAGATAGATAGATAGATAGATAGATAGATAGATAGATAGATAGATAGATAGATAGATAGATAGATAGATAGATAGATAGAGATAAAGTCATTTCTCTTTTGGTGCGTAGCAGTGTCCTTAAATGGACCTGACCTCATCACATGGAGAAGACACTGGCACCTCTTGTGACATGTTTATGCTTGTTGAAGCTGTGGTGGCCTTGTAGTCAGCCGTGTGTGCTGTGGAATAATTAACTGTTCTCTTGGTCGTTTGAGTCATTAGCACTGGGAGAGGGGCTGAGGAGAAAGAGCTGTTTGTCCAAAGGCAGCATAGACACTCGGGCCTTTTGATGAGATGCTGAGGCTGATCAGGAGAGTGGCTGTACCTCACTGCAGTGTCAAAGCAGAGCATTTCAAAATGCAGCTTCTGTTTACTTGTTTCTGACATTATATTAGTAAAAGTCACTCAGTTTCATAATTATATAGTAAATTACAACCCATATTAATGTAGTAGTGGGCGATATGGCAAAAACATAAAACAATTAAAAAAATAAATTAAAAAATCACAATTTTCTTGCAGCCAGATCTAGATTTCAGTTTTATCACTTTGTATTTTCTAACCTTCTTCTTCTGAATGTTCACTCTTCACAGTGAGGGGTTATAGTGAGCTGTCACACACTCATGGGCTACACCAATAAGAGATGTGGCTGGGGTAAAGTGTCTTTGAGCAGACTGAACTGAATAGAGAAATGGTGAGTCATGATATGACCATTGTCACAGGGATGACAACACAATTTGATATTTATCCACAAATCATCAGGCCCTACAGTATATTACAGTCTTTAACTGAGAAATATATTTTTATATTTATTATTTATTATATATATTTACAGACCTCCTTTGGCTCTTAAATGGAGCCTCTGTGAACAGACGTATGTTTGAGACCCGTCACGTTGATAGAACCGTTGCTACTGTTGATATGTTTAATGGTGTTGTGTCTTTGGGAGGGACAGGAGCTGCAGGCTCAGTCAACGCCACTGTTTACCTGAGTGCTTAAGCCACAGGGGAACAGACTGTGTGCTCGATCAACTCAAACACAAGAGCTCCATGCAACTATCCAGACACTTGTACACTTGTAATAATGTACACTAACTACTGGTCTGGAGTTGTGCTGCATTAACATAATAAACTGTTGCCACTGAACCCTCTTTTCAGGACAGGTCCAAAAGCATTACAAGCCCTGTCAGGACGTCCTGCGGGCCAGCACTCAGGGGCCTTTCTTTAGCTGTGCCTATGTGTTGTGGCCCATGGGCGCAAGCAGAAGAATAGGGCCCTGTGTTCACCCTGTCCTTATCGTGTGACCTTTGATCTGTTTGGACAGCGTGACCAGCAGCAGCACTCACAGAAGTCACAGAGATACTAGTCCAGACCATTACTGTTTACAGCAGAACATAATGATTAATGACAATGTCACAGAGGAGTCATTACACTGTATAGAAAACAACAAGATGGCCTCATAAATATCAGTATCTTCTCTGAGGGATCAATCGGACAGGGGACGGACAGGACACTAGAGGAAGTTTAACTGTAATTAAAATAATAGGAAATTGAAGAACTTCAGCCAAATATGCTTCATGCACTTGTACTTTTGTCCACCAGAGGGCTGAATCAGTCACATACAGTTTTGAGCAGGTTTAAGAACTGCTAATGAGGGAAGTATGAGCTTGTCCCAGGACCACTGTTATGGGACTGTTGTTACTGTACATAACATATTGTATTCTCACCTGAAGGATTTCACTCATTTTCACCTTTGGTGTGACATAAATGTGTTTCCTCTCACTGTGATAAACTAAACTAAAGCTCATCAATGTGACTTTTGTGTTTTAGATGAACCGTTCTGTCCATAAACTGTAGTTCTATTCACTGCAATACAACAACCAAAGCCTTTGCCACCCTTTCTGCCGCCATGACCACTGTTACCACGGAGACCCATTCAGATGCCCGGTGGTGACCTTTGACCTGAGGGGAGCCTGGTGAATATAGCTGAATGGGGCGGCTGGGCTGGGGCATCTGGGGTATCATCTGGCGCCTAACAAAGGGCCTCGCCAGCTGGGGAGGAGGGCAGCAGATAGGAGAGGGTACACAGCAGAGGGGGCTTTTCTTCTGCCCTCTTCAGAGAGAGTGGCCATTGACACTGTGCATCTCATTAGGACCAACACCCCCTCCCTCTAGAGGACAGGCCGAAGCAGCTGCCTGTCCTGGGCCATTCAAGCTCAAGTGCAGTCCACTGCAGGACAGAGACGCAGACAGAGTAAAAGAGACAGGGTCTGAAAGAAACCTGGACTTATGCCACAAAACTCCATCACTCACAGGCCTGCTCCAGACCCACATCACAGGGAAAACATGTGTAAACGTGTAGGGAGGTTCTGGACACACTAGGCTGTGCCAGTGTTTCAGTGTGTGCTGTACCTCACTATTATTTTAACAGGTTACCTGCTAATAAAGCTAATAAACTGCATGAGGCACATCAAGACATCCCTTTGCAGGCAGCGCATTGAGCAGAAGAGATCTGATGTCTCTGAGGTGCCAGACCCGGGCCTGTCCATCTCGCTGTCCACGCACAGCAGTATAAAACATGCAAACAGCTGCTAGGCTGCAACACATGTAATCACAAAGTGCAAACAAAGGCACATGCTGCCCTGAACCTCCCAGAAGGCTTCTGTGTCGTCCATCCTCTGCATCTCATAACACAGGGTCACTGTGAGCACGTCACAGCAGGACCAAACCTGCGCTGGATGCTTTAATAGCTGTGCAAAATGACTAATGAGGGAGGAAGGCCTTGAGCTGGTGGCACATGTTCAACAGACAAAAACATTTCATTCATGTCATTGAAAATTTTAAGATCGCAACATGCAACATATGCATCATTTTAATCTTTTATATTTGTGGTTAATGTTTGATAAGTACCACTTTTAAAATGTGTCATGCAATGTGCTTATCCTCTTGTGATCGTGGGTGGAGATGCTCTGGAACCTGTTTTCCTGGATTAAACCGGGTCAACAGTGGAAAGGTTCTAGATACGATGCTGATTTGAAGCTGGTCTTACCAAAGTTTGTTTACACTAAAAATGTCACGTCACCACATGTTATACTCTTCACACACATCACTGTCATGTTTAAATTATCTTTAGTTTAAAGTGGGCAGGATCTGCTCAATCTTCAGAATGAGAAAAACAGTCAGAGCATGCTCCATGTTCAGCCCTTTTCTCTCCTTTTTCACGTAGCTTTTGTGTGCAAAGTTAGATTCCTAAATTCAAGGGTACAGAGGCCTGTGTCCCCCACCTCTCCTTTTTTTTCTTGCTGTCATCTCAGCTGATGAATGGGCCTTTGCGTGTGGATTTTAATTACTGTTCTGTCGAGGTGGGAATTGGCCATGCATTAAATTGGAATGAGACATTTTTTCCTCAGCAGGGGAGGGCACAGAATGGAGGGTAAAAGGAGCAAATGGTTACTGTATATTAATTGAACCATCCAGCGGTTTAAAGTTCTGACATGGCAGACTGGGAAAAGGACAGCTCTGTGATGCTGTTAAACAGAAAGTGAAGTTAAAAAGAGCTCAAGCCAGTGAATATTTTGTGGACTGTAGAGATGATTTTATGAAACATCATGATCTAATTATGAACAGGGTTTCACAGCATGAACAGTAAAGTCTATCAGTGTCAATTAACCCTAAAGGGACATTTTATAGGTCAAATTCAATTTTACATTTTGCCAGTGAAGCTTGGACCAAGAAGGAGAACTCTACTGGTCTGTTTTGTTAGTTGTTGTTAGTGATAAATGTTTTTTTGTTTGTTTTTTTGTCTTTGCCCTCATATGATTATTACTGCAGGGAGTGTTATAGCATAGTACTATGTTTTATGAATGAAGGATTTAATGAGTTAAGTAATAATTGTCTTGCTATTTCTTTACACTCTTAAACTCACTGTTCAATTGTGATGAAAAACGTCCCTGAATGGAGATGTTGGGGACACTCAAATTGGCCTGAATCAGCAGAAGAATTATGCAATTAAAGTTTACTGGACCAGTAAAAGTATTTTGTTGTGGAATCTGTGGATTATGGGATTGGAAGGGTATCCAAGGATACAGCACAATCCCAAATCCCATTGAGAAGTCTGCTTTGTAACTGGACTCTTTCAGTGGTTATGTATTAGGAGTTGGTGGTCAGAGTCTAATATTTGACAAAACCATACACCAAATGTGGAGCAAGAGCCAGTTTCTCTTTGATTATAATGCATTTTCTTCAGAGACGTGTCAATAACATGTACCTGATCATTTCTGTTGGTGACTAGACTCAATAACTCACTATATTATAGACATCTGAAATACTTCATTTTACCTGCTCTCCCTCTGTATTAAATAGTATTATTCTGTAGAATGTTGTAATGTCCCAGTAAACACTTATCTCATTTCAGTAGGAACATTATTGAACATCTGTAGTTTGTGCCTTTATCGAGTTGTTGCAATTGGACTAAATCTTATCTCTTAGTAAAAAAATCCTCATAAAAAAAGAACAATCTCTTTAGTGCAAAGGTGAAGCTTTGAGTTACATGAATCTAGATGACACACCCATCGCTGACCGGCTTCTAAAAACACGTAAACACTTTAGGTTAAAGATGCAGACAAGCAGATGACTTGCTGGAAGTTGCAGAGGTCAACACTTGGTCATTTGTGGTCAGCTGACAGCCTGAACCTTTGCGGTGATAACAGAACAGACGGGCAAAGGACAGGAAAAGCATGACCTGGCAAACAACGCGTGACCCTGACAAAGATCTCTGCCTCTGCCCTTGTTTGTGCCTTTGAATTCTGCAGTCTCCTCTTGTATCAGCTGAAGCACACCACCCACTCTTTGTGCTTGAAATGTTTTTTGTTTTGTTTATTGCTACGGTAAAAAAAAATAACATTAGCTTCCCATTGTGGACAGTTTAAAATCCCCCTTGTTGTTTTTATTTCTTCTTCATAGCTTCAATGTTCAGATTAATTTCATTTAAGTGAGTGGACTTAAAAGTATTCCTCTAAAGCCTGAATGAACTCAAAACCACATTTTTTTTATGGTTTGCCTGAAGACCTGTCGATTCAAAATCCCCAAGCTCATGATTAACGATTTAAAACTATTGGATCTCCATTAGATTAAAATGTAATTAATTGCCTTGAGTGTGAAGCACAGATTAATTATCATGATTATTGCAAACCTGACTTAATGACTGAATGTTGTTGATTACAGAGACAATATAAGAGCAGCATTTGAAATATTCGTAACACATCAATTTTTACTATTTGCAGCCTTAATAAAGCGTGAATAAAGACAGAATAAGGGGTTTTAAAAACACAGACAAAGCCAAGGGTGGATTGAGGGCCATAGATTGATCGTGAATACAGTGAATACTTCAAATTTTAGTTAGACTGAACCACTAGACCTTTATTTATGCTCACATCCTCAATGGGACGCATTAAATATTTGATATGGGCTTGTTAAAGTAGATTTTCAGAAATGTAGGGTAAAAAGTACAGCTTAAAGTATTACGGGACATTTCACCTGGAAGCTTGAGGGCCAGGAAAAATTGGTCTGAGAGCCGCATTTAGCCCCCGGGCCACAGTTTGGGCGTGCCTGGGTTAGGGGATTAATAAGTAGTTGCTAAGCCTGAATCATTCTTAATAAACTATTTGTTCATTATGAATTAAGTCACTGTGAATTCTTACTTTATAATACGTTTCCTGAGAGTTTGTCCTGATTTGCACTGTCCTCTCTGTAAAAAATAGTCATTGGTCATTATAATAACCATGTCTAGTGTGTATGAACCACCTTTTTATTGTCTATATCAGTATTTACTGTATGATACAACACATCCAATCGAGAACTACTACTTGAAACTACACTATATCTAATCTTGTTACAGTCATTGGCTTCATGGGGCACTTAAACCAATCTGCCATGTGCTAATTCTGAGATTATAAAGTAATACCCAGTTCTTTATTGGATTTAGTTTCCTCTGGCTAAAACATAAACTTTTTCCCGAATGCCTCTCTTCCCCCGCCCTTCACCTCCTTCTCCTCCCCTCTCTTTCTCTCCCTCTTTATCATTCCCTCCCTCCATCTCCTCTGTTGTCAGTTAATGGAGCTCTGGCAGTGGTCCAGGGGAAGCCTCACTGCGGAGGTCTTCCCTTCTTGGCAGCGTTCCCAGAGTGTTTGCGTGTGTGTGCGTTCTCATAATCACTGCCATTCACCACCTCAGCCGAGTGTGTCCATGTTTACACGAGAGGGGTCAGGGAGCAGCCAAGTCTGTGTGCTTCTGTATCACTGAATCAAAACTAACAATGCATTAAGGAATACAGCATGCACACAAAATGGGCCCGAATGCAAATAGTTGTGTTGTATCCTATATATATATATTTGCTATTTGTTTTCTTTTTTCATCAATAAACATGCAAGTACCACATGTGAAGAATAAATACGATCATGTTACACACTGTACTGACTGTAAATTTAGCAATAAAACACCTGTAATTAAGTAAATGCAAGATGTTACACTATTTTTCTGATTTCCAGGAACAAACCAATAAAAAATCTACAAAATCTTGCCATTTAAAAGTGTTTTGATGCCCTCCCCCTAAAGTCAAAATGCAAACTGGAATGTGAAACCACTGTTTAAGAGAAAGAGGTTTGAAATGAACGTGAAAGAGAAAACATCTGGTAATGGCATAGTTCTGACCTACATTGGTTGGTAGCAGGTACACATTACAGTTTACTGGCTAAACAAACAGATGAGTCAAGCGTTAATCATGAGCAGTGTCGTAAACATTAAGTAGTGATTAAAGAACATGTCGGAATTATACACAATATGCACACAACGTTTTCACATTTCAAATATCGGTTTTACTCATAACTAATGCTAATTGTACTATTGATTTATGCACAATTTAAACAACATTTTATATGGTAAATCTACAGCTGAACTCACCTTCTGTTTTAAGTCCTCAATGGATCATATTTTATCTTATTGTACTAACATTTATGCTACAAACAGTGGGTTTTGTGTTATTATTCAGTCCACATTATATATTTTTATTTAGTCCAAAGTTATTTTGATTGATTATATTATATTTCATTTAGATTACACTTTATTTTACTCATATTATAGCAACAAAAGACATGTTTGTGATTGAAAATATTCTCTGATAATTGAATCTTTGCTGTGTAATGTCTTCATCGCTGTTTTCCTCTTTTTGTCTCACCTGGAGAGCAGGTTGGTTCTGTTGCTGTAATGTGCTGCCACAAGAGGCCCCTTTCAGTTTGAACTGCCTGAAGTGATGTCTGCTAAAAAATGAAGCCGTCACAACTGAACAGTTTCACATGATACGTCTCCTGACAAGTAAAGATGCCAGGTATTAATTTATATAATCAATGCAATACAAAACCATTAGAGTGTATGATTTTGTTTATGTTTTTGCAGCCACATTGGTTTTTTTTTTCTATCTACATCATATAAACAGCTCCTCTCTTGTGCCAGTAAAAATGTTTATCTTTAATTGACTGGTGTTTACCAACTGTATTTTATACCATGTTTGAGAGACTTGTTGTGCAGGTTTAGTTGTTGTACCTTTAAGTGGCTGTGACAGGTATAGTAAAGAATAATTATGTGAGCACCAGAGACAGCCCTGGCATGGAAGAATGTGGCCCGTAGTCTGTTTTCTCTCTGTAATCTGGGATTCTTCTTGCTGTCGTCTAATAGCCACCCTCAGCACTTAACCCTAAGGGCCTGTGTGTCAGTGCCTTTATATTTGCATGTTAGCTATAGGTGAGTGAGCAGTTCAACTGACTTGTTGAATCTCAAATAGCCCTGGGAAAGATTATCAGCACAGAATAAATAATATTGCATCTTGAAAGGATTGAACATGCAACATGTAGACACAAAGACAATACAGTTTACATGATTGGAGGCAAATTGGCTGATTCTGCTGTTTGACTTGTGCGTGCTGTTACAAGTTGTGAGAGCGTGGTATTTATGTGAACCTGTGTTTGCAAACGAGTAAAAAAGCACAAATGAGCTTTAGATAAAAGAAATCATTTGTAAATGTGACTAAATATGTACCAGTTAAATGGATGCTTTACTTTTTTGTAAACAAAAAATCTGAATTTCTAGCATGATCCTTCTCTAGATCTTAGTCAGTACTAAGAGTGGCCCACTCACCTGCAATCTGCTTATGCCAACTGGGTCATTTGCATCTAATGAGATCAACCGAAGTGATCCTATTCATTTTGCTAAGGCTTGCATACCTGCACCCTGTGTTTTCATACATGACCAATTAGGATTTTTATATAAATGGTCTGGCAATTGTAACATATACCTGTTGGGAAAAGGCATAATTTAAGATGCTGGAAGCTAGAAGCTAGCAATACTGTTTTTATGCTGTATATAATAAGCAGTTTGTTAGAGTCATAAAACCCACGTGATGCTACTCATTTTAGTGTTTTTTTCAAGAAATGCATCGCCGAGCTTAGTGCTGGTTTAGTACTTTTCCAAGCAGATTAGGATGCATGCTACATGTTTGTATGGGATTGGGCACACACACACCTAGTAAAACAATACGAGACAGATTACCTATCGTGGCACTGCTGCAGAGGGCTGCTCAGCCACAGGTTCAGTAGTGAGACAGTGAGACCTGTTCTAATGCAGTGAATGTGCAGCCGTATTCCATCTCAGAGCTTTGTAAACACCATGCCCCTGATCCCCATGAGCTGTGCTGAGCTCTTTTCTATGTACAGAGGTCATGTCACTTTCTAAACACAGTATTGTTACTATTCACAGCTATCACATTAATACAGAGAAATATTTGCATATACATAGAGACACCATGCACACATTTTCTTTAATGGGGAGAAAAACATCTGAAGAAAATGCTGTTAGGCTGCATTACATACTGATCTTCTGACTCACCTGTCACCAGTATGTGTTCAGCTCCCATGGCTGTTGGCTGAGTGCTGTTTGTGGACCCATATACTGGTATCTGATAAAGTATATCTGCATGTCCACATACTGTGTGACCCAGGCCTGGCTGTTGGTCCCAGAGGGCCAGTGATGGTCTCCGGGCCCCTGTGCTTGCAATTGCAAGGTGATCTATATTCATTGGCCAGCTTTGTAGAGGCCGGCTGTCACAGCCTCCCCACCCCCATGGCAGAGCAAACCAGGCAATGGTGTGTGTACGAGTGCACCATCTCCTCATGGCACTAATGCAGTCTGACAGAGATGAATGGAGCTGGACCACACACTTTTACCAACAAGCACCAGAGGACCCAGAGCACATCTGCATAAACAGGTGAAGAGGGAAAAGGTGGAGGCAATGTTAGGAGAGAAGACTGCTATATCTGTATTGAACAGTGCAGCACATATGCAGGTGTCCTTCTGGAGAGCAGGGGGAGGGGACAGTGAAGGCCTTCTTACTGGCACTGCAGCTGTGTAAGGACATAATTAGGAGGGTAAAGAGAAGAGAACCACTATACAATAATACGGACATTTAATGAGCAGTAAAGATCAGGAACCGTGTGCAGCTAGTGGAGCAGGGCCCTGGTGAAAGAAGGAGAGCAGTGGTGAGACAGCGCGCAGAGGGTTTGAGGGATGGGGGCTGGTCCCATTAATGTTAATCAAAGGCCCCTGACAGATCCTAATGAAGGTTTCATAAGAAGGTTATTCATGATTTCTCCTCTTGCTCCCACACTCATGTCCAGCTCAGCTCTAGTGGCAGAGGCACTGTTCACTCTTGACCATTACTTAACAAGATTGCCTCCTCAATTAAGAGGAACATGTGAGTCACACATTTCTATGCCCTCACATGCCAGCAAGCTGCCCTTTTCATCTCAGTGTGATTGCACCTGATTCACTGTATACATTACTCAAACTAACCACAGGGGTGATTCATTATTCTCACTACGGAGAATACTACGATTGCAAAGAAACAGTTTTTTATTATTCATTTAAGGACATGATTTTACTGAAAATACATCATGCTATGAAATAATGTCAATATCACAATCAAATTATAAACAAAATCTAGCATGAGTAACTGAATCACTAATACATCATCCAAAGACAATTTCTTTTTAAGGTCCTTGTGTGTGTCATTTGAAAATGTATAAGATCAGTAAAGACCTGTAAAGATCATATTCCTTGCCAGTTGTTTTTAGTTGTTGCCTGGTTTGTGTATCCGTACCTGTTACGTTCATGGTAATGACTCTTCTGCTGAGAATGATTCAACCTACAGCCCTCCGCTCTGTTTCTGCAGGGAGCCACACCAGCTCCAATGATGTGTTTATGTCCCGTGTGCACCATGCTGCTTCCCATTATGGACCAGGGCTGCCTCACCTTCTTCCTCTGCTCACCGCGATTAACCACACTCTCCTGTCACACTAATGAACACAAGACACACAGCCCACTCTGCTGATGCTTGTGAGAAAACGGAAATGAAGGCAAGATCACAGATATAAGAAGGACATTTTAAATGGAAAGGTGGGGGATAGGGGATGGGGGCTCATTCTGCTGTATCAGATTTAGAACATAACATATATTTACATGTGAACAGAACAAATCACAAATCCATTCTCATAAGACAGTATGAAGTAGTATTACTATGTTGTACAGTCAAAAATATGAATACTATTTCAGTTATTGTAGGACCGGGATGCTGATTGGTGAATACCTCCTGATGCATTTCTGCTCTGTCCACAGTGAAAAACATAAAAGCAGCTGAGAGCCGCTTCAGCACAGAGACACTGATGACATGATTACTACGGCTGATAGCTGTGCCCCCCGTGCCTCCTGCGCCCCCTGTGAACCTGGATCTGTGCTGGAATCACAAAAACACAGGCAGGATCTGTTGGTGAATAATAATGACCCCTGTAAATGGCCATTCTGTTAATGTCTGTTTGTAAAGCTAATTAATGCATGTACACTGTCACATTGAGCACTTTCAGAATGAATGTGGGTAAATGATGATTAGGAATAATTTCATCATCTTGTTAATAAATCATTTAGAGATGTTTCCTCATGTCTGGGTTAGATTAGTGGGGGAATTTCATAAAATAAGGAGGGGGTTGATGGAGGTTGCTGTGGCAACACTAATGACAGTGTATAAGGTGGGCCTCTATGTGTTTGCGCTGCTGAGGTTCTTTAAAGCTTGTGTCAGTGAGTGAATCTACAGCCAATATGTGTGAGTGTAAGATCTCAAAGAGAATTGCCTCTCCTCTGACAGGAGAGATTAGTGATCTTCAGTGAATCACTCCAAAATGCCTCAAAGGAAATGCCAAGGCTGTAATATGGAGCTGACGTAGAGCGATTGCAAAACGCAACGATGGGAAACAGAAAACTCATCCTCTCAACATGTTCTCATCATGACACATACTGTAGGGAATCAAGTCTTAAGTACAACTCACCTCTATCACATATACGATGGCAGCCATGTCTTTCTTTTGTAAAACAAAAATATCTGAATATTATGAGACAGAAATGAAACAATTAATATAAATGATGGAAACACTAAGCATGAGATGATGCGTACGGCCTCTGTAATCATACTTGGGGTGGGCTACAGTAACTGGAGATGTGGGACAAGGCTTAGAGATATAGGCTGATTACTGATTACATGGGACTGCTGAGTGTGCTAAAACCCAGGCTCAAGGTGGGCCAGGGACATATGTGAAACAGACATGCCCCCCAAGACAGAACTGTGTCCTCTGAGGAAGCCATTACTGCTGCTGTCAGTCACCATGTTCAGCCTTCAGCGCTACACAATAATTCTACAGCTTCCATAGCTCAATGTAAACTTAAATATACATAAATACCTAAATATAGTCATATATCACATTATATAAGACTGTCTAGGTTACTACATTTGACACTTTATCCATCACGGGCCACTCAAGGATGAATAAAAAATAACACATTGAAATTGTGGATCAGCTAAAAACACAAAGAGAAGATAAAAAAAAAACAAAAAAACACAGAATAAACATCATACAAATAATATTTCTTAATTTAGTTTAAACGCATTTTAACGTTGTTTTCCTTTATGAAAACAGTACTGTGGGTGACAATTCTTTCACCTTTATTTATTTTTTTTTTCCGCAGGTCCAACAATGGTGGATCTTGTCATTTTTAGTTTACCACACACTTCAGGGCAGTGGAAAAACAAATTAAAGGAAATATTATTTATGCTGTTACAATTGCACTATCTAACCCCTTCAAAACCCATGCAACAAAACAAGAGCAGCGGCCGCCCAGAGCTAGTTGTGTCAGTGCGATGGAGGGTCAGGGAGTCTCGTCTTGAGGGGAAGTGGTTCAATGCATTCACGAAGAGCTACTGAAAGGAAATGTGCTTAAGTGAAGAAAACACTCAGGAAAATGCTGAGTTTAGCTGTAATCTGATGTGCATGTGAGTGTGCAAACCATTGCCGTGGAGATTATTATTATATCCATTTGTGTGTATGGGCCCTCATCTGTCCCCTAGAGGTGCTTTGTAATTTTATTGCCCGTCAACTTATTGCTAAGGTGCAACTGTCCAATCGCTGGGGGTGAGGATATAATGAAGTTGGCTTTTATTGGTTTAACAGTCAAAGTCAAGAGGCTACTTCCCAGTCATTTTACGTACTATGATGGTTAGATGTAGCATGTGATGACAGATTGGTGTTTTGATGTTTGAGGCTTCAGGGAATGTGTTTGTGCACATTCACAGAGTCAGATGATGAATTTTCTAAAACCGTGAAGGACCACATGAGGCCGTTGTGACGGTTGATGGGGTTATTTTATCGCCCGCTGGACAAAACATCATCCTGTTAATTGCTTCTTTGTTACACAGAAAAGTTGATTGACTAATTTCATTGCATTGGGCAGTTATTTGTTCTAATAAGAAGCCTGATTTTTCCCTTTATTCTGTCACATAGATTCAATATATAACATGGTAAAGGTATATAATGGACAGAGGCTTTTCTTAAATACTGTTCAAATCAATAGTAAATTGCCAAAATCTCTCATAAACAATAATAAAGCTATTTCAATAAATGAGAGCCACCAGAGGCTAGTGAAAATGCTGACTAATGAAGAGCCACGGCACATGTCTCATGACCAGCAGCCCTCTGCCACACTTAATCAATAATCATTAACAGTGTAGCTATGTAATGTTAATGACATACACAATATTTTCAAAGCTGTGCACAAAGAAAAACTTAAATCTTTACAATAATTGATTGCACAAAGCTGGTCTTATGACCCATTGTGCTAATTCCTTCACAGATAACAATCATCCACATTTAGTTTTGCTCATCTGGGGAAAATTGATATTGCTGTGGAGGCACATATTATTACATATAGATAAGCTACTCATCTTGCACATGTGAAACGTGGAATCCTCTCACAGGTTGCAAGCCACAGCGTATTTACTCTCCTCAGAGCTGCAATGCATAGTGAACACACAAACAGCAGGCCGTAGCTGCCAGGCAGGGCGGAATCGCCACAGATGTGCTCATACGCGCCCAACTGCATTCCCCAGAAACCATGGCAACCTGAAGGTATAGCAGGAGACAGAGTGTTTACTTGCCTTGAAGGGTTTGCAGTGCCCATCAGCCCTACACTCCATGGCTTTCAGGAGCTCAATGGGGTCAAGCCTGCATGGCAACAATCTCCTCTGCTTTTGTGGTGCACGCAGCCTCTCAAAGAAACCAGGGGGGCATAAAAGTCTTTCACTCACTTATACTAGTTCACACAGTGGGTTTGAAGCCTTAAAAGGACATTGCATTGACCCGTGTTAATTTTCAGAGGATTTGTCTTTGGGTTTGGGGTATCTGAACCCAACCCTACCCCTTTAAATGTGGCTCTTATTGCTCGCTTGTATGAATCACGGTTCAAGGCAGCCAACATTTTGACTGGCAGGTAAAAAAATTACTTAGGCATCTGGTCCAGTGAGATGGAAATGGAGCAGGCACACACTGACACTGCACTTTAGCTCTTTCAAAACATGTGAAGAAGAAGCAGATGAGAATTCTGGGTTAGTTTACAATCAAGGTTATCTAAAAAATCTAAATGTTACCCCATCATATTATGTTCTGTATGCACAATTAACACGGAAGGTATATTTACTGAAAAGAAAGAAAGGCAGGGGATCTAGAATAAAATATAAGTGCAAATCTCTGCCTGTTGTAGGTATATGTATTCATGGCCTCCCCCTGATATCTCCTCAGGACATGTTACGTCTTCTCTATCTTTTTCAGTGTCCGGTATACTGTGATACCTGACTGATGGTGGATTCCTTAGCATGGCTGCCAATGGATCAGGGACTGGGGGTCAGTTTTCACATCTCTGCCTCTCTCTTTCTCTGTCTCTGCTCAATTATTCATACACTCTACCAACCTCCCATGCCGGGCCAATCACCATAGGCCCAGGATGAGGCGAGGAGCTTGGGGGAGGGCATGGAGGAACCTGGGAGTCCAGAAAATGCTGATGGCTCTGTGGGCTGGCGGTGGGCTGTCTGCACTCACTCCATTATCTCCTGGAAGCATCGCTCTCGGAAGTATCTAGTTCCTCAGGCACAACTTTAGACAAGTATACATGTAGTCTCATTCGCTGTTTTCCCTCACGCACACACACAACGCACACACAACGCACACGCAACGCAGGGCCCACTGAGCTGCACTGCAACTACTGTAATGCATCATGATCTGCAGGCCTGTCATTATATCTAACTGAAGAAAATATAGACAGTAAAAGATAATATTGTAATTTATGCCACTGACATGATAAAATTAATGCAGGATTGTCACCGATTTTAGTAAAAACATGAGTTGCAATAAATAAAAATAAATAAATAGCAGTTTTTAGTAGTTAGTTTGTATCGATAATGAGCCATAAAAATGATTTACTCAACCCTCAGCAGCTCAAATCTTATTGTAGCACAGAAAAATAACAAAACATTCAACCACCGTGGCTGTTTCATCACTTATTCCTCTCTGAAAATCTGGCAACCCTGCTTTGTGCTAGTGACAGTCTTATGAAGAAGTTTGCATTTGGAATTTTATCTTACAGAAAACAAGGAAATGGGGCTAAGATTCGATGTGGAAACTGTTATTACTGCCATTGCTATTGCTGCGGGACTGGTATTATCAATACTGCTACTCCTGCTATTGACTATAAACTTTGCCACGAAGTTAGAAAGAGTTTACCATGGAACAACTTCAATTGACACATGTTTCTTGTGTGTTTGTTATGGGCAGTTCTTATCTAAAACACACCTTTACAGTCTAGTCTGCATGCAAAACATGTCGTAATATTACAGTTTTTTAGGTTTGCTATTTCAAAATCCAGAGCAAAGCCGTTGTTTCTAACAATAGTGTTTTGTTATACAGTTTGTGTGTGTCCCTATTTGCAGACTGCTCCTGTTGACAAAGCATGGGTGCATATTCATGTGAGAGACTGCACAGCCTAATCTCAGATACTCCCCGGGGTGAGACTGCCAACTGACCTCCTTCCCACAATGCACTGTGCTGGATTCAGGGCAAAGGGTGTAGCTCTAGTCACTGGAGAGGTTTCATTCAAACACACGACTAACTCACCTTTTTCTGTCTCCCCTTTCACAGCCCCATGGCCCAGCTCACAACGCAGTGAATGCAAACACAAGATGAATAAAGTAACATTTGGTTTTGCATTTAACCCAAAATCTATGGGGGAAAATGTTGATTTGATTAGAGTTTTTTTGTTTTGTTTTTTGTTTTAGCTCATTTTAGATCAAATACCTTTCCTTACAAATTCACCCTTTTTGTTTATCAAGGCCAGGATTGACACAAAGGATAGACTGACCGATATTTACTTTGTATGTGCAGCGAAACAGCAGCGATTTGGTCATTTTCATCCACTTTACTTAATATTTTAACCTTTGATTTCAATCATATCAAGCTGGTTTCAACACAACCTCTTTTATAGATAGTTTTAGTCAAGGCAATTTGAATACACACTTTACCTTACAACATGATTGGCCAAAAGTTTTATGAAGGAAATTAAAATCAGGGCACAGATATACTGTACGTGAGAGGAGCTTGTGGAGTAATTGTGTTTACCCATAAAGCATGACGATGATTAGTCTTTGAGTCAATATCTTTATCTTCATCATCCTCTCACTCTGACTAATTACACTCTGAGGTCGTCCATAAAATTATCTTTAATGTTCACCACACAAAGAGAAACAGGAAGTGTTTTACATGATTAATTACTCTTAATGAAACTGCCTACCTCAAGCGTTGATTAAATGTTGATAAAAGCATCATACCTTTCCACAATAATCTCCCACTGAACAAAAATAGCATAACATACCGGTGGCATCTGTATATTCCATGGAATAAAATACAATTGTTAAATCCTGTTGGAACATTTTTTACTGTAGATAATAGAGGTATTTTTTAATTATCCAGAAAATGTGTAACTCTTTCACAGGTGTCAAGGAAAGTTTACTGTGACATCTGAACAGTGTTTTAAAGTACTACAACCAAAGCAAGTGCGCTGTAGTTTCAAGAACCAATTTAGTCTGTGTTTAATGAAGATAATGAGTCAGATTATCTAAATAGTTATCTGGGCACAATAATCCAAACTGCCATTCACAAAACTAAAAAGGTCTGTGTGTGTTTCAGTGTGTGTGGACTGGCTTACAGTAACACAGGCAAAATGAACTGGCATTAGCATGCTCTGAAAGACGCGGGCTTGGGTTGAAGAGAGCAGGTGAAAATCTCACTTTGAATCACTTCCCCTCCCGCTCTGGCTCATTGTTCCTGTGCTCACACATGGCAGCGGCACAGAGAAAGGATCCTATTATTCAGCCCCAAGCCTGTTCTCCTCGTTTATCATTTGGAGAGGGGGCAGAGAGGGGGAATATTCTGATGGAAAGCAGGGCCTCTATGGCAGCCGAGCCGAGCAGTTGTGTGCCAGCTGAAAAGACTCGGTCGGCGGGCTAAAGCTGCAGCGGTGCCCACCACCTGCCTCTTCTCCCTCTATCCCACTCTGGCTTTCTCCTCTGGGCCTTTCACCATCAGGCGCTCAGTGACTCAGCAGTCCAGACTTCATTCAGACTGTGAAATAATAATGAAATACAAGGCCACAAAGTGAAAAAAAGATTAATATCTGTAGTAGGAAAATCAAATGAGATGGGGCAGCAGAATGCTTACTGTATTTAGTCTTAACTGTGAATGAAGGGTGCACAAAGAACAAAGCTGCACCTGCCGCTTCAGTTTCAAATGATTTTCACAGAGCAAGGCTTGTTTTTACAGACACCTAATTTGGTTTTGTGTGTCTGCAACAGCATGTCTCTGCAAAGCTGCATCTAATGGAGGATTGCATTGTGTGATGTGTAAGTAGAAGAACCATAACATAATGCCAGTGACGTGCATAGTAAACCTCTGCTATCACTGTCAGAGGAACAGTGGAATGTAAGCTAAAAGATGGACAAAACAATCCCATAAGGTACCACCAGGTAACTTTAACAAACTACAGTTCTCTAATGGGATTTTAGTGGTGTGCATTGCCCAGCATGACCTTGCAGTTTGTGTTATTCCTCTGAACCAGCCTTGGCCAGCATCCCCCGATACAGAAACAGAACCAGTGAATTTAAGATCAGCTATTGATTTAGAGTGTACTCAGGTCATCAATACTGATGGGTTATTGATGAAGGAGGTAGTGAGTCCTCATACTAGAAGACATTTGTGTGTGTGTGTGATGAAATAATGAGCTAGTGCTGAAGCAGGCTGTTGTCATATATATGTGCAAACTCCTTCAGCAAAAATCAATGAAATCCCACACAAATGGAGATATATACATTGCCTGCAGCATTGCACTTTTGTGCCAAGACACGTGTTTCTCCCACTGGGACAGGATGCAGTGTGCTCTTCCCTGAGGAAGAGGCAGAGGGAGGAGGGCATGGTTAACTATGTGGATAGAAGGAAGGGCCCCACGGGCAATGGCAACTGGATTAAAAGATGCAGCACAAAGAAATGTTGGAACCTGTTCTGTACAGGACACGGCTTTGTAGCACAGGTGAAGACCATGAATCAACATTCCCCAGATTGGTCCCCTCAGCAGCCCACGCTGCACAACCTGCACACTGCAGGCATTAATTCATAACACTGTTAATAATTGATGGGCATCAAAACACTGTAGATATGCATCCATGATGTGAATGCATAAAGCCTCCTTTAGAGGATACTGCTCTGGGGCTGCAGTGCAGTGCACAACCAACTTTTCAGCTCCAACTAGTTTGGTTTCTCTGGCCTATGGGATAAACAACTCTTATCTTGAAACTATACTATTGTTCATTTATTTCTAAAATATATATCCACACCCACCAGCCTATGGTTTTAAGCTTTTTTGTTTCTCAATAATTTATTATGTTAATCAATGATGAAAGTGTTTGCTGAGAATGCACAAAATATTTGCTTATGTGAGAAAAGTAAAACTTTGGTGGTCATTGATACTGTCTGTGTCCTAAGATGTTTTAAATGTTCCAGTTCATAGTAATCACAACTGGTTGTATCGTAACACTGACCTTAACGCATCAAGTTAATCCACTTTATGTAAATTAGTTTAAAAAGAATCATAAGATACTTTTCTCTTTTTTTAAAAAGATATGCTTATCTTGGTAAAAAGGGCCACACCTCAAACATCTCCCCCTGCCAAATGCCTAATAATAGTACAAGGGCTGGGCCTATTGTTCCCCTACACTGTCCCACCCTACTTTTTATCTTTGTGAAATTAAGAACTGATATTAAAATTTGAAAACCCAAATCACTTTACATTGTACAAAATTCACTTTGTAGACACTTTTCCATTTCCTGGGAGAGCACTGTGTTAAATCAAAGGAACATTACTAAACTTTCTGTGCCTGTTACATCTAAAACAAAGCTGATACAGTGAACAGGAGGTCATCTGGCTGAGGAGATAAAGCTGGGTGTGGGTTGTGTGTACCACTTCTAATCAGACTCGGTCCACCTCCCTGGCCCACCGCGGGCAGTCCATTCAACCCTCATCCACATTCCACACATTACAGACAAGCAAGGGCAGGCCTGGGCCCACCTGAGCAGACCCTGGTACATTCCACTCATGTTCTCACAATCACCTACTCTTACAGGGGGTACTTTGGAACACGCTCTGCCCACTAGCTCCATAACAAACAGTCACTTTTCAGGTAGAACTTTGGACTTTACTTCCATGAACAAACCCGCCATTCACCTGAGATAGCCCCAAACAGAGGACCAGCCCGTCGCCACCCCCTAAGCACCCACTATTGTGTGGGTTTGGCACTGGTCCTTGTGCGGTAGGGGGCTAGTGGGGGAGGGCAGAGGGGGCTATCAACACCAGTGCTATTGTTTCTCTCAGGACCCCCCATTCAGGGTCATTTAACATGTGACACCTCTGGGGCACTGCATGGTTAATGGCAGGATCCATGGACGTGCCAGCTCCTCACTCCAGAGCTCACAGTAGATTTAAGGCAAAGAATTAAACTGAGATAAAATGTCAGGGCAATCTCATCAACTGTATTGTACTGCATTGTTAATATGGTACATCTGTGAAAATTATATTTGCCAAACAAAAAAGACTCTCAAAGAAACATTGTATGCGCAGTGTCTTCTTTGTGTGCGAGGCCCATGTCACACAGGGCAGGACCCGGACATGCTATTTGCCATTTACACTTTGCTTTGTGTACACTTACAGGGCCTGGCTTATACTGGTTGTTTAGTGTTGGGCATCACTGAAACAAAAGCCTTTTAAAAAACTACTCTAGTTTGAATTTCCATTTTTAATCAATCTGCATCTTTGCTTCGCTCTTTCAGTTTACATTAAGTAATCATTATAATTTAGCAGATAGAAGTGTTATACCAAGTTTCATATAAAAGTTTCACACACCAGCGTAACAAGACCATATTTGTCAAGTTATTTACACGATTAACCTTGCTTGCTTGGAGCTCAACGTCTACTCAATGAATTCAGAAATCAGAGGATAAAAAAAACAGAGTCAAACACAGTGATGGTTTTCAATCAAGCTTTTAATGAAAAGATCATAAAATAACAGTTTATTTTCCTCACTGCTGTACATTAAGACTGCAAGGTTGTGAGTGCTGAGGTCAGCTGTATTACACTTTTATGACACTTTGAGTTTGTGAGCCCCATTGACGGTGGCTCTGACCTGAATTTGAGCTCTCTGAGGAGTGGAGATAGAGAGCTCAGCCTGGGTGCTGCCACAAGCTGCCAAAGTAAAGGACTAACATGTCACAGAGAATAGTGGGTGCATGTTAGCGAGCTGCTGTTTGAAGTCTAGACAAGAGCATGTGTGTATTTGCTTTAGTGAGCAGTGTGCGCATATAGGCAGCAGAGGTATACGTCTGTGTGTGTATACCTTTGCATGTTAGATGTGTATTTGCCAAGGGGGAGGGCTACTAGGTCTTTAATTATTCATCTGCAAAGACTCCGCATGTCCGTCCTGCGATCCTCTTAGCCCACAGATCCTAATACATTATTAACAGGCAGTTTCTGGAGAAAACAATGTGGAGGCCTGCGACGACTGAGAAACCCAACTATGAAACTCCCCAGCAAACTTTGGGTATAAGGCAGGTGAATGGCTTAGTGTGTTATGGTCAGGAATGGACGGCAGAACACTAAAGATATGAGATGATATAGCAAAATAATGCACTGCTGTAAACGCTGAACTTTCAGAAAATGAGGTAATTTGGTGCTTTTTGTAGTAGTCACTGAAGGTACAGTATTAAATACTAAAATGCAGAGGTCAAAGGACTATGACAGGGGTCAGGGTGAACAACTATAAAGCTTGTGATTAAATGGCACCAGAGGCCATTTAGGAGCGCCTTTGGTTTTGCCCACTGAGGTAAGAAGCATGCAACTCCATGTAACTGGCCAGAACAGGCCCTCCACACCAGAACACACTGGGAGGTCTGACTACAACACTAGTAACAGTAGTAGATACTTCAATACTCAAGCCCACACAAAGGACTGTTTCCTTCTTAAAGCTTTTGTAACACTGAATAATGTGATCATACACTGAACACACGACGAAGATGAGGTAAGAGAAAGACAGTAAACTGTTAGTGGGAAGTGATATGAAAGCATATGGGTCTTTCTTCCCAGTGGTTTTGAAAAATATACAAAGTGCACTTAGTAAAGCTATGGTTCCATAAGTTCTATATGCGGAATATCAGCCTAAAAGTAAACATTATAAAGATGTAATGTTCAGACAGACGTGTAACAGTAAGTATTGATGTTGTGAATATGTTTGTAATCTTATTCGTTTATAAGATAATAGCAGGATGGCAACACCCAGGAAGAGCACAATGAAAAGATACAGTAGCCTCCATGCTGCACAGGCAGGTCACAGTGTCCTGTCTGTGTCCATGGATACACACAGGGGTCAAAGTTCACCCCCCGCTTCACATTCAGCTAGAACTCAAAAACAAATGGGCACAAAAACACCCATATTGTTACAGATACAACTGAGAAGGATGATATTAAAATGCCATAGACCAAAATCATTGTATCGGAAAGAAATTACATTAAAAGTCACACTAATGTGTCACCTTCACAGATTGTGGTTAATGGCTATGTTTTGTATCGCATTTTGATTCTCAGCTTGAAATCCTCAAAAACAAAAAACAAAAATAAAATAGGGGTCCTGCCTCCACCTCAATCTCACACACTGAGTAAAATCTTTGAAGAGGTGAGTTCAGGACCAGAAATAAATACATTCATCACTGACAATAGACATTTGATAAAAAAACAACACTGTCATTAAGTGTTTGCACCAACTTGGTATCAAAGAAGCTGGGCCAGCCAGAGGTTTGTGCCATGTTAGCCACAGTCGGCTCAAGTATCTGCAAAAATTACACAAGTAGATAAAAACAAATAACATTCACAGTAAGACTAGCAGTTACTTGTCTTTAGACCTGACCAAAAAACTACATTCACCAGGTTTAAAAAGCGCCAGCATCAGAGACTAGATGATAAACTCTTGGTCTGACCAAATGACACTCCAAGCAGCAGAGTTAGTTCTCAAGTGCATTTGGGAAACACAGGTCTCAAACAATGCCTTTTGATTAATACATCAAGGACACACTGCCCACCCCCACCACTGGGTCCCATCACAAGACAGGCCAGAGGGCAAGGGGACTGGGACATGGGGTCACCCGCCCCACAGCCAGCTGGCATTAAACCACACCACCTCCCCACTAATGAATATTCAGCTCAGCCCATGTTTGAAGTGACGCTTTTTAAATATTTGGCAGCAACCTCTTATAATGCTTTCAAGAAACACAGTTTCTCTGACTGGCCAAGCCTCCAATGAGGTCTGTAAAACTGTAAGTTTGTAAACAATGAGATAAATACATGTTTCTTTTTAGAGCCACACGCGGTTCCATAGTCATTCAAATGTGCTTTGGTTTAAAAAATAGAGTTTGTGAATTTGGGTATGAGCTTTTTTGTATCAGTTCTTTGTACAACTTTGCAACTATTGAAAACATACTGTCATTAACAAAAATGTTGACTAGTTTGAGCTGCCTCGCCTTTGCCAAGGCGCTTTGTGTTAGTTGAAAAAAAGTACCCCCCAGTAATTTTTAAATATGAAACTAGTGTTTTGCCTTTCCCATTGTCAAAATACAGACAAATTGATACAATACTATGTCTTACAAATGTAGCTGAGAGTCTGCATTCACAGATGCAGAACAATCCCTGAAGTATTCGAGTAGTAGTACTAGCAGTAATAGTAGTATGGTCACAGTTTGGAGTTTCTCATCTAACAAGCAGGCATAAAATGTAGCTGCAAAAGTGTTTGCAGAGATGGCTAGAGAATATTGTTGTACAAATACACCTTTTGCATGACATTCTGCTGTACTGCAGTAAGTGCTGACAAGTACAATGATTTGAAGGCAATGCATTGTTGACTCCCTCTTTAATCAGAAGGGGTCACAAGCAACAATGGGTTATATGCTTTAAGATGTAAAGGGTGTGTGGGAAAAGCATAGATGTACCATGCAATCACTAAACTGCTCGACAGCAAGACACCAATATTCAGCAGAAGCAAGTAACAACTCCAGGAGTTCAGGACGCAGGTACCTTAAAATGCTTGATAAGTGGAGCTGCATCCCAAAGAACAAACAATTCACAGACCATAACATGAGGACAAAAGAGGAATATAAACCAAAAGGATAAACCAATACAATAGAGGAATGCCTATATATCAAAAACTTGTAGCGAAGGTTCATGCTGCACAGTGTAACTGTTTAAAGTCTAGATACACTGGACAGTTACGAAACTCAGGCAGATTCAGACTAATCATCGTATATCTTTACTTAAGTTTAAGTAAAGCTTTTGTGGTTTCAGTGGGCAATTTGTTTTATATCAGAATAAGAACAGTGCAGGCAGCGCTCGAGTTATCCAGCTGTCCAGTGCATCCTAACTTCTCCCTTCTAAGTACAAGTTTTCACAATTCTGGCTCAAAGACTAACAAGCAACTTTAACTTCACATTTAAAAATCTGATTATAATTCCTATCTTTTTCTTTTCTTTTTGGTCTGAACAGAACACATACAATTTTCATCAAGTCCTGTCATTAAAGTGAGGGAATATAAAGTGATAAGGACTCTAGATATAAAATCAAAACATGTTTTAAACTTTACCATCTTCTGTAAAGTTTATACCAGCCCACCAATCAGCACAAGCTTTCCTTCCTCATTCATTGGCTAGTATGAGAGTTTCTTTGTCATTAGAATATAATATTTTTATACAGCAAAAAAAAGTGAAATAATTTAGTATGCTATATCTCTTAAGTACATCTTTAAAAAAAACTTTGGTTATGAACTTCTAGCAATGTGTTAGTTAGCTTTGTTCTCCTTGACATTCAAAAGATCTTTGGAACACTTAACATCTAAACCAAGTAACAACTGGCTCCAGTCAGAAGCTACAGTACACTTTGAAGAGGAGCCACATTGAGAAGAGACCCCAAAGCTAAATTTAACATGTGAAAAAACAGCTAGAAATAAGACAATTTGTAAGATCTCAGGAGCATTCAAAACCTGTGTTGAGAGATGGGCAGGTTAAAGCATCAGGTGAGAAGTTACCAATAATCTACACACTTTATACAATAATTACATAGGAACTTTCAACTAAACAACATAGAGTCTGTAAAAGAGTATCAGAGGTAGCAAAGTCAAAAGTCTAATCAAATAGACTTTTCTTTTTCTGAGGGGAGGAAAGCTATACAGTCAAGAATAAAATAAAATTAAAATGTACCGACTGAACAGAGTTCAGACTAACACACCCTCTTCTGACCAATTCAATAAACTAAACACCCAGCCCACCCAGCCCAAAGTCCCTCCCCTCTACAAGAAAAATCCCAAGACTTTCCAGTTTAAACATTCACTGAAACATTAAAAGTTCTTTAAGTAAAACATGTACCGCTGACCAGGACATCCCTCCTGGGTGTACAAGCAGGTAAAAATAACCACCTTCCATGGATAGCTGTAGAGATGCATTGTAAGTCTTGACCAAACAAATATTATTAAATGCCATACCACCTTTTTTCTGGGTTATCTTTTAAAGCAAGGAGATGGTCCCAAACCCAGTTACCCACCACCATCAAAAGATATAAAGCTGTCAGGCTAAAAACCTACTTTGATAAATTATTGCCAGTATAGTTTGCAAAGGTTTTTTTGGTCAAAGTAGCACTGAAATACAGACAGTACTTTAAATCTGAATGTTAAGGAACAGTTGAAAACGTATAAGTGACTGGTTGACTGAGGGATATAAAGAGGGGTCTTAACATTACATCAGAACCCACATTCACATTTTATGAACTGTAGCAGTGTTGACCCCTACTCGTGGCTACGTGACTTTGTAGAGAGACAGCCCCTCTAACTCCTGAGAGGTGAGCAGACATCACTTAACAGGATTTTACCATCCACAGGAGCCAACCAGCTGTGGCTAAAAAGAAGTTTTTTTTTTTCTGTTCACTTAACCTAAGTGTTGTAAACGGGACATGACGGGTAAAATGGTGTGTACATGTGCATTTCTTTGCTTTTTGACAAGAAAAGGTAGACAAATGTCCTTATTTTATTCCCAGAGTTCTTTGGCTTAATTAGTTTCTAAGATGGTGAGGTGTGCATTCTCAGGTGACTGATGAGGTTGCGCTGTTGGGTGAACTTGCCCCCACATAGTTGGCATTCATAGGGTTTCTCTCCAGAGTGGACACGCATGTGCTCGGTCAGACGGTACTGCCGCGTGAAGCGCATGCCGCACTCCTCGCATGCAAACGGTTTGAGGCCGAGGTGGCTGCGCATGTGGCGTGTCATGGTGCCCCTCTGGGTGAACATTTTGCCACAGATGTTGCATGGAAAGGGCCTGGTCAGCCAGTGGCTCTTTTCATGTTGCCTTAATGTAGCCGGGTCTTTGTAGCTCTTACTGCAGACTGTGCACTTGAATGGGCGCGTTTCAGAGCCAAAACTGGAGGGCCCCACTGTGGCAGAAAGATCCTCAGCTTCCTCCTCATCTTCCTCCTTCACCAAAGTCCCTCCCTCCTCTTTGATAAAAAGCTCATCCTCAGTGTGCGTCTCTACGTGGGCATTGAGCTGCTCAGAACTGGGAAAGCCCTTGCCACATGGAATGCACACGTACAGGTTGTCCCCCAAAGCTGGCTCAAAGCCTTCCTGGCGGTAAACATAGTTGGTGCTGCGGTGGCCCCCTCCGTTTCCTCGACATCCTGTACTCTCTCCATCACTCTGTGCACTGTCTTCACTGTGGTCATGGCCATTCTCCCCAGTATCCTCTTCATCTTTACACTGATATGACTGTTCAGAGGTAAAGCTGCTAGCACTACCTGCACCAACGCCACCAGAGGAGCGGCCATCTTTGGGACCAACTATAACTCCATTAACTAAGGGCCTATCGTTATCTTCAGACTTCAAGCCTGACGCTTCTCTCCTGGGCCATTCGTTTTTTCTAGAGCCCTGTCTGGACCTCTTCTGAGGGGGTGGTCCATCGGGCTGCAATGGCCCATCCTCAGAGGCTTTAGAGGAGACCTCTACAGGGTCCAAGCAGTTGTCCACTCCTGGGAGTGTGGCTGAAGAGTCATCCAGTGAGGCACTGTTGGTTGTGGATACTGAGGCAGATTGAGGGGATTCCTGGGAATTGCTGTGAGGGCTGAGGGCATCAGTGGCAGTTCCTGCAGAGGGGGGACTCTTTTTGGACAGATCCAACCCAAGATCGGGCTCTCCAGCACTCCCACCACTGCTGAGATTTCCATTACTACTGCCATTCCCTGCATTTTTCCCAGAGCTGCCGACAAACATCTCGTCATCTGAGAGCTTGTCCCGAAGGCCTTCATCGGGCTGTGGCTGGTCCGTGTCAGAGGATGTAGGGGGGTAGTGGTTATTCGGCCCTGTGGTGGTGGAGGAGGAAAGGTGCTGGTTGTTGAGGCGTAAGCGGCTAAGAGGGCCTGGAGTGGAGGGTTTACCTGGCAGGGGCTTCCCACCACTGCGTTTAAGTCTCTTTTTGCACAGAGCAGCAAGGTCATGGAGCTGGAGGTAGCTAGCTGCGGTTAAGAGGGCACTGAAGTTTTGCTCATTGCTCATTTCAGAGGAGGAAAGGAGCTTTCCAGTATAGATAAAGTCCAGGACTTGTCTGAACACAGAGGGGTTAACCATTTCTGTATCCAGGTTAATGAGGTTATCATGAAGAACCAGAGACTTAAAGTATATGCTGCTTGCTGCCAAGATGTTCTTGTGGGCACGGAAAAGTGCGTTCTCCACCACGATGATGACATCACACAGGAAGCCCTTGGCTCTCTGCTGGTTGAGTTGCAGCAACAGTTGTTTGGCATGATTTGGCAGTTCCATTTCCACTTCCCTTCTCTGGCTTCCGTCACGTGCACCACCTGAAGCTGAAAGAAAAAGAAAATCAGTCACTTGTGTGGATGAAGGGAGAAATTAAACAAACACTCCTTCACTGAAGGATTATTTCCTCATTTCATTTGGGGTCAGTATACATTATAATTGAAATGACTAGTATAAAATACAATATTTTAGTTCCATTTTAAAATGTACAACAGCTTTAACAATTCATTTTAGCAGCATGCTTTAATAGTATGAGGAACTAAAGACAAACATTGTGTGAATGCGGCTACCACTTCACTGCCGTCCTTTTTTTTTTTTGACAAACTGCTTCTCAACAGATCAGGTTTGGGTTTGCACACACTACTAGTGTTTAGGCACAAAAGCCACAGGGCGGAAATGGAAATGGGTAAAGTAACTACTACTCCAAGAGCCGTCTTTCAGATTCTCTTGCTCATTTGAGTAACTCTAGTTTTGGTGGGGTGCCCTCTTTGGAAACACTTCACTCTTCATTAGGTCATGGTAATGTCAGCCCTGCTCCATTGTCTCGGGGTGGGGGGCAGTGGCACAGTAGGGCCAGGGGGGAGGTATTAGGTGACACCTGAGCAGGTAAAGCTACACAGGAGCCAGGGGGAGAGGGTGTGGTACAGATAAACACAGCAGCACCTGATCCTCTGGGGAAAGATCTTCATTTTAAACAGGCCAGAACAATCTTAGGCACTGCAAGAGCAGTGACACCAATTACTGCCACTCACAATTCACCTCAGATTGGGAAGTACTTTAGTTTTATTCTATATATTGTTCACACATTAACTTATTCAGAGCAAAGATTTATAAACATACTCTGTAAAATATGAGCTTGTGGTGACCAAACACCACAGTAGTTGATGTTTGGAAACAGTCAGGCTGATACAATCAGCTGGAGCAGTCATTACTCTTTGCTCAGGCCTGAGCTTGTCTCCTCTGCTTTGACACTTCTTCTGGCCATGCTCCCCTCCCCCCTGTTTCTACACCATCCATGACTATACCACCAGCTCTTTGCTGGGCATATACATCTCACAGACAATCTACGGGCTCTGATCTAAAACACAATAAGATATTCTGGAATACATTACATTAGACGTGAACTCTATTAGACTGGGCCACGTGGGATGGACACTACTCCATTCTGACATCAGTAATGGAGAAAGAAGACTAGGAGCTTTAGTGCAATGCCAGCCAGGAAGCCATATATCAGTCAAGTCCCTCTCTCAGCATACACACACCTCTGCTGGCTTTATGGTGGGATTCAAGAGGCTTTTCCAGCAGAACAACATAAAAGGGGGCTGGGCTCACTCTAAAGAAGCCAGCTCGCCCTCCCCCCACCCCTTCCTCTTCTCATCCCTCCTTCCCCCCTCACCCACTCTGCTACCCTCTCCCCCTGGCCCCTCTGGTGCTGTGCAGTGCCGGCTGGATTCCAGGGAGCTGCTAATGGATTACGGCTGATCTATATGCAGCTAGGGTGGGACACGTGTAGGCCCAATGGTGCTGCCCAGGAAAACTGTCTTCAAACCAAATGGCAGCAGATAGGACTCCACCCTTTTGAAACCACATTTAAATCCAAATGGTTCTGATACTGAATACTAAAATGAGGTGTATGAAACTTATTACTGCACATGTTTCTGCTTCTTCTACATCTAAATAAGAGCTTTGACCAATAGCACATAATGATGGCAGCAGTGTCAGAAAGACTAGTCTTAATAAAAACAAAACATTCTCTGACCAAATTTGGCCAAGATGGCTCCGGCCTGCCTCAATGATGTCTCCCTTCAGGCAGACACAGGATCAGCTTACCTAGCCCGCAGAGCTACCTCTGTAGTTTAAAGCTACA
Organism: Periophthalmus magnuspinnatus; assembly: GCF_009829125.3. Lineage (NCBI taxonomy): Eukaryota > Metazoa > Chordata > Actinopteri > Gobiiformes > Gobiidae > Periophthalmus > Periophthalmus magnuspinnatus. The sequence continues at coordinate 10,376,713 of NC_047134.1, read as the reverse complement.
GTGGGCACACACCAGGAAGCTACAAATACCATCGTTTCTGATTGATGTTCATAGGCATGCGATGGAAGTGTCACATTGTTATAATACAGGACTAAACATTACTGGCCATTTTTATTTTGTTAAAAAAAAAAAAATACATACCTATTTGTCCCACATCCTAAATGACAATAAATTGCAGTGAATACATTTAATTTGACATGATCAACACCCTACTCCAAAATGCTCAAGAGCTGTGAATTAATGACTATGCTGTACAAATTATATGGTTACAAACATAACATGGGTAATCTGGTGGAGTCATTTGCTGCAGCCTAGGCCTTAGATTTGCAGAGAGTTTATGGATTAGGCCATGTGGTTGTAAACCTTAGGGAGTGAGAGTCCATGCAGCGAAGGTGAGTACAGAAAGAAGGCTATGGCACTAATCTCTGCACAGAAAGCTAAAAGCCAGAGGAGAGGCCAGAGGTGAGCTAAAGTTCTATGGCGCAACAACAAAACACACCCTACTACTGTGAAAGGTCATAGGTTAACAGCTAATAGAAAACCAACTGAGGACAACTTCTCAATCATAACCTTAGCCGACGGTGAATTTTTATGATTAGCCTTTACAGTGTTTACAGAAAAAATCCTATTATGTTGATGTACTTTTCTGCCCACAGCCTCTTTTTTACGCTGGTGCAGGGGTAGTAGAGGGGAGGAGCTGAGGGAGGGTTTTTTTGCTCTAGATTTGAGATCCAAATGAAAGTGAACAGGTGCATGAACCAATTGTTATGAGGTTGAACAAGAAATTACAGTATCCTTGCCACAGTCTGGGCTGAACACATCCAATTAAGGCTTGGCCAGTTCAGCCATGTTGCAGACAAACAAGACCTGCCCAGGGTGCAGCGGAATGAAAAGAAGCCCATGCATTTCCTCACAGGAGGGGGCCTGTGCTGCTGTGTACCCCAGATGTGCCAATAGGGCTACAGGAGGAGAAAAAGGCTCTCTGCATTGCAAGACTGCGAATACTAGAAAATACTACAAGCTAGTAGGGCAGTCGATTCATTAGTCAAAAATCTACCACACTGTTTATTAGTAGATTGACAAATGATTTGATTAAGATTACAAGGACTTATATGAACAACAGCAGAGAGAGTTACATCTGCCATTTCACTTCTATGCTGTTTGTTTTACTACTACTTTTCTGTATCTGATTTAGCATTCTTTTGTCAGTGCCACGCCTCTTTTTAGAGTAAATTAATTGATGCACCGGTCATGTCTTGAGTAGACTACAGCCCTACAAGTCACAAGGGATGTACTTTTTCAGCATTATTTAGATAGTTTACAACTCAGAGAAATATGCGTTTAAGACGTTTTTCTAGTCAAAATTTCTTGTAATATTAATGTGAGTAATTTGATTAATTATGTTTAATTAAGATGTAGAAAATTCTTCAATCTCTTCACAAGGCCATAGGATAGATGTGGTGTGAAAAATACATTATGTTGCTGAGGAAGAAAAACAAAGTAAATTGAATTATGGTAAAAGAACTGTCCTTTGCATCAGTGCATCTTAAAGTAAAGTAATCAACCCCTAGCATTGCTTGAGCCTTTTGATTAGGCTGATAAGTGACCTCAGTGTTGAAAGAATGAGCAGTTGATGAGATAAAAGCGCTCATAAAAGCAGCAGATCCACATGACCTGGGTGCCTAATGGTTTGGCTAAGGACAGAGGGCATGTTGGGTAAGGAAGGACACTGTATGCATGGTCCAAGGTTTTACACAGCTGCCCACCCCCCTCCCCTTAAACGCTGCATAACCTTCTGGCTATCAGCACTACATTCCAAAGACTGTTTCTTCTTCAAGAACAACAACCCTGCCCTGAGGTACTTTGCCAGCGAACTAACCATACTGCCTTCAAACAGACTGCACTGGGGAGCACAGCCCAACAGACGGATCCCTACAGATACGACAGACCAGCACAATCTATAAGTCCTCGTCCAACATGTCAGCAGAACATATAGCCTAAGTAGTCTTCTTACTGCATTGTGCTGGGAACACATACACATAGGCTACTATAATCTACAATGTACACAGCATAATGTGGTTCGACTATAGAGTGGGGAGGGGGAAGGGACAACCAACGTGAAGCAAGACCAACCAACTGATCATGAGAATCATGAGGCACACACTGGCCTGAAATTAGCCTCGAGGCCCTCTTTGTAGTCTATAGCAATCAGTGAAAAGTCACACTGATCAGTTGACTTGACATGGTAATTCTGAAGACATGGGTGGCTTACTCACCACTTTCCCCCTAAAATTTGGTTTAATATTATTGTTGATGTTGTGCAATAATTGGCAGCACATTGGGACAATTACAACTATAATTATAGCTCTGCATTAAATTTCTAAAAGACAGTACAGTACACGAAAACGCAGCTTACAAATTTATGTAACGCCAATATAGAAAAAACAAACAAACCAAAAACCTGGAGCATGGGTGGAACCTAAAATAAACTCACACATGACTTCTCACTGGACACTTAAGGATGATGTTGAATGTTTTTTCTCATCAATTAAAGAATATAAATGAGGCATATGTTTACTAGGCTATTTGTAGATGGCAACACAACAAAGTAAAAGAAAAAAAAGCAAGACAGAATGACCAGAACTGGCCGCCTCCATCTAGATCATTGTCTTACTGCTCTTTGATGCCTCCTTGCTACTTCTGCTTGTAGATTATAGTTAAATGTTTAAATCAAGGTTAATCACGTTGGAAGGAGCTGGGCTGCAGCTGAGAGCTCTGAAGGGATGAGTTTGATCACTGTATGATGATATAAGGCTAATGTATATATATTACAAGGTGAATGTTATATGAAGAGAGGCTGGGTTGGAGTAAACCAACACATTTTGGTCCGAATGGAACATATAGGCATCATATGTGCGCCTGGTTCCACAGAATGCCACTGAAAGAGGATCTAAAGTAGCTTTGTGCCTGCATGGAGCCATTTGGCAGTTCAGTAAATCGGGACACTTTCCATTAAATCCTAAACTAAGGCTGAGAAAACTGCACATTGTTATGAACGGGATTTGAAGCTGAAGCAGTTTGTTCAATGGGTCGATTCAATGTCATGCCCAACAACAAACGCATCTTACTGAACGTGAGCCTAATCAGAAACGATGGAGACTAAATAAAACTAATAAGTTGTCGTGCTAAGAGCGGGCGCAACCAGAAGCCTGGCGCATCTTCGACTCCGCGGTGGAGCTGCTGCGTAATGGCTTTGCCAGCCTGGTGTTTCTGTGGCTCGTCTTGCAGGGCACCTCTGTTTGGATCCTCATCGCAGAATGCAGTAAATATGTGTAGTCGCATATTTCAAAACATACTTTGTAGATGGTTATGTTCAATTGTGCAGTCACTGAGTGCCCGAGTAACGCGGAGAGACGCACCAGTGGCGGAGCCTTTTTGTTGGCACGCCGTAGAAAAAAAACACTAGCGCGTAGCCTACGCCAAAAATCCACGATCAATGCACCGAGGCAGTGTGCTAACCACTACATACACCACAAACAGCGACTTGGCACGTTCATTCTGTACAATTTCAAGAAAATCTAATATCTTACCTTGTTACATCGGTAGTCTTGTTCTCAAGCGGTCGCTACCATCCTCCTGCTCATCTCACAGCCTTCGGGACGCCATGTTGCAAGCTTATGACGTTAGGCTTCCTCACCCCTGACCCACATTTGAATAGAAACCAGCCCCGAGTGCGACGCACAAAACATCCCACTGTGGGAGGGTCTGGAGGTTTTTTCAAGGCAGGACCCCCTGGCAACTTTACCTGCCAGATGCCACACATAGGACAGATCCAGCCCACAGATAAGGAGGAGCAGTCCTGTTTTTGACCATCTCCACGAGCGCAGCGTGATGCGCAATGCCTGCGCAATGCCTGCGCCTGAAACACTGTCATCAAAAGCAATTCATGCTTTTAGATGAGGCCTGTCTAAATAATTGAAGAGAGCGGATGAGATTGGTTTCAGATGCAACATTAATGTGGTTTTATAGAGTTTACATTTGCATCATCTGCTCATCTAATGAGTAACACAGGCCTAACAGATTCTGTGGAAGCAACTCACTTCGTGTCAATTTTTGGCCTCGCAAATCTTAATTCATTTCTGTTGAAACTGGCACAGACCAATAAAACACCACCCCCAGAGTCTTATGACCATCACAACCGCGCACTTCAGCGCAACGACTTCACTACTTCCACTTCCCTCCTGTGATGTCGTTCCGGTGGTTTGGTGTGTTGTTTCGCGGTGTCCTCGTGCTTCCGTGGCACGGTGCCAAAGCCACGGGTCTCTCCTGACGCGCTGTGGTTTCCCCCGAAACTACATCCTCTGTCAGATCAGATCCAGCTTTGAGCTGCAGCAACGTCTGTGGAGACAACTCAGGCAACATTATGCACACAGACTAATCAAAGTAAAACCATTTCACCTACATCCTTGATAATTTAACAATAGCATTTTAACTGGCATATACATTAAATGGACACTTTGGGTAAGGAGAAGAAGTGTGTCCAGTCCGTGTGGGGTTGAGTTGATCCACTCTGGTGCGCAACACATGCAAAATTATATTTCATAATTTATTTATACTATACTATTTCTACTATTGTTTTAGATGCTTAGTGCGGGGTCTGGGTTTGCTAGAAAAACCTTTTATTTATTTTTATAGGTTAAAAACAACGTGACGTAAAAGAAATTTAAAAAATCCAGCGCCTCTGAAACATAAATTCAGCTGAACAAGACTGGACCTCTGTTTGGACGGGAGACCGCTGGGACAATCAGGTGCCACAGGGGGGCGCCAGTGGCAAAAAACTGCTGTTGTGTCCTTAGGCAAGACACTTGACCTGCACTGCCAAGAATGAATGTGGTGTGTGAGTGAGTGTTGGTGGAGGTGTGAGTGTGGGTGGAGGTGTGAGTGAGTGTTGTGTTGGTAGAGGGGTGATTGAGTGTTGGTGGAGGTGTGAGTGTTGGTGGAGGTGTGATTGAGTGTTGTGTTGGTGGAGGTGTGAGTGAGTGTTGGTGGAGGTGTGAGTGTTGGTGGAGGTGTGATTGAGTGTTGGTGGAGGTGTGAGTGTTGGTGGAGGTGTGATTGAGTGTTGGTGGAGGTGTGAGTGTTGGTGGAGGTGCGATTGAGTGTTGTGTTGGTGGAGGTGTGAGTGAGTGTTGGTGTTGGTGGAGGTGTGAGTGTTGGGGTGGAGGTGTGATTGAGTGTTGGTGTTGGTGTTGGTGTTGGTGGAGGGCCAGGTGGTGCTGATTGGCAGCCTCACTTCTGTTAGTCTGTTTATGTTTAAAGGCTTCGTTATATAAAGGCTCTATATAAATCCATTGGTTGATTATTTACTTAATATTAATGATGCAGCTCAGTGAGTCACATGAGGAAGGTCTGAAGTGTTTTCAGGAGATGTTCAGGTCCAATCATGATATTTGCCCAGAGCTGGTGCAATCTTTAAGTAAATCATTTTAACAACTAAACACTTGATATTTTCTGTTTATTTCTTCTTTTTTGTGATCATTTTGGTGCAATGTTATTAAGAGGACATATTTATTAAACTATATGACATCAGTTATTCAACATTTTGTCCCTTCAACCACAAAATATATTTTAAACAAATAATAGAAACAGTAAATAATAAAGACTGCCAATGTTAAAAGCTCATAAAAGTTTATTTTACATAATATGTGGTTTTCTTTAAACAAAAATATAATCATAAAGAAGAGCCTGTCAGGTACAGTGTCAATGTAAAAACTGTCCCAGACTGTCCCAGACTGTCCCAGACTGTCCCAGACTGTCCTGGTTCAACATCAGAGAGACTGTGGGTTGGACAGAGATAATAGTTATTTATGAAACGTGTTCTTCACTCATTGTTCAAAATACAGGCCCTTTAACTTTTAAGCCCACAAATAAATTAAGTAACTTTAACAGGCAAAAGGGCCACACCTGCACCTTTTTCATCAGAATTTTAAGTGAAAGTAATTAAAGGCTGTGTATTTATGATTCTAAATTCATTTCTCTCATCCAACGTGTTTAACATGTGATTTTTACAATTAAGGAATATCAAAAAGAGAATCAAGAAATGGGACAAAATAATTTGACCAATTATAATATAATATTTTAGCAAAAGCTGAGTTATTAAAAATACACGTTTCTTATAAATGCACATTATATATTTTCAATACAGCATAAAAATGAGATCAAACTATACAATCATCTTTCTTCTACAGCAGTGTCTCCACACCCTGGACATCACTGTGGTCCTGATGGCAGCACAGCCGCGCATGTACAGCAAAGGGGTGAGAGCTGAGTTGATTCGAGGTAAAATGCGTAAAGGGTCTGTGCCTTCGTTCTTAAACATGTAGCACGTATATCCTATGAAATGACAGATAATGATATGTGTAAAGAGGGGGACCCATGCTACTAAAAAAAATGCCACCACCACCAATATGAGATTGACTGAGGAGCGTTTATTATCCCTCTCCTCAGACGGTGGCTCCCTGTCCAGCTGAAATCTCGCAATAATAAACAGTCGAATGTTCAACCCGATCATAATAACCACTGTAAGAACATTTGCCACGAATGAACCAATACTGGTGACACGACTAGCCATCCCTATTGTTACCAAATTATGCACACCAACAATGAAGAATGCATACACCCAGTAGGCAACTATAATAAGTATCGTCCTGTTACGTGTTATGCGCTGGAAGTATTTAAAAGGAGACACAATAGCATGGTACCTGTCTGCCTGTGCTGCCATGATAGCCATGACAGACAAACCTAAAAATGTAGGCGCAATATACTTAGTCCTTGTTGGTGAATCATGTGTATCTCTAACATCAAGTACACCAACATAGTAGTAAGACACCCCAGTACAAATGTCACTTAAACAAGTACTCAGCATGTACAAAAAGCGGCTCTCATTGCGCAGAGCCTTGTTAAGCAGGATAGCAAGACCTACAGACACATTAAAGAAAATTATAACTGCAGGCAGTGAGATGCTGAAGAGAATCATTAACACGTTGGCAAAACTAGTGGGAGGCAACAGTAGAGACAGTCCCTGGGTCTTGTTACTCATTGGAGAAGGAGTCGACGCAGTGTTTGGGTCTGCGACGTCACATGCTCATCAAACTGCATGCGTGGGATTTGTGCTTATTTATGCACTGCACTAACAAGCACGAATTCCCAAGAAAGATGGATATGTAAAAAATATCCTTGATGTTTAAGGCTTTTGACATTATACTCCCAGGTGGGGGCATGTGTACGTTTTTCCTTTATTATTATCCAAGAGGAAAACTGACAAATGTAGAACCTGATTTAACTCTTTTGGTGACTAGACCCCAACAAAGTCTGCATTTTAGCAATATTCATTTTAGCTGCTCATGTCTGTATTAAATATTATTGGCCTTGGTGTTCCCCAGGGCTCATTCTATGGACCCATTACTTTTTCTAACTCTAATCTAATTCTTGTTTCAGTTCAAAAATATATGGATGTTATTGCGCCCTTTTGCCATTTTCAAGCTTAAAACTCTTATTTTTTCCCAATTAGATTAAATCCAGCTGTTGATTTCGCGGTTTCTCAGTCTTTTATATGATTATTATTCATGCCATTTGAGACATTTCTTCATATCCATCAGTGAGAAGTTTGACCATGCTGCTTCTTGGGTTTCTTACAATATTTATCTGATCATATTAAGCTGAATTCTGAGCAGAGGTGAACACATTCTTACAGGGTTCTGACTAATGAGGATGTCTGTTCCTGCCAGCACAAACCTGATTGAATGGTTCTGTTTGTCATGACTTGTTAGGAAGAGCCTTGTTTAGCTACAACACTTGAAGACAGGAGACTGTTCAAAAAGGATTTGGCAATGGGAGTGATGGGTTGCAGCCAAATTTGTTAGGCAGCCAAAAATAATTTCCTTTTCCGGCCAGGCTGCTTGTAAAGTGGAGAATTAAACGTTATCGACAAACTGTCAACTACATGTATACTGTGCACTAACCATTCTGCAAATATGGTGAACATAACAGTGAACCCAACACCTCTGTCCTGCTGTGCTTTTCTATTGAATACTGAAATTTTATAGGTTAAAGCGCTTTATTACAAACATAGACTTTTGAGTTCAGTTAAGACGCTCTTTGGGACAATCACATATATAACAATGATTTACAGTATTATTATTGACCTTTATTTAACCAGGATAGTCCCACTTGGATTCACAATATATTCAGAACATGCAAACTCCAAACAGAAAGGCCCCATGTCCTGGGAGACAAAAATAAGGAGCTGCTTGTGAATAAACCCACAAATCAGGATTAAATTGATTGGATAAAGATTGAACTGAGCAAATCTTTCTTTTATTCTTTCTCTTTTTTTTCCTTTTCTCTTTACCTCATTTACGTTTCCAGAGTTACAGTGGAAACTTTGAGCTGACTGAAGTTCAAAAATATAATTAACTCTGTTCAGGTCCGTGTTTAAGTTGGTTCTTTAACATCTTTAACACAGTGTCTCAAACACATGGATCACGTGCCTGGATCAATACCAGAATGCCAATATGAATAAACTGACAGCCTTTATGCATTTATTTATAACTCAAATAGAAAATTATGTTCTGACAATATGATTTAATCGATTCATAATCAGTTTATTTTATCAATCTTCAATAGAAACAAGGTATTTGGTCCTGTATCCCCCTCAGGCCTGTGCAGTTTGTGTTAAATCTATATTGCACCAAATTACTCTCCCGTATCTTCATGGGGCTGGATGGCTCTCTACTGACACTTGCTGGTTTTCTCTAGTATTACATCAGTGTTTAGAGGCCACACGTTACAGCAGCATCATTGAACAACACATAAAAATGAATAGAGTGAGATGCAGATGTAATAATATTAAAATACTACTACATAAAATAGCTCAGTGAGGGTCAGTGGGGCTCTGAACCACAGTTTCCATTCCGTTTCTTACAATTACCCTACATGGGCCTACTATGGGGCATTATAGACTTAAACTCAGGCCGATGGGATAATTGACACGCGCTATAGCTGACTAGTTTTTTCTTCCTTTTTACGCGCTCCTGCAGTGTCTCCAGACCCGGGAGATCATTGTGGTCCTGATGGCAGCACAGCCCCTCATGTACAGCAGAGGAGTAAGAGCTGAGTTGACACGAGGCAGAACGCGCAGAGGATCCGTGCCTTCATTCTTAAAACATGTAACATCTAAAACCAGAGAAGTTACAGAAAATAACATGGACGAACATCGGGGTCCACGTCGCCAAGAAAAAACGCCACCACTATTAAAATGAGGTTGACTGAGGAGCGCTTGTTGTCTCTGTCCCTCTGATGGCGGCCCTTTGTCCAGCTGGAATCTGGCTATGATAAAGAGACGAATGTTCAGACCAATCATGATCACCACCATGAGGATATTTGCTACAAACGTGCCAGTGGCTGTGAAATTTCGGATTACGCCCTTGGGTACCAGGTTATGCGTTGCAACAACTAGAAAAGCATAAACCCAATATGCAACTATGATAAGTATAAGTCCTGTTACACGTCATGCGCTGGAAGTATTTGAAAGGAGACACAACAGCGTGGTATCTGTCCGCCTGCGCTGCCATCACGGCCATAAAAGGATAAGCCTAAGAATGTAGGCGCGAATGTAATAAGTGGCAGGAGTGTTGCTGCTGTCTCTAACATCAAACACACCAACATAATAGTAAGAAACCCCAGTGCAAATGTCACTCAAACAAGTAACTTAACATGTACAAAAAAGCGGTTTCTCGTTGCGCAGCGCCTTGTTCAGGAGGATGGCCAGACCCACGGACACATTGAAGAAAATGATGAGTGTAGATAACGTGAGGCTGAAGAGAAGCACTAACACGTTGCCAAAGTTTGTAGGAGGCAACAGGAGAGACAGAACCTGGCTCCTGTTATTCATTTGAGCGGGGTAGAGGGCTACATTACGCATTCGTGCAATCTGGAAACCTGCGCGCGGTTATTTTATAGACTGGACAGAGGAGGGGCCACGAGAAACGCGTTGACGTGCAGTAAACAGTGCTGCTTTAGGCCTATGAGAAATTATTGGACACAGAGGCTAATCCAGATCAAAGCCAGCCTATGTCTCACCTAAAAAATAATCGGTGTAACTCATTATTTTGGGTCACTTCTTTTTATTTAAACGTGGGTAGCCAAATATTAACAGTTTAAAGTCTGTTGTGAGTATAGTCTACATAAAGGCCCAGCTTTGTCACACTCATTATATATCTCATAGCAGGATAAGGCTAAAATTATGAATATGAATCATAATGTGGCAGTAAAAACAGGAAGAGGTGGATTTTTTAGCAGGATTGGGCGCTCTGGTGTGCGTAAAATCATCTCTGTGACACCAAAAACTTTATTTAAACTTTTCTCAAACTCAAAAAACTTTATAAATTGGGGCTCACTAGTATGTTTAGAAAGTAGGCCTAATATATTTGTAGCTCTGAGACAATACAAGGAAACAAGCCTGAAATCAATCAGTTTTAATAACTTTTTTAGTTTTGATCGTGCCTTGTCTGCTCTTTACGCACGCTCTTATGAATTAAGCAAAAACTCTCTAAAGCTGCGATGCCAAATTGTGTGGGTTTTTTCTTTTTTTTCTTTTTCTTTTTTTTCTTTTTTTTTCTTTTTTTTTTTTTTTTTTTTTTTTTTTTTGGTGTTTGCTCATATATTTTTACCTTTCAGAAACACTTGTGCTGAGAGCAGAGGAGGATGAGAGCCTGAACTACGCGCAGCTCACGGTTCACTGCGCGTAAAGAGGCGCACGGGAGAGGAGCGACTCAAATGAGTTTATACATCTGCAAAAGAAGGCAACATAACCTAATATGTTTTTAGATGAAGTGCCATTTTGTAAAAACATGTGTCTAATCTATATGAAATGCTATATTTTTCATTGATTGCTTTCTTAAAACACTAAACATGAGCATGGATCCACACTCACGCTGCGTTTCACGTGGGGCCTACATGTCACACGTGCCGTGGCTGTACTGAATGACGTTGGAAACGTGCGCGTGTCCTCCTGAGGAGTTTGTTTTGCTCTGATAAAGGCGCGTGGACATGGGCCTCTTTTGGTGGAGCTCGAGGATGCTCCACAACTCCACAGTCCCTCTGTCGGTGGACTTTGACACGCCCGGGGACTTCTTCATCTTTATCTTCCACATTGTGTTTGCCACGTGCGCAGTGCTCGTGGCGGGCTCGGTGGTTGTGGGGATCTCGTGCACTCGGTCGCTGCGCGTTCAGAACCGTTTTGTGTTCATGCTCAACACGAGTATCAGTGACACGCTCACGGGCTTCTCTGTGTATTATCTGGGTTTATTTGATGTGCAGGAAGGATACCCGTCCAGAAATGGCACATATTACATCCTCCCCTCGTTTCTAGGCGTGAACGTGCTCACGTTTCTCTTCGCACAGTTTGATCGGTACTTTGCGGTTTGTCATCCTTTTTCTATAACCGCTTTCATCTCCAGATCCGTGGTCATTGGTATCTGTGTTTTCTGTTGGGTTTAACACGTACACCATTCTGACTGTGCAAAACATGGTTCCCATTTCCAAAGCTGCGCAGATTAACGCGTTTGGAGTCATGACCCTTCAGATTATAGTTCTGGTCAAAGTGCTGATGACACGTTAAATTATACATCATAGCCAGAGGTCACCTGATCAGAGAGGTCCCCAGCGCAGAGCGGGATAAGAGAGAGTCTTTACGCATCATAGTATTTGTAGTTATTTGCTTTTTGGCGCTGTGGTGTCCTTCATTTTGTCAACATCATCGTGCGACAACTGACGCGCCAGGGTCTGCGCTTCAGGAACGAGGCGACCAATGTGTTTGCGATCATGGCCCGGCTCAATGCGCTCGTCACACCAGCTCTGTACATCTGGGGCAGTCCAGCGCTGCGCTTTTCAGTCTGGGAACATTGTGTGGCGAAAGGTCTTTCCTTGTCCCAACAAAAGGTATAAAAGGGAACTAAGATTATGTGTGTTCCACTGTGTTCCACGAGTGTTCATCTGTTTCTCCTGTTCATTTTTTAGGGTTGGGACTCAAGTTGGACGAACCAAACGAACGCGCACAGTGACATTTTAATAAGTTTCAAATGGTATAAACTATGTAAAATATAAAGTACCTGATGAAATGGCCTCACAGTTTAATTTATTTGTGTGTTTAGAAATGTTTTGAAGATAATCAGGGCCCTGTAAAATTCCTGAAACATACAGGCTATTAAGTTTGATTATGAAAACACAAAGGTTAAGGAGCATTATAGTTAGTCTATGTTTTCTCTATTGTTATATTGTATTTATTTTTTATTTTTCGCACAACGCAGAGTGATTTTGGACGTGAGGCTCTTCAAAGTCAAATTTAGGCTAAAGCTGCAGAATCAGGCCTAAAGTACGTTTTTAAAATAACAGAATTTCAATTGTACATTAATTTGAATCTTTTATATATAAAATGAGTCACATAAACCCGGTCTGACGCACGTGCTTCACTTCAGCACCACGGTCAGCTCCACGCGCGCTGAATCACATCTGTGGAGCTGTGGACTGGGACTTTTTTGACCACCAGATTTAGTTTATTTACGTTTGTTGTGAAATGAAAACACAGCTCTGTAGATCTTTGCATAAAATAATTCAACTACGAAGTAAACAGACTTGAAAACATTGGTGAATTATCATGTTTAAATTGAGATGATATTATTTCCAGCTCAAGCCTCTGCAGAAAACACCCAGACAGGACGAGTGCTGCACTTCGACTGACAGATGGCTTCATTTTTAGTCTAATTATGTGTTTGTTTGTTTGTTTGTTTGTTTGTTTGTTTGTTTGTTTGTTTGTTTCACAGGCCCATACTTTACACCCCTCTCTATTTTTTGTCCATGTTCATGCAGCCAGTTGGGTTTTTATTTATTTATGTAATTTAAATTAAGACCAAACTGAAAGCCTTGTGGCCTGGTCTTTTTTTTTTTTTTTTTTACTTTGACAAACCAAGGCCCATACCTCAGAGAATAAAGGTTTGTTCTTAAAAAGCCTCGGGTTTAACAGCGTCACCATTTGAAATGCGTTTCTCCAACACCTCAGAGTCAGAAGGAGTGCCTCTGTCCGTGGACTTCCAGCACTCGCAGGACTATTTCGTGTTTATTTTTCAGATTCTGTTCGCTGTCAGCACAGTTCTAGTGGCGGGGTCTGTAGTCATTAGTATCCTGGCCACGAGAGCGCTGCGCCTCCAGAACCGCTTCATTTTCATGTTCAACACCAGCGTGTGCGACACTCTCGTGGGTGTGTCCGTGTTCTACTTAGGCCTGTTCGATGTGCATGAAGGATACCCGTCCCGGAATGGAACACCACATTTCCTCCCGTCTCCTTTTAGGGGTCAATATGTTGACTTTTATGTTTGCGCAGTTTGATCGTTATTGCGCAGTGTGCCATCCGTTCGTGTACACGCGCTTCATTACGCGCAGGTTCATTATATGTGTGAACTTCTACAGCTGGATTCACATCTTCACACAGACCACTATTCTGTATATGTTGCCACTTTTCAAAAGCTGTTCAGTTGTACACGATCAGCATCATCTCGCTGCAGATTATTGTGCTCACAAAGTGGGCCATGACTATTAAACTTTATTTTGTGGCAAAGTTTCAGGTGGAAAGAGATCCGCCGGGTCAGAAAAGAGAAAGCAACAGAGAATCCCTTAGAATGATTGTTTTTGTGGTAATAAGCTTCTTAGTGCTGTGGTCCCCGTCCTTTATCAACATCACCCTCAGGTGGTTAGGCAGAAGGCGTCACTTTTAGAAATGAAGGCCACAAATCCTTCTTTGCCATCAGTGGCTCGTTTAAGCGCCATCGTCACTCCAGGGGTGTATCTGTGGGGCAGCCAGACTCTGAGGCAGGCTCTGGTTGCGAGTGGTGTGGGGCAGACTGGCCCACACTGCAGGCACAGAAATAAAACCAAAGCACTCACTGTAAATATAAACCGCATTAACCTGCAGCGTTAACATGAGCTTCCTCCAGAATGCACATAATATATATGAAAAGTTTTAAAGAAACACCAGATTATTGTGCAGTTCTACAAAACACTGAGCAACTGATGTGTTGTTACTCTTGTTATTTTATAGGAACAAAGGAGATAGACTTACATTTGTTTATATGTGGTCTAAAATATTGTTTGCTTGAATATTTTTTCATATTTACTGATTGTAGCGACATTTAGGCTAAGTTAACGTGTTAATATAAAATAACATAAACATCTGTGTCCCAGTGAAGCCGTTATAATGAAGGTGATTATCATTATTATTAGTTTATAATTAGTTGCATGTTGTGACCAGGACAGAGCAGGTTATGTTTCATTTTCTATAATTTGATGACGGTGAATTCAGATGAAGCGCTCGGGTCTAGACTAAATATAATAACAGAGAATATGTGATCCACAAACCTTCTGGCTCAATGTCCCTGACACAATCACAGCTTCGGGGTTGAATAATAGCACCACTGTGTGAAATTATTTTCTTACAATAATTTCACTTTGAACTTGTCAGTTTTTGTTTTATGTTTTGAGGCACAGTAATGACAGATATGAACTAAAAACAGGCCAAACATCTGCATTCTGACAGTTAAAAGTGAAATTCTACCCTACATTTCTGACCTGCTTCAGTTCATTTTTAAAGAGGACAGAGTATGTTTTGGGGTATTTGGTTTTAAACTATAGATATAACTATAACTAAATAATGAATAATTAGAAACTGTCCAATGACTTCCTGTTCAAAACTGCAAAACTGAACAGGAAGTTTCTATTAGGCCCCACTTCTTCATAATATTTGTAATGTTGAAAAATATGACTGTTCTGAATCCTACATGTCCGGAGTCAGATTTTTCTTTTAATATGTTTGCAAATTTAAGTACGTAAAAGTGAGCAGAAAAGAGGAAACAGACATTTTCTGAGCTTCAGATGCAACACAGGATTATTCAAATATGAATGAATCAACATAGAAATCAAAACAGAACTCTGAGTGCACAAAAGATGAAGAAACATAGTATAATTAAAAGATCATAAAATGTATTTTACACTAAAAAGTCCATGTCCCTTTAAACTGTCTTTGAGAATGTTGTGATGTCATTTGAATAAAACAACACAATGATACACTCTTCTGCGTCTGTAGGGAGTATTATGCTCAGGTCTATAAAAGGATTTGCAGGAGGCAAGCATACAAACAATGTCCAACACCTCAGTGTCTCTGACAGAAGGAGTGCCTCTGTCTGTGGACTTCCAACGCCCTGAAGACTACTTTGTGTTTATTTTTCAGATCTTATTTGCCACCACTACAGTTCTAGTGGCAGGGACTGTAGTTTGTGAGTATCTTGGCCACGAGAGCCCTGCGCCTTCAGAACCGATTTATCTTTATGCTCAACACCAGTGTGTGTGGACACTTTTGTGGGTTTGTCTGTTTACTATGTTGGTCTTTTTGATGTTTATGAGGGATATCCACCAAGAAATGCGACATACTTATATGCTCCCTTCACTTATGGGCGTTAATTACTGATATTTATGTTTGCCACAGTTTGATCGGTATTTTGCAGTGTGCCACCCTTTTATTTACAATCGTTTTATAACGAGACACGTTGTAATCGCTGTTAACATCTACTGCTGGATCTACACTTATGTCCATTCGATTGTAAGAATTGTGCTTCCAGTGTCCGCAGCTTTACAGCTTTATGTTTTTAGCATTGTTTTCTTTCAGATAATCGTCCTCACCAAAATCATCATGACTATTAAACTTTACTTTGTGGCCAGGTTTCAGGTGGAAAGGGATCTGCCAGGACCAGATAGAGAAAGCAACAAGGAATCACTGAAAATTATCATTTTTGTTGTAATTACTTTCTTAGTGCTGTGGGGCCCCTCATTCATAAATATTCTTCTTAGGTATTTTGGAGGTGGAGTGATCTTTAGGAATGAGGCGACTAATGTCTTTGCAATAATGGCTCGCTTTAATTCACTGTGTACACCGTGTGTGTACATCTGGGGCAGCCCGTCTCTGAGGCAGGTCGTGATCCGCACAGTGTGGGGCAGAGTGTGTCCTCGCTGCAACAGAAGGTGCAGTATAAGAATAAACTGCACACTATGTAAAAGTTCTTAAGTTACTGATCACTAACTGGGCCTTTTCCCTCATCTCTTTCTCTTTCTTTCTCTCAGAATTGCTGCGGGGAAGGAGATGGTTCAGAAATAAAAACAAAACAAAAAAACAACAACTATATTTCAGATGAATGTCAGATGTATCAGATGTAAACGAGATCAAACACCAAAATGTGCACAGTTCAGATCAGAACACACTTCCTGCTGCACACAAACTGTAACTTGTCCACGTTTAATCAACTCATTTGATTCACTTGTTTACATTTGAACATAATTCTTGCTTTTGTTCTGCTGGAATGTCTTTTGTGTGCTCAGTCCAGGGCATTTGGTCAAATGTTTTAAATGTGCTTTTTAATAAATGATCATTTCATATGATGTAATCGTTATCCAAATGAGTTCAGAGGTTAAATCATGCAGATATTTCATGGATAAACAGCATTTTTTTTTCAACAAAGCCTTTACCTGAAAATCTAATATAATTCCAGTCAGTTTTGTAATTTTGACTGTGAACTTGTTATCGACTTTTGACAATTTGACTAATTTGTAAATTAAAAAATTAAGTACATGTTTTTCATATTGATTTGCTTATATCTATAAAGAAATGATAAAAAGCCTCTGTGTCGAACATGTGTCCACGTAAGAAAGATAAGCACATGTGTGTCAAATATGCAAATACAAATCTTGTGTTTTACTAGAGAAGGAAATGGTGCATTATTACTATTTTAGTTTGGGTGGTGACTGACACAGAGTGAGAAAAAGTGCGTCAGTACCAAAGAACTGAGCGTCTATGTGTTACTATAAACATCAGGCCTAAAAAAACCCAAATATAAAGGTTTGATTAAATAAAGACATTTCCGTATTTAAAAAGTTATTGATACTAATACAAATATAAGTATTTTAAGTCCTCAATCATGTTTTATGTCACTCCAAAAGTAAATACATCTACATTTTTGATATTCCGCTTTCTCAAATGAACTAATTGGATGTTTTCACCTGTTCAATTAAAAGAACATTGCAGAAAAAGGGTTGGAACATAAACATTAGCATCATTTTATTGAAAACTTTATCAACACTGCATTGGTTTTAACACAAAACTTTGTTCAAATGTAATAATAAACATCTTTAATATTCTCTTTATGACTTTGTGTATTTGTGTTGTTTGTGGTAATGACGCTTACATTTTTTACCAGGAGAACATTTACTGTTTTTCTTTGTCCCTTTTCCTTTTTTCACCTGCAACAAGAAATGTATGTTGGATGTTAGACAAGTACTGCATGTTTTTAAAATAATAATCCTCGAGTGTTACTTTATTTGGACTCACTGTGGTTTATTTCCTCTACACATTGTATCTTTCTTGTAAACCCATATAACTCAAGTACATTTATTAGAATTCTGACAAAACCTAATCCTAAAAGCAAATGTTGAATATTTGATTTCATTTTTTCAATTTAATAAGTGTAACCTTGGGCAAAAAGAAGCATCTAACTGAGCTATTAAGAGGCGACAGCAACACAAACAGAACAGGAAAGAAATCGAAGCTCTTTTAATAGTCACTTGTTTCACACTGCACAGAATGCACACAGGATGTAAACACACACAAAACGAGAACAAGTCATAGGCAAATTTGAATAAATTAAGAAAAAAGATAAATAAAATAAATAAATAGATAAATAAATATGCAGAAAAACACAAACACACAACGTCTAACATTTATATCAAAGCTAGACGTAAGAACAAATGCAACAGAAAGTTATCAAAAAGTTACATTTTTCCACGGTGTCCAGTGACTCCAGGCTGAGAGCGCGTACGAGTCTCTGCAGCGGACGCGGAACTTGCTGATCTTTCTTGGGATCAGGGCAGACGGTGATTTTCTGATCTACACAGCAACACAAAGAGGACAGTGATAAGCGCTAAGACATAAATCCAGTTCACATGTCTGTCGTCAAGCGTGCACACACCTCGCCGTTATCCTTCAAGACGTACTCGATTTCATTCTCCAAACTGAAGAAGCTGTGAGGGCTCGACCAGGTGCTGGGAGGTTCAATAGTCACGTTTAACTCTTGTTGAACTGGTAGATATCCGGCGATACGGGGACTGTCTGGTTTGACTAAATAATGCAGAAAAATATAAACATTAAATATGAAAGTTTATGTGGCATGTTCGTTAAATAACATTTCACGTACTTATGTCTCGGAGGTAAAATCGTTTGGTTCGTTTCAGGATAGAGAAGTTATGAAGGGCTTCGACAGTTAGCTCCATCATCGTCGTCTCCTCAGCGTAAGGTGAGAGAGAGTGAAACAAGTCAAACTGGAAACTGCCATCCTTCATCACGTTACCGTTCACCCATGGACAAGACTCGCTGTAATAAAAACAGAATGATGTAGCAGTTACAGAAAGTACGCTAACGTTTAAGGAAATGTGAGACGACGGCGTTCGTTTTACCAGTCACGGCCCAGATAAAGACGCGCGCTGTCATATCCGCTGTCACGCCAGGCGCACGTGAAAAAACAATCGTAAGACCTTTGCCTCACATTTCAGAGATTCTGCAAAGACAATTACAAATCCAAACCTGAGTCAACTTCATGTCACGCACACAAATGTATTTAGATGAGGTTATCCATTTGGTTTGAGAGTAGATGGTGATTTTGAACAGCAGAGTTCCCCCACCACCCCCTTTGTGCCCTTAGTTGTACGCACCATGACAGAGAATTAACTGGAATTTTCTTATTAATTTAATCTCTGTAATCTTTCATCTAAGTTTTATTTATTTCGCACCCAACGTCTCTGAACTGTGTCCCTGGCAGCTGCTTCAGTTGTTTTTATATAGGTATTCTTATAAAGTTTTTGTTCGATTGGTTAGATTTAAATGTTTTTTAATAGTTCTCCAACACTGGAATTTCTCCTTTGTGGCACAAATAAAGGTTCTCTATACGTTCTCTATCCAACACAATATTTTTTTAAACAAATACCAGTAGGTTATGTCTTACTATCTACTTTTTTCCTCTTAATTAGCTGCTTTTACAATATGATGTAAAGGCAATTTTTTTTCTGAGCTAGAATAAATGAACGTCAGGTCGCAAATCCTAGTCCAAGTCCAAGGCCCGAGGGCCAAATGCGGCCCTCAGACCAATTTTTTATCGGCCCTCTTGATCATAAGCAGTACTTTTAGCAGCAAATTAAACTATTTCTACCACTATAACCTCAAACATCACATTGCATCGTGATAGTGATAGTAAATGAATGTGTTTCAAGCCTTATTAATATACAGTGGCTCCGTCAAAGCTGCGTTTTAAAGAACCGTGCCTGCATTGATCACTGGTCTGTTGCCCTCCGCTTCAAATATGTTTTGAGATGTGGCCCTCGATAAAAAAAGTTGGGCACCTCTGATCTAAACTATCACACTTATGGTCATAGTTGTATTGCTTCATCTTCACAAACGTTAAAAATCTGATTGACACAGAAAGAACACAATTTTTACCCAGGCTGTGATGAACGTCAAGCTCTTGTAGTAAAAATGTCGATGAGATTTTGTGTTCCGCCGCACTCCAGCAGGTGTATTCACCCAGGACGGGTCATCAATTTCATCCACCGTCACAACTGGACCGTTCACGTGAATAACGTCCCCAAAATCGCCATCTTCAAGTGGTTTTGCCATTCAGCCTCCATGTGACACGTTGCTCTTGTGTTTCACATGTCAGCGTGGCTTTTCTTTGGCTACACATCTAGAAAAAAAGAGAAAAATAAGAACATAAAGTCATGCTGTGGCACCAAGACAACATGATAAAACAGGCAGAAGAACCTTACAGTTTAGAGGGAAATGGTCCAACCCATGAACTGCAGCCAATGCAAAGATGAGCAGAACATTGATCCACACCTGTTTGTGAGAAAGAAACATTTGTGCTGTATTTGAAGAGTTACATTTGCACAGCCACAGTACAGCCATTTTTAGGACTTACCATAATTAACGCTGATTGAAACCAAACTTTGAGTGCTGTAGAATAATCCAAGTGATTTCCATAGCAGTGTTGATGACTTTATATGATTGCAATCAGCCCACACAGTCAGCATCATGAGTACGACCATGAAACTAAGAAACTGTGATAAGAGGCTGCTAAACACGATGGAGGGCATGGACTTCCTCTTTTTTTATGTTTTGCATGTCAAATTTGGCTGCAGATAACGTATGTGTAAAATAAATGCATTGTGAAAGTGTATGTTGTGAAGGTTGGGGTTTGCCCTGAATCAACACTGTCTGAACAATAACAGTAATAGTTACAATTATTATTTGTTATTTTAAATTTAAATTAAAAAAAATGAAAACATAATTTTTCAAGTACTTTTCAATTCCTTTTTTCTCACAAAGAGACTTCTGACCATCACTGAACTGTTTCACTAAAATGTTTGTTATTTTTAGAAAATGTATCTTAGTTAAGACAAACTACAAGACACACCCAAACACAATGTTTAGTTTTATAGAAAAGGAAACAAACTCTGCTGTGAAGTTATTCCTGAAATAATTCAACCCATTATATTTATTTTTGTACAGCCCAAACGGTCTACTCTGCGACTTTTCAGGATTTAGTGAACAGAAAGTTAGAAAATAAAAAAAGGGAACTTTGCAACAAATTTGTACAACAAGAATTATTTAGCAGTATTTAATAATTTGTGTATTTACCACATGTACAATTTTATAATACTGTATATTTATTTGTATTATAATATACATATTTTACATTTTTATGGGTTGGATTTTGAGAAAATGTCCCTAAAGTTACTGAAGTGAAACTGCTGCTTGTGTTGGGAGTTTCTGTTTCACATTTATCACTATTTTTCCCCCAACATTTACAAAGAATGATGGCTGTCAGCTTCTCAGTTTAATGAAAATAACCAAAGACATGACCTTTTAGAGCTTAATTCACACTTAGCATTAGGCAGTAAGTTTCTCAAAAATGTTGATAGTGTAAGGTTTATTGATTATGTTATATTTTACTAAATAAGAATTAGAATGAAATAACAGTTGAGAAGGAATAAAAAACATGAAGGAAAAAAGTGTTAAAATGTCCATAGTGACGTCCAGGACCAGGGAGGTTGTCAGTTTGTCTCACTTAATCTCATTTTTTGAAGCTTCATCAAAGTTTTCCACAAGATCTAAAAATAGAAAAGCACTTACGTTAGTGATGTGTGTGATAAAAAACACTGTGTTCATTTTTATGTCTGCTGACCTGGAACTTCATCATCCTCTTCTTCTGCAGCAACAAGTGGAGCTCTGTTTTCTCCATCTGAAGAAACACAAGTCACTGTTAAACCAACAGAACAAATACACAAGAATAATGTAATAACAGACACAAGACACAACAAGGAATCAAAAATCCAATTAGGGTGAACAAAAATCTGGTCAACAATCATAAAATATAATTTGATGGCAGAGCTGGCTGTGCCGATGATTATTAAGAAGCGGCCAAGATCATTTTGGACATGCACCAAAATTATTGAAAAATATATAACAAAAACTAAAAATATTTAATGTATCCTTACAAAATAATTTAACAATTATTACCAAAAGGAAAAAAACAAAACAAATTGCCTGGGTTTGAACTTTGGGTTTGAACTCTAGGTTATCAAGCATTTCTGATTTGTTTCAGATGAGACCATGGTTTCATTTGATGTGCCCTGTTTTTTCACTTATATCTCCACATCAGTCGTGGTGGAGGCAGCAAAGAGGAGGCTACTGCAGGACACTAAGCTAAAAGAGAGAACAAAACTGACACCGGACCAAATCTGCAAAATGATGGAAATGTGTTTGAATATCACATATTTAGAGAGAACTTCTACAGGCAAATCCACAGATGTGCCATGGGCTCACCGGTCTCTCCTATTACGGCCAACTTATACATGGAACAGTGTGAACAGGAGGTATTGGCCTCATTTCCAGGCTCCTCCCACATTGGCATTGATATGTGGACGACAACTGGAAAATCAAAACTCAAGATCTCGAGCCCTTTCCTGCACATATTAATGCTGTGGATCCAAACATCAAATTCACGCGGGAAGAGGCCAAGGAGAACAAACTGGACTTCTTAGATTGTGCAGTAACAATAGGAAAGGACCAGTGTGTCAAGGTAGAAGTCTTCAGGAAGCCCACACACGTTGACTAATACCTGCTGTTTGATTCACACCATCCACGGCAGCTCAAACTCAGAGTGATCTGTACTCTACAACACAGAGCTCAAGCCACAAACACAGAGGGAAAAATGAAGGAGGAACAACATGTGGAGAAAGCCCTCTCTGCTTGTGGATATCCAAAATGGGCCTTCAATAGATCTAAGAGCTAAAAAACAAGACAACAGAGAATCTGAACCCAGAATGAAAGGAGTAACTACTCCTTACCCGGTGGGCGTGTCTGAAAAACTTCAGAGAATCTTCAGACAGTATGAGATTCCCGTCTATTTCAAACCTACAAACACTTTAAGACAAAAACTGGTTCACCCAAAGGACTAAACCCCGAGCCATAAACAAAGTAATGTGTCTACTCCATTCAGTGTAGTGAAGAGTGCAGTGAGCGTTACAAACTAAACAGCCACTTCTAAAGAGAATGTAACAACACTGGCGTGAGAGCAGCTCAGGACCACAGTCTGCTGTTCATCTCCATCTCTAAAACACTGACCACTCATTTGAAGATGGTGAAGTTCAGATCTGAGCCAGAGAAAAGAAATGGTTTGAGAGGGGGAGGTTAAAGATGCTTTTTTTTTTTTTTTTAGGAAAGGCTATCCTTCCTTAAACAGAAATGGAGGCCGCAGACATAATCTCTCAGATCTACGATTCCTCAGACCCAAAAAAAACAAAAAGAGCAACAGGAGGGTTGTTTAAGGTTGAATGGGGTTGTTAAGGCTGAAACTGGAGATTATTGCTGTTAACAGTTTCAATGTACTTTGTCTTTTGCTAAAGCTCTGGGTTAGGCTCTACAACATCAAAATCTGTAGATTTTTGTAGCCTTGGGGGGTAGCTGACAATTTAACATGTGAGAATGAGATTATGCAGCAGTACGTTTCATGTGCGGCACAGTGGGGTGTCAGCTCATTTATTTCTTTTTTCATATTTTTGCAAATCTTTCTAAAAATCTTTTTTTAACTTTCTGATGTGGGATAACGATGTTAGTTTTAATACAATATAATGTATTTTTTGTCAGGCTTCCAGCTGCCGGCAATGTAATAGAAATGAACGATCTGAACATGGCGGTGGCAGAGTGGTTAGGGAGTTTGTTGGTGAACTTTTAAATGAACCATATGTTAGAGTTGTACCCATTTTAGGTAAGGTGTCTGCCAATCTCCTCAGAGTTGTTAAACTTTCAGCTCCAAGCTGATGTAGGATTCCTGGCAGCATCTCAGTCAGTTCTTTGTTTTCAGCATGGCCTGTGATGGTAAAGGTGTTGGCGGAGAGTGAGGCTTGAACCTTTGGATTATTGAAGTGAATTACTGTTCCTTGATTTGTGAACATATTTACCTAAAATACAGATAAAGGAATTATAATTAACATTATTATAAAATTTTTTGTACAAATTTAAGATGAAGAAACAAATCTAATGTAGATAATTACTTCCTCAATCCCAGAGATGCTGTTGACCCCCAGTTTTTTCAGTGACAACTGCAGCTTCTTGTCATCAGCTGTAGTTGTTCTATGGACCAGCTTCTTCTTCCTGCGTGCAGTTCCCTATACACAGAAAATACAACAAGTCCACTTTTGCTGAAAATTTTAAACAGTATTCATCAAAAAATATAATGTAAGAATCAACTGCTCCTGACCTTGCCACCAATGCGGACTTCAGCCTGCAATTTGGCAAGTTTCTCTTGGTTCATTATTAATTCCTTCATCTACAAAAAAGACAGTGATAAAAATAAAATGTGCCATATTTAAACAGGGTGTAGTTTTAACCTAATATGGAACATAAAAAGTAGCCAAAACTCATATTTCAGTGAGTAATATGTATGATGATCTAACCCTGTGACAATTAGATAATCTGAAGAGATCAATGAGTTGTGATACTACTACAGTACTATGGATTAGTCATCATTTCCAGACACAGGCGGATTTTTTTTATTTTTTTTGCCAGTCAAGTGTGGTGTCAGAGGAAGAGGAATGCCCCTAAGGGGGAATAGTTAAAAGGGCATGAAAAGTAAAACATAAATTGTGACCTATACTACCATTTTTTGGTAGTAGGAGCTTTTGTGTCCAAGTCATTTCCCTTGTTGATCAATAAAGTTTGTTCAAGTATAAAATAAACATTTTATTTAACTTTACTTTTGCCATATTGCCAGACTCTAACACTGGTAAGAAAGACTGCAGTCTACACAACTCAAAAGTAATAAAAAAAAAAAATCAGAGAAAAAAAAAAAAGAATTCTGTTTAAAAGACCGAAATAGCAGCTGCCGCAAAGCTGAAAATAACTCAACACTTGTCGTCCCCAGTCTTAGGTTTGGCAGGACCAAGGAGATCAATTGCCCTTTTGCTCTCTACTTTTTAATAAAAAAAAATCCATTGAACTGACCCTAAAACTTAAAAATAGTGTAGGCTGCAAATGTTAACCATGGAAGTATAACCAACAGTCAAGCCAGTAGAACAGGTATTACAGATGCATACAGACACTATCTACAACCTGACCAATAATTACAATTAAGGCACAATTAAGGTTAAACTGCAAAACTGCAACCTTTAAAAGTACAAAAGGGTACACAGTTTTGACGACTCACGCAAAAGTGATCTGCACATTGTCTCGGGCTAAAAAATGTATAAAATCATACCTGGGAGTAGCACTGTAAACACGCGGACTATGCGAGTCAAGAGACCGGAAGTGACGCAGTTCTGCCAACTATATGATTTTTTTTTTTACAATAAGAACAAGTTTTTTGGTAAAATTTTCAAATAGATAAATATTTCAGGTAGAAATCAAGGAATTTGATGTTTATTACTTTTACTGGGGAAGTTATGAGAGGGAGCAAGAATATTTTACGTCATGACGCCGGAAGTAGCCGACAGTGCAGTAATGGCGGCCTCCTATGAGCAAAGAGGCAACGTGACAACTCACTAAAATGTGGATTTGTTATAATAGAAATCTATTCAGACTACTGTAGTACGATTATATGTTTCACAAAGACCATCGTTTTTTGCGTAAGTAGTTTCTGTAATCGTGACTCTAAAAACCTGTAAGTAAACAATGAGCATAAAGCGTGGTCGTTCGTCCGGTGTTATGGAGAAAGAGTTTTGTCTCAATTCAAGTCTTTAAATTATAACTTTTATGTTCGTATACCTATTAACGTACTACCATTAAGTCTTTGTCCTGGCAGTAGGTCAGTAGTTCCTTGAGAGACCGTGTATAATGTGTAATAACATGTAACTCGGTTTATGTGTTACTTAACCAGTACATTTTAAATGTTTTCTTTCCAGCTTCCTAACATTTTGTAGGTCTATATAAAAAACAAAGATGTCTTCATTTAAACCCACAAAAATACCAGTATATCCCAAACTTGGAGAAAAAGTCACTCAAGAAACACTTTACTGGAAAGACTACAAGGTTGGTATAAAATAACTACTTGATAATTTGGTTTTCTAATATCAGTCGTCATAGTGGTGTTTGATCTGTTTGTAGGCACCAATTCAGATAAAAGAGTTTGGAGCTATCACCAATCTAGATTTCTCTCCTGTGGCACCACATAATTTTGCCGTGACAGCATTCACCAGGGTAAGCAAAGTCTGTGTCAAATTTAAGTTCTCACATAGTGGCTTTTAACAATAACATTGTTTAACTTTGTAGATCCACATTTATGGACCATTTTCCCAAGAGCCAGTGAAAACATTTACTAAATTCAAGGACAATGCATATTGTGGAAGGTTTAGGTCAGATGGCCAGCTTCTAGTCGCAGGATGTGAGGACACACAGGTGCGACTTTTTGATGTCTGCGGAAAAGTGGCTCTCCGAATGTTCAAAGGGCATACAAAGTAGGTTTAAATATTAATTTAGTCACAGTGATCCCCTTGGTGCCTGGATCAGTCTAATAATACATATTATTTTTCAGGGCAGTACATGTCACAGATTTTACTTCTGATCGATACCAGATCTTCACAGGATCGGACGACTACACCTGTCGGCTTTGGGACATCCCAAATTCCACTGAACTTTTATCTTATCAAGAGCACACAGACTATATTCGTTGTGGCATTACAAGCAAACTTAACAGCAACCTTTTCATAACTGGTGAGAAACAATACAGTTGTTTTTTAAATGCATCATTGTCAAAATTCAGTCCATACAGTTAAGTCCAGGTAAGATTCATGCTACAGAATATCTGTATAACAAGGTGAAATGTTTTGTTCCAGGATCATATGACCATACACTGAAGGTCTTTGATACCAGAACAGATAAGAGTGTGCTTTCCATGGATCATGGTCAGCCAGTGGAAAGTCTCCTACTTTATCCTTCAGAAGGACTTCTTGTTTCAGCAGGTAAGCATATGTTATGATCTTGACTGCAGGTTAAGTTAATGCTGAATAATGCTGTGTGCTTGACAAGGAACTGCTGAATACATAAATATGTAGTTGCATTTTACTTCATCGTTTGGCGTCTGAAATTTTTTAAACAAGTTTAAAAGTTTTACAAACAAAA
This sequence comes from Periophthalmus magnuspinnatus, assembly GCF_009829125.3. NCBI lineage: Eukaryota > Metazoa > Chordata > Actinopteri > Gobiiformes > Gobiidae > Periophthalmus > Periophthalmus magnuspinnatus. The sequence continues at coordinate 10,349,895 of NC_047134.1, read as the reverse complement.
AGACTCTACCTCCAATTAATATTGCTGTTTGTTTTCTCAGGAGGCCGTTATGTAAAAGTATGGGATCTTCTAAAAGCTGGCGAGCCTCTTGTCTCTTTGAAAAACCACCACAAAACTGTGACCTGCTTATGTCTGAGCAGTAATGGACAGAGGTTACTCTCTGGTTCACTGGACAGGTGAAGTGCCCTGTAATCATTAATGTAACTTAAGTTAGAATGTTCTTCATTCTTAATAACGTTTGTTTTTTACAGGCACGTCAAGGTGTACAATACAACAACATACAAAGTTGTTCACAACTTTGACTATGCTGCTTCCATCCTTAGTCTTGGTTTGGCTGTAAGTATTCATTTAGTCTTTTGGACAGTTTGTGACTTTTTTTTTTTTTTTTTACTGGTTTAATTATTATATAAAATGATGATTTCTTGAGTGATCCATCAACTGATTTTATGATGACTTCAAGATTCTGACAAATGCAACGCTACCTTAACCCTATTAGTCATCTACAGGGTCGTCTTTTCTAATGGGAAAGACCTTCAATGAACCTCATTTTCATAGATTATTTCCAATAGATGTTTCTTTCCTTCCCCCAACACATTTCTAGCCAAATGACGAGTCAATTGTCGTGGGTATGACCAATGGTATCCTAAGTATCAAACACAGAAAAGGTTCTGAAGACTCTAAGGAGGGTGTTGTACAACAGAGAAGACGCCCGTCGTACCGTGTCTTTGTGAAAGGAAAGAACTATGTGCCCAAACAGGCAAGTGACAAATAATAGAAAGCTATTCTGGAGTTTCATCTTTTGTTTAAGCTTTGTACTTATTTTACTGCCTTTTCAGGATGACTATCTCATTGGTAAGCCAGTAAAAGAGCATCTGGCCAAATACGACAGACAGCTGAAGAAATTTAATGTGTCTAAGGCATTGGATACAGCTTTAGAGGTATAAAGATTACTGTATTGCTATATTTTTCACGTGAATAGATGGGGAAAAAATGAATTTAAATTGTTTGACATGAGTGTTCTTCTTAATATTGCACCTTTTAGACATATACAAGAACAAGAAAGCCAGAGATCACTGTAGCTGTTATAAAGGAGTTGGATCGAAGGGGGAAGTTGAAAAATGCTCTAGCTGGAAGAGATGAACAAGGGCTTTCACGATTACTTAGTTTCCTCATTGGGTAAGGATTTGTTGTTATTCCTAATTTTCCATTAATAGCCTACTAATTATTCCATGAAGTTATTGACACATTTCACAACTTTCACAGGCAGCTTTTCCGTCACAGTAATGCTTACAAACATTAGCAGCTCACTTAAGAGCTGATTTTACAACTTACAGTAATATTTACATCTACTAGTAGCTGTACTTACTGATGCTTGTTTATTGTAATGTAGGCACGTGGTGAACCAGAGATTTGCGCCTGTCCTTATAACAGCAGCTGATATGATCCTGGACATCTATCGGTCAACCATTGGTCAGTCTCCAGTCATTGACCGCCAGCTGCTGCGTTTGCAAGATTTAATAGAGCGAGAGATTGACTATGAGCAAGATCTCCTGGAAGTACTTGGGATGCTTGATGCGATATTTGCCTGCTCCCTTCCCAAAAAGGAGGTACCAAGCTCCAATATCAGCAGACAAAATGGCCTTACTCAAGGAGAATCGAGTACTACTGTTCCACCTCAGATTCAAACTTCATGAAGAGGAGATCTCAGCTATGGGATACAGTGGCTTTTACTAACTGGACACGTCTGCATAGGGGATGTATTATTAAAAGACAGGACTTTATATCTGAAGTTTTTTGATACAACTGTACAAGTGATGTTTTATTATGGAATTGTTTAAATGAAATGAATTGTATGAATGAAGCCACAATGTTTCAGTGACTTCACTATACAAATGTTTTATAAGTAATGTAAAAAACAATGTTAAGCTACCGATAATAGACTTGCGCACAACAGTCGTGTGTGTGTGTGTTGACTTGAGAATATTAAAACCTATTTTTGAGTATCTTTTTGTTATTGTCAGACTAAAGAAGATTAAAACCTAAAGCCTGTTGTGAAAAGTGTAACATTTCTGGTGGAGGGTCATGCTACCTTCATGTACTTGCAGAATACATGTTTTATAAGCATGTATTTTACCTGTAATGAAATAAATACCAGTACATGATAGAGTGGCTGTCCCCTATGAGAAATGTAAAACGGAGAACTTTTAACTAAGCCAAACAATATCAATCCAGACGTAGTCCAGAGAGCAATGTGACCGCACTGGGTTCTTGTGCATCATGTGACACTTGCTTGTTATCTACTCGCCATCCTCCAGAGGGCGCCAAAGCCTCCACAGGTCTGTCTATGGTCGAAACCAGGAGGAGGACCGTGATTGGCCAAATAATCCATCTGCAAATGATCGAGCCGTGGATCAGACTCAGAGGGCGGATGCTGCTGTCCACCCTGGTCCAGCTCTGGTCCAGCTCTGGTCCAGCTCTTTCTCTTAAACCTGCAGACTTCAGTGGCTCATGTGGTCGCCCATGAGCTGAGGCTGAAGCTGTTTTTGAAGCCTGGTGTTTCAGACTTATAAAAGGTAGGTGACCATCATGAAGTGTGTCTCAGCCAACAGTTTATTTGTGACAAAGTTTTGTTATTTTAGAAGTTCAAGCATGGACAGGAGCCTTTTAAGACTTGATCTATGAGGAGATTTGTCAGTGATTGTCAAATGTTTCTTCTGACCTGGAGGAAAAGGCTGTTTTTGTTGTAAATCTAATTTTTTTTATTGGACTTGTGTTCTCTGAACAAGTGCAGATCAGACCTTACTGCCCTTAGACTGTATATTTAGTGTATTGCACATCACAAACTCACTGAATTCTTTGGATCAAAAGATTGGCCCTGTCTTGTCTGTGGACCTCTGCTCTTTGGCACAAGATTAAATAGATTAAATAGGATATCACAAACTCTTCAGGATTAGAGATTAGACATCGGCAGGATAATAAGTAATGAGGAGTCACATGGCCTTGTTTTCATTTATGATTTTCCTTTTTGTCCTGTGCAGCTGAGCTCTAATGGAGCTGAGCAGAAGGAAAGTGCCTCTGTATGTGAGTATTAATTATATTTAATCTCATTTTATAAACTTTATTAAACTGCTCTTTGAGTGTCGTGCAGGTGTAAAAGCTCTAGGGTGTATTCAGATAATAGTTTTTGTTAATTGCGTCAGGAAATTTATTCTACTTGCATTTTTTGTGTTTCAATTAGTTTTAGGTCTTCTTGTCAGTTTTAATTTGTTTAGTTAAATATTAAATATTTTAGAAACTGTCACTCGAAATGTCCCAAAAACCTTGTCCTCCAGCTGAAGGTCTATTCAGGTTAAGGGTCTAAGTTCTGTGAAGTGGGATAAACATTGTGACCCAAAAGACTTGAACTGACCAAACTCTTTTGACCTGGGGACTAAATGTTTTCTAAATCAATTTTGTTTGGGTAAAATCACTTTTCAGAGTTTTTAACTTTTATTTTCACTTGGATAACCCAGAATCCGTATCAACACTAAACACAGGGGTGATATTGTTCACAGAGCCCAGTGGATCAGGACAAAGAGCAGCTCACATGTTTCAGACATGAAATAGGCAGTAGTGTGTGTACAGTGTGTGTATAGTGTATGTATAGTGTGTGTATAGCGTGTATAGTGTGTGTATAGTGTTTATAGTGTGTTTATAGTTTGTGTATAGTGTGTGTATAGTGTGTGTATAGTGTGTGTATAGTGTGTGTATAGTGTGTGTATAGTGCCGCACTATATTCATCTTTCATTGATGTTTTTTGTTGTTGTTTTATTCATTTTTGTGTCTTTCTCTGACTTTACATGGACATTCCTGACATTGTCTTATCTACATTATATTCTATTATATTCTATTATATATTATATACAGTATTCAGTAAAAATTAGGACAAAAGTTTGACAAAAATGTATCTTTGGAAATTTAAATTCATATATGGCCATAACATCCTGTTGGTTCAAAAGGACAAACATTAAATATAATTCAGAACAAAAAATCTGTGTGTAAAGTTATTCAGTTAAATGTTGCTCTTTCTTTCATTCAAGTCGGTAAAATGACATGTCACTGTCATTTTCATACACGTGTGTAAACATCGCTCACTTTGACTTACACCAAACTGACTGTGCTGCTCTCAGACCAATGGAAACTGTTGTTTTATAGACACAGAGTCTGGGGCTACAATTTAAGATCATGATTAATCAGTGGTTCTTTAATAATTATTAAACTTTACCTGATTTCCCACTTTACCTGAATTCACCCTAAAAAAAATGTGACCAAAACGCACTGGACGTTTTTGTTGAGTTTTTGCCAACATTATAAATAAAATAAATAAATAAAAGTGAGGGTCATTTTTGCACTTTGGTTACATTTTATAAATGCTTTTAATGTTGGTATATTTGGCTTTTGTGGTAAATGCTAAAATGCAAGAGAATATTTGTTGATTGCCATGAAAACTCTCTTCTTTTTGCAGGGCCTGGTCTGATAAGATTATTTACTGTAAATCATAATGTACTTTCAGTGAAGTAACAGTATCATTCATCAACCCCACTTGCCTGGCACTTTTACTAAAGTAGAGTGCTGTGTAACTAGCAAATGAGTAACTATTTCATTCAGTTCAGCTTAGTATTTGTATTCTTTTTCTTCACAGTTGAAACTTGTTCTAATTGTCGCTGTTTTTGCCTTTGAACCATTCACTTATATCCAAGGTTTGGCTGTATAAAGAAGGTGTGACTCAAGTATTTTTTATTTGAATTTGTCTTAAAGGTTTAAATATTGATGTTTTGGAGCAGATTGATACTTACAGCTTATGAGGAAATATAAAAAGTGGTTTATTCCAAATACAGATTTTTCAGCTGAACATATTTGTGCGTGAATAGAGAGAGAACATGAGAAAAGGACTTTGTGTTAGAGCTTCAGAAATCAGGCCATGAGCTGAGGGAGCACAACTAATCAAGGATCTGATGATGAACTGTCTGTGCTTTGTGTTAACCAGCTGCACAAATCTGAGTTAAAACTAAAACTAAAACTAAAAAAAGTAAATTGCCCTCCTGTTTTCTTCAGCTCAGCCTTATCCTGCATGTTTCTTTGGTCTAAATGTGCTTAGTGTGGCTGTTTTGTGTTGAGATTATGTGAGAAAAGACAACACATTGCCAGTTATTACAATCATTGGTACTATAAAAAAAAACTTCATTAATAATTTCAAATGGATTTCCGTATCTTTATAAAAAATAAACAAATCATATTGATGCATTGTAGTTTGTTTACAATCTCTGCCCTCATATTTGCTGACTACATGCTTAATAATTTACATTTATTGTGTTCTAATCTTTATTATACAACCCAATCTTTGCTCCAGTTAATCAGATACAATTGAGATGAAATAAACAAAAATAAACCTGACACAGTATCTTGTTTATATGACCGGTAAGTTAATTTATTTCACATTTTCTTTTTTACTTTGTACAACATAAAAATCCAGCGAGGATCAGACTGGTATTTGTTCTTGGTATAAAACATTCCAGTGGTTATTGAAGAAAAATGTTTTATTGTTCTCCTAGGAGCAATGCTTTTGTGGGATTTTGGTGCTTCACACAAATGTAAAACTCTGCATTAGGCAAAAGCTTTTTCAGATATTCCTTTCTTTATTTGCTTCTTATCTGCCGACAGGGCCAAGCCAAAGTGTTCGCTCTGCTGGAGGGGCTGGACTCGGTGCCAGAGGATGCAGAGGTCTATGTGGTACTGGAAGGATCCACTCTGGTCCATGTGACCAGGGCTCACAGTGATATCATGCTCTGCTTTATCGTGCCTGGTACGTACACAAGTCCTGGGCTGCACTTGTTCCACACCATGTTTTAGTTTAGTTTATAGCTTTCATAATATTAAGAAAAGCCATAAAATAAATCTCCATGACAAGGAAAATGAAAAGACAAGAAAGAAGAGCAAGTTTTTTCTATTTTCTCTGCCTCTGTTTAACAAGACAGTACTTTCAGTTACTCTATTGTGTTATGGCAGAGTGAATGAACAATTTAAAATGAGTCTCATAGTTTATCTCATAGTCTGCCACACGCTTCAGACTAGAGGGGTAAAGGGTTTTGTTCACTCTTGACACAATGCAGGCAGTTATTAATTGCGTGGGTGCATGGTTATTTTGGGGTTTGTGACTTGAAAAGTTTGAGGACGTCTGATATAGAGAATATGTGCCAACAGGAGTCATATCTTAGGCTCACAACCTGTAATTTCATTTGCAATTATTAAAAAGATTACACTAAGGTTTGTTTGAAACACAAGCACTGTTATTGATCAGCATTTTTGAGGAATATTGTATCTCTGGTTTCATCTGGACACAAACACATGTGTATTCTGTGAGTGGACGTCTGGAAAGGCAGAATCTTATCAGCTTCCTGTAGAAACAGACCCACTGACAAATGTGTCGCCATTACTGGACTGTGCAGAGACAACACAGGCCTCGAGCTGCCTCCTGCTGCTGGGCAATAACCAGCTGATTCATTCAGGATAAGTTTACCAAAAGATACGTGTGAATTAATATGAAACAAAATGACTCCACTTTAACATTGTCAAGTTATTTAGACTCTCATTGTGATAGTGATGATAGGGCCGTTTCAGATGATATCATTAGTATATAAAAATGATCCTTTAGAACAATCCATCACTCTTCTCTGTACCGCACACTGTGATCTTACTCCTCGATTAAACCAACTGTGTGATAAATCATGTGTGTTTACCTGTGCATGAAAGGTTTTTGTTCTGCGCTCTTCTCTTTTAATGGTAATTTTGTGATAATTATTTATGTTTTGATTTGTTACAGTGTGATTTTAATGTCTTTCTTCTTCTGTAAACCACTTTGAATCACTGAATTGTGCTATACAAACAAACATTTTTGTCTTGCCAGAACAAAAAACAATAATATTTACTACAGATTTTTACAAAGTTTTATATAAAAAGTGGCTTAATATAGTCCTTTTATTATAATATATTAAAGATACTTACATAATACGCTACTTCTGGTTTGTTTATTCAGTCATAAGATGCAGTAATTTGATGTTAGTTTCCAATTAGTAAGTGTGCATGAACGTAACATTTAAATTAGACTCTAATTACATTACCGCCAGCATAATTATCTTGTGTTTTTCTCCCGCAGGACATAACATGGCTGAGATGGTGTCTGTTCAAGCATATTTATTTTCAGAAAGTACAGGACTCATGTGGGTCGGCGGAGCTTCACTGGAATATGTACAAGATGATGCACAGGTACAGTAATAGGTTTTAGGTGCAGGGTCCGAATCCTTGTAATTTCCATGGAGATTTTGTTTGGAGTGTTCCACAAAATTGCATAAAACCTGTAATTTAATAAATGATCAAAGATAGGTACATTCCAGCCAAAGCAATTGCATTTTCATGAGACAAGCTGGAGACTTACCCTCGATAAGAAACTGTACTTTTAAGACCACAGCACTGTTCCTTTGTATCTGGGGGTTCCAGAGTGATAGAAATTAGTGATGTTGCTAGTGAAAAGTATTCAAAATGTCTTGTATAAACAGTGAGCTTAAACCCATAAATACACTGTTCTTTTCACAGGACCTCGCAGAGCACCTGATTATCCACGGACATCGTCTCCGAGCCACAGATCATGAGGAGCTAAGCAGCCTCTTCAGCCTGGGCCAGGGGAGTTCACGCTGGGCTATGGACCGTTGCATTGCTCTGGCTATGGCCAACTTGGATATTCCACACAGCTGGAATGTGCTGGGCAGCCAAAGCGGCGAGGGTGAGAACCGACTTAAATATGAGTCGCTTATGTTTGTGATGTTACAACCTTGAAATTAAGGGTAAAAATCTGTGGATTTTCAGGTGAATTTACCTAAACTATTGTTTCATGAACTTATTCCAACTTTCTCCTAAAATGTAACTCACCCATAAAAGATGAACTTTTCAACCCAGCGTGTGTGTGCTATACCTCCTCTGTGTTCCAGGCCATCAGTCCCATTTTCCATGCTTGGAGAAATCGGAAGTGGACATGATCATATGTGTATTTCTGCTGAATTCATCAAAGCTAATTACACAGGGTGTAATGCAGTTATTAGAGCCTTTCCTTCTGGAAATAACCCTAAGGGGAACTCAATCAATCTAATGCCAAGTGTGTGTGTGTCTCTGTGTGTGTGTGTATGTGTGTAGGGGTGTGTGTGTGTGCGTGCGTGTGTGGTACTGTACAGAGCAGCTTGTACCGATCTGTCCAGTGTTTATGTCGAACCACCTACATGAATAACAAACTTGATTTTGGTTTAATACAATTAAGTCAGTCTGTTTCGAGGCCGTGTCTCCTCCTAAATGTCTTCAGTTAATCTCATAACCCTCCGTATGACATCAGTGTATTACTTATAAAGTAAAAAGATCCATCCAAGCGTCGATGTTGCCCTCAGCATTAATACTAACTGCCTCATAGTTTATGTGGTACACAGGCGTTTAACAGCAGCTTTTACAAGTCAGAGTTTATTCTCCAGACTCATCAGGAGCTTAGTCTCAGTTTAAAATGAAATTATATGTTTTAAATACCATGTTTTTTTTTACTCATGGGCATTGTCAGATACTGTCCTCTTTGTTGAAATGATTTATTGCGTCTAACTGGGTTAATGGGGCAGTAGAGGCTATAAAAGTGAAAACATTTTTGGCATGTAGGTTAATAAATTCTTTACTCATTTTGCAGAAACATATCCCACTATAATATCAAACCCTGCCTGTGTGTGTGTCCTCTGTAAATCTCATATCTTAATGCTGTTTTACACCAGTTACATTAGTGTGTCTTAATGTGTTTTCAGAGCACACCCTGAGAGAGTCTCCGTTGCACTTGGCTGTGCGGTTCGGTCTGTGTCGATTGGCTGAGCTGCTGCTCTGTCAGCCCGGGGGTCTAATGGCCATCAACCTGCCCAACGAAGAGAGGGTCACACCTCTGCAGCTGGCACAGAACACAGGCAACTCTGAGCTTTTGGAGCTACTTACACAGTAAGAAATTTACCCAGGACTGCCAAACTAATGAAGAATTCTTTGCTGAACATGTCAACTGAGGAATTCTTTCGATTTCTTAAGCCTTTTGAAGAGCTAGTTATTTTATGTTCACATAAAAAGCTCAGCAGCTGTTAGTACAGCCTGTCAAACTTCAGAATGTTTTGGGCTAAATCGTCTGGGTTCAGTGAGAAATCCATAAATCTTGCACATGGCGTGTACATGACAAGTCTAAGTATTGAATGACAGACAAAACAAGATCAATGTAGCTTCAAGCCTTTTACACATGTTGAACAAAGCACTTAATATGGGATTAACAGCTTGAGGAATTTTATTAAACAGGATGGATTCTAGTGTTTTGTTTTGGTTTTGCAGCCCACCCAACCCGCTGACCACACCCCCTGCAGGACTGTCCCAGGTGTGGGTCGACCACTCTCGCCTCCTCAGGTTTTGTCACGATACAAAAAATCTGACATTAACAGTTCGTCAAAACCTGAGGTGGAGCTCAGAAGAAAGTCGACACGCAGACATCCTACTACTGCGAAACAGGCTCCATGATGAGGACTTCCTGAGAGAGGTGAGTCAAATACAGCATTCAGAACTGATTCAAAAATAATATATTTAGTGTGTTAACCATATTTTCCTTTAATTTATTCTGTCTCAGATTATGGCATTAAGACGGGAGAAAGTAGAAACTGTCTTGGAAAAAGAACAGCTCGTAGATGATCCTGTGGAGAATGGTACAAAATCATGATAATGTCCCATAACTATAAAGTGACGTAGCTGTAGCTGTTAAACATAGTTATTTCATTATTTAACTATGTGTTGAAAACTGTGATAAATATTTTGTTGAGTCAGAATACTTATAGATCTGGTGTTAAGCTTATTTTATGTATTTGTTTATTTGTTTTGGGGCTGCACTCTTTTTTTTTTTTTTTTTTTTTTACTTCTGCTGCAATGTAGCGAAATAGTACTGGTTTTATACAGGAGACACTGTCCTCTTCTGTGGAGTTTTGGTATTGCAACTCACTTGTGCAGACAATAAGAGTTTTATTACTGCATATTTTATACCATTAAGATATTAAGATAACAAAAATAACTTCAGAATTTTTAGTTACTTCTACAACAAGTATTTTAGAGACGAGCAATGAACCAACTTGTAGTCACTCGGCTTAACAAAGTGTTTATTTTTATTACAGCTCTGTATCCTGATATTGAGGAAGGAAACATGGTTCCAACAAAGAATGGGGATATTTTTGTGAGTATTCGCTTGTATCTTGTGTGTTATTGTAAGATAAATGAGATTTGCCATCACATTAAAAGAAAACAGCCTCACATTAACAAACATCTCCCTGTGTGAATGTGTGTGTTTCTCATTTGGAGAGTGTTTTATGCCCCGCAGATCGTGTCCTGAAATATTTTTGGCCTTATATTATATTAAAAAATATGTGTTTTTTTCCGTTGCTTGTTTCTCAGGACTACGAGGAGTCATTAATGTTTCCTTTAAATGAAGAAGATGAGGATTATCTGCTGCAGTCAGACTCAGGTAGGACTTGTACATTTTGAAAACACGGGTTAAACTCCTGGTCCTAGAATGAATTCCTCAGAACAGGCACGGCAGGTTAGAGTCAAGAAACTCCAGATTTGTAATATATTCTATGTTACCAAATGTTATTTACAAAAAAAAAATTGATTTTACATGTTATTTTATGTACAGTTACTGCCTATAACATTATAATGCTGTTTATATCATAATAACATCCATATTTACCCATATTTTAACTTGTTTATTTGGTTATTTTCACTTTTATACAGTACACTACACATTTAGACACAATAAATGAACCGTGAACACCAATAATAAACAAGGACAGTCTCTAATAGGTGCGACAGGAAAGACTTAAATGTGCAGAAAAACCAAAAGTGGAACAGTCAGTTCTTACTTGAAACAACTTAAAATGATCTTTGTTGCTTTAGGTGGAATAACACTGAATAAAAACATTTCTTTCCTTTATTAAGTGATTGCAACAGCAGGAAACGTGAGTGTGGAGTTGTCCAAACCTCAGCTCTGACAATTCACCGTGGAGAATCAGATTTCACCTATGGCTTCTTTGCTCCCTTGTTTTTGGATGAACAGTTTTGTACCAGATCCGTCGTAACCGCAAATGTCTCGCTGATTCAGGTGCCAGGAGAGTTGTCATGGATCGGCTTGTCCACTCTTCCTCTGGGCGGAAGAGAAGGTTTAGGGGGAAAAATATTGTGGGTTAATAATTGGCTCTAGTTGGTTTAGAGCAGACTGATGCTCCGTTGTAAGAATGTTGTGGTGTGAAGCTATTGACACTTTGGCTCTGGACGTCTGTAATTATAACATATTGTGGCTAGTCTTGTGTTCATGGTTTAGGCATTCTCTTAGCAAGTGTGTGTTTATCTGCTGTTTTTGCTTTTCAACAACTTTTTTTTTACTCTTTGAAGACTGACGTTTTGGGTACATGATTGATCCCTCCAAATTTATTGTATGGCACAGACGAGTGAGCGCTATGCGAGACATCCTTAGAGAAAACGCAAACTGAACAAGACTCAAGTTGTACAAGTATTCACTGAGGTTTATGCTGCTGCAAATTGTAGCAAGTATGCAAGACAAATATTTTCTTTTATTTAGACTTTTCCCACACAATTTGCCAGTTATTTGTTCTTGCATGCTGTTTCTTGATGGCATCTTCTCCATTTATCGGGCTTGAATTTAATAATCACTTGTTGCGTGTTGCAGAATTTCAAACATTCAATTTGGGCAATATCATTAAAAAATCTCTCTTTTTTGTATTGATTGTCTCTGGAAATCTCTGGAATTTATCTAAAAAATCCAATTCTTCTAAATTCTTTCACATCTTAATTCCAAAAAAACATGCTTTTTGGCTGTGCTCCTCTTGATTAAAATACTTTTATCTTAGAGCTAGGTAGTGGTGGAAGGTCACGAAGTACAGCTAGTAAAGTACTGTGCTTAAGTAGAATTTGTAGGTATCTGAGCTTTACTTAAGTACGTTTTACAGTGGATACTTTTACTTCACTACATTTTAGAGCAGTATCTGTACTTTCTACTCCAACATTGGATTAAAAAGTAAAAAGTACTTTACATTTTTGATTTGAGGGGTTATTTTTATCATGCTTGCAGTAATATCCTGACTTAAGTTTTCAAATTGAAGATTCAGCTTTGATAATTGCACATAATTCATGAGAAAAAAAAAAAAAACTAACTAAATAACTAAATAAATAAATAATATATATATATATATATATATATATATATATATATATATATATATATATATATATATATATATATATATATATATATATATATATATATATATATATATATATATATATATATATATATATTCGTAATGCGGCTGTTGACCAAAATATGTATCATTTTTTATCAATATCAACATTTAACGCTAAAACAAATTCACAATGCTTTTACTTTTACTCTTAATATTCATTGTTAAACAGGTTCTTAAATACTTTTGCTTAAGTAGATTTTTTCATGTGACACTTTTTCTTTTACTTGAGTAACTTTTTACCTCTATATCTGTACTTTTACTTAAGTAACAAAACTAAGTACTTCCTCCATAACTGGGGCTGAGAAATAAGACAAAACAATTCAATTCCTCATATTGATCTTTCAGAATTTTAGTTTTGTTTTTATTTCATCAAAAAAAACAAACAAAAAAAACAGACTTTCCCTTTTCTCATTTAACGCAAACATTTGTCACATTTCATCCTCCAAAGTCAGAGCTTTTACTGACAGAGGACTGGCTTTGGACTTGTCGTTTAAAAAAAAACAACAACAGCATATCGTTTGCGAATGACAGAATCTCAAACTGATTTAATGAGTTACACAGCTCCGCTCATCATTCACGATTTGAAATGACTGGAGTTCAATTCATTTCAGATTTGATTAAACACACAGCCCTGTGTTAGAGTCATTTTTACTCTTCATTGACTGATCATATGTCGTAATGAAGATGACATAATGTTGAGCACTAAGATGCGATTCACAAATGTTTTAACACTGGAGTCAGGTTTTTGAGGTAAGACACAGACAGCAGCTCAGCGCCACGACCTCAGAACAACACGAGGAATGTAGCGTTTAGGTGCCATGTTCGCTCTGTCTGCTTGATGTCACTATTCCAACTCACCTTTCACCAATACCAGCTAAAGTACAACTCATAATCATTTTAAAAACCCCCACCTTTGCCCTCCTAATGGCCCCGACATTCAAATACTCCACCCAAAACACACACTCACAGTCCTCCCCTGCACTCCTCGGGTCTGTGTGTGCAATGTGACTTTCGGTGAACAAACGGAAAGTGTGGCGACATCATCCTCAACAGCCCCTCAGAAGGAAAACTGTGTCCCTGTGCTGTGTCCTCGTGTGCGCTGTGTATTTGGCAAAGGATTCACAGATACTAATACAAAAATAACAGTAAATAGTTTCCAAATTAGACTCGTTTGTACATAAGGATTGATATTGAAAATGGTCAGGCAGTAACACTTTGTAATAACTGCACTGTTTACAGGTCAAAGGTCAAATACAGCATGAAGAAAGACGCAAGTAAAAGTAGGAAAGTACTTTAATTCGTTTTTAGGTATGTGTACTTTACTTTTTACTTATACTTTACTACATTTGAGAGCAGTATCTGTGCTTTCTGCTGCACTACATTTTTAAACTGAGCTGAAAAGTAAAAAGTACTTTTCACATGACTTATATATCATTTTTTAATCAATATCACTACATTTGACATTAAAAAGTTAACAACACTTTGTCAAAACATGTGTGGAATACTTGATTTACTTTAAATGGGTAGTTAAATACTTTTACTTAAGTAGATTTTTTCATGTGGTACTTTTACTTGAGTAACTTTTTGCCTCTGTATCTGTACTTTTACTTAACAAAATTGAGTACTTCCTCCACCACTGCTCAATACATAATCAACACCTAAACCAATTCAGGCTTAATAAAGAGTTAAGAGTATTAATTAAGTATTTACTAATCCTGAATCATACTTAATAAACTATTTGAAATATGTCTTTCTTCATGTTTATTATGGCCAGTTAACGTGTAGTTACTAAATGTTTTTATTTCAAGACCACAACGCGAAATTACTACAATTTTGTGTTAAAAGGCCCATATTATTCTATTTTCCGATCTATGTTATAATGTTAATGTTGTTTCCTCGTCACAAACAGACCTGGAGTTGTGTTTTGTTTCATTCTCACATGTTTAACACACAAACTTTGCATATTTAGGCTGAGAAAACACTCTGTTCCACCTTGTGATGTCATCATGTGGTAACACAGGCAGTGCTCCGCTGTGTTTTTAAACTCCACACACCTTCGCTAGAATCATTTGGATCATTTCAGCTGTGGAATTGCTCATTTTATTGAACGTAAAAGGAGCTGTTAGCGTGAAAACTACCACTTTATGACATCACAAGGTGGAGCAGAGCGTTTTGAGCTTTGTAGATAACAGACTAATAATAAAGTGTTACTCAAACATGTGTGAATGAAACAAAACACAACTCCTGGTCTGTTTTTAAGGAGGTAACAGCATTAGAACTGGACTTAAATCTCGCAAGAGTCAATTTTGCACAATACAAGACCTTTAAAAACGCCTATATTTTGAAAAACTAAGATAATGACATGGAGATTGTAAAGGAAACAGCACTACACTTCGCTTATAACTTACTAATTAATTACTTCCTGTGTATCAGGATCAAGTTTGAGATTTTTACATGTTGAAAAGCAGATTGGTCCCAGGACGTTTTCCGCTGCTTTGACAATACAGAAGTTTTTCATGGCTGAACGGGTGTTGCCAGGGATTTACTAAAGGCAGTTATTCAGAAGCTTGTAGAGATCCTCAAAGAATAAGAGGCTCCTTCTTGTAACTGGGAGCGGAGCAGTTATAGTTTGGCAGGTTTACAGCGGACAGTGGGGTCAGGGCTAACAGTCTTCAGCCCAGGATGAGCGGTCGAACTGGGGCATGGAAAAAGGGATTAAAGCGCCCATAGAGGTGGCATTATGGGTAACTACTATAGTGGCCATTCACACTTTGACCATCTGAGCTTGTTTTTAGGTCAGTGTTTGTGAGGATATATTTAGAGGTGGTTTTATTTGTGCAGGGAGGAGGGTTGTTAAAAATCTATGGACTAAACATTGAGTTTTCTGGAATTACGTTAGAAATAGTCTTGATCTACTGTAAATCAGAACTAGAACTACTATTATTTTGTGTTCTAAGGTACATTCTCTTGTCTAAAAATGTAGTACCAAGCCTTTTTTCATAGTATTCCATAGTAAAAACAAGCACTAAGTGAATTGAATGTTGTGTAATTGCCCAACTAACACACATTAAGCTAACGTCTATGTTGTGAGTTGAATTATATCCACAGAAGCTGGTCTTTTTCCTCAAAAGCAATGCATTACTATCACTTTACAATCCAACAATCCAATGGGCAGTAACTGTGCATGCTCTGCCTACTAAGCCCCTTTAATTTTATCTCTCCACAGACTTTAATCTATGTAAGTATCTTTTGCATCGTTTATCCATGTCACCACTCGAACGTCTTTGCCTCTACAGATGGATATAGCAGCAAGTTGGCAAAAATAGGGAAAAATCGTGGGTTAAAAAAAGAAACAGAAAAGAAAACTCTTGTCAACTCTTGTGCTGTCTCCATGGTGAGGCTGCTGACCTGGCAGCGTGCTCCTCCCTGCACTCAAAACCCATTCTGTGCGGCTCTGCTTGGCTTTCTCATGCTAAAATATAGAGCTCAGAATAGGCTGTTCACATGTAGTATTTGAGTCCGAAGTAGAGCTGCAAGATCAGGCGAATAAATAGGTCACAATTAGCGAATCGTACACTGTTTGCAGCTGTTTTAGTGTCGTATGTAATAATGTTCTTCTCTGCAAAACATCTCATAACGCCTTAACCGGCTGTTTCACAATTTTTTCATTGATTTTATTGATCTAGATTGTCTATTCAGTTTGGGTTAGGGTTAGGGTTAGGGTTGTCTTATTAAAACACATTAAAAGGTTAGCTCCATGAACATAAACAGTACAGACTGTAAATCACTGCAGTTTAACACAAATATAGTGTAAATTGAGTAAAAATGGCAGAATTTCTAGACTTCTACAAACATATTCATATATTTAGCTGTTCCTATAACTGTATTGTAAAGTGCTAAACCCCCTAATTCCAAAACATAAACTGCAAAATTAAATTTAAATAGAACAGAAACAGTTTAACTAACTTTTACTAAACCGATTCAGCCCTAGTGAGAAGTGTGTATGTTTCTGAATGGGACTTTGGAGGGTACATCTATCCCACAATCATGAACCAGGGAGGTTAATGATTTCTCCTGGTGTGGGGAGAGAGGGTCCCCCTGCTAAGGCGTCTGGTCTTGTGTTTGTCTTTGGTTCTGAAGTCCTCCTATGTTCCTCTGTATAACCCTCTTTTCTCTTCTGCTCCTACTATTTCCGGCCATCACTTCTTTGCCTCCTCCCCCTGTAGCTGTCAGCATGTGCGGACCACTCACTGCCTGCTGTTGGAGTTGAGTTTGACAAAAAAGTAAGATCTTAGAACAGAAACCCAATGCAGAGCCGTAGAGGTTAGTCAAACTCTCAGCTGGGACGCAGTTATAGCGGCCGGCTTGTGTAGGGCAGTGGGTTGTGGGCGAAGTTAGGGGGAAGGGGAGGTTTTTTAGGGGGAGGGGTGCAGGGGGTAGAGTGAACATGCTTGCTCACTCCTGAAGTCCCAGAGTCTGCTGCAGAGAAACACTGAAGAGGCAGAAGGAAGTTGGCTTAGAATTCCCAACTGGAAAATGGATGTAAAATGAGACTTTGAACTGTCTGGATGAGAAACATGGATTCTGACTCGGATTCTCCCTTTAACTACTCCTGGCCTTCCTTTCCTAAGATGCGGATGCGCAAAAGAACTGGCAAGAAAAAAGGTAATGCCAGTGTAAATAGTGTTAAATGTGTTTGTATCTGGGAAATGTCTTCTCTGAACTGTTTGCATGCCCTGTTTGCATTAATACACATTTGGAGTGCGCTTTAAATTGGAGGTGTGAAAGCTACAATTCTCTAAATAGTAATGTATGGAGTTTAAACCGCAAGTTGCTTAAATTACATATTGTCATCTATCATTTTCCCAGCCAGACATCAGTCCTGCAGTTTGAGACAGACATTGGACCTGCATGTGCTGCTCATTCAGGAATAGGAATAAAGATGCTGACTGGTATTGACACAGATGGTGCATGTTTTAGTCTCCACATTATAAACCCTGCACATTCAGGACTTCGCCACACACTGCCTCCTTGACTGACACGTTTCACTGTGGTAGAGTTCAGCTAAAATTAGACCGTGCTTGTTCCTCACAGACCTCCACTGCAGCCAGTCTAGGAGTCAGGACAACAGGGCAGATAACGGCGTGTTTACCCGTGATGTAACCCGATATGTGACAGTTTGTTGGGGAATGTCAGATGTCCGCTCCATGTCCCAGAGTTTGACCGTAGCGTTGAGTGAATGAATGGACCCGACTATGAGCGAGAGGAAAGTCTGAACAACTGGATCCACATTACTGTACAAAAAAAACAATATTTATGTGGACCTCTAGTCAAAACAGCCACGATTAGCAAGATAATTTGTTTCATTTAGATTAGAAATACGTATTATACTTGTCTGCAGGTAACAGAAAAGTGTCAATGTCATTCAAAAGACCTCTGCCTTGTGACTTAATAGAGCTTGTGTTTGCAATTTAAGGTGGGAAATATGGTTAAAATGTATTATCACAACTTTCATATTGCATTTAAGAGGTAACTAAATACCTTAAATGTAACTCAGGGGTCCCCAACTCTTTTCACCGAGGACCATATCTTGAAAAATATTCGACACAGTGGATAATTCATGACATAGTTTCAACTTCATACTTTAAATAAGTCTTTAAATACTAATATTAGGTCTGTTTGACAATGCAGTGTGGTGTTATTTAGGTTATATATGTAGGATTACTCAAATTTACCATAAAAAGTCCTGATTATGATCAATTGTGCCAGTCAACTGAAGGCCTGAGGACCGATAAAAGTTGGTCTGAGGACTGCATTTTGCCCCGGGGCCATAGTTTGGACACCTGTGCTGTAACTGGTTAAATCCACTTATTACTGTAGTATAATATCGAGTTAAGTACCTGCTCCAAAGTATTAGAATTGAGTTTGGCACTATCTGCAAGCAAAAGTGAAACTGACCAACTTATGTACTTATACTAACGTTATGCTGTGAGTAGAAATACTTCTTTAGATCACTTTTTCCAGTTGACAGAATTATTTCTTTCACTATGGCCCATGTAGGAGGAGTGAGTAGGAAAAAAGTGTTGAGCATCGTGCTGCGTGGGGCGACAGTAACTCAGTTCGTAGAGAGTTTGTCCAGTGATCTGAAGGTTCATCATTGGGCAAGACACTTCACCGCCCTCACCCCCAATGTGTGTGTGTGTGTGTGTGTGTGTGGGTCAATGCTCACACATTGACCCAATGTGTGAGCGGTTCTTTGAGTGACATGAAGGTGGAAACAGCACCATTCAAACTAGAGAATCACAATATGACAAGTTCTTATCCCCGTACAGCCTAGTTTTAATGTATATATATGTGTGTATTTTTACTCCAAACATAAACCATAATTGTTCTTAGTCAGAACCCCCCATGATGCAGACAGCTATACTAAAGTTCCATAAAGTCAGTAAGTATTTCCAGCTATTAAAGTGCATTGTATTTTAAAGTGGGCTGCAGGGAAAACACTGGTATGCTGAACATCCCTAATTAGTGAGTAAAAATAAAACAGTGCAGTAACAGTAAAACACTCGCTCACACAAACTGACGCCTGAGGAATTACAACACGTTCACTAATACGACATGGCATAAAACTAACGGTTACTATTTCCTATGTCCTAATGCCTTTTCCAATTCAATCTGCATAAAGGGTCATTGGTGGTGAAGTAGTGAGTCTCTGGTGTAAATGTTTATGTGCAGGAGGAATGAAAATCACAGGGTCCCTAATATGGATCATATTTCATTGAAAATATCAGGATATGGTGATATGGATAATAAATATATCGCAAATGACAAGCGGATTTACTGCGTTTTATGGAAAATGTATTTGTAGGTACGGTAATTTAGTTTTCAGCGCAAAAATAAGCATGTATGTTGTGTCATACTATTACTGATTCAAATTGAGATCTAAAACAGTTCAGAAAAGTTCAATTTTGTATTGTTTGTGTGAATTTTTCAGCAGCTTTGAAGCCACGGTGTAAATGAATAAATACATTAAAAAAAATTTAAAAATGAAATAATAATAATAATAATAATAATAATAATAATAATAACAACTCATATAATTTTTTTGTCCAGTTTATATTTTTTTCTTTTACTGTAGGTCACACCAGGACAACTGAGGGATCACACAGACAAAATAAAAGCATGTTCTTTATTTCGTTTGTGTCTGTTGCAATGAAAAACTCACTGTGAGCGGCTTGCACCTCCACAAACCTGCCTCTTCTTCAGCTTGTTTCCATGGACACGTTGTTTTTTTTTACTATAATCTTCTGCAGAATAGCATAAAACCTCTATTTCTGCAGAGAATGTTCTGAGGTATGATCATGCAGGTCCATTTATTCCAGCCCGATTGACCTACCGTAGTTTTATTATTTTATCTTCTTTTCTTCTAAACCATTCCCGTTGACAGCAATCCACCAGAAACAACATTAGCTGTGATTTCAGGTGTGCGACTTCTGCGCTGCTACAACTGGGTTAAAAGTTTGAATGAGGCAGTGAAAGAAAAACACGTGACGCTCGAACATGTCTTAAAACTCACAGCGAGTTTGTAGATTTTGATGGACCGATTTTAACGAATTTAAACAGCCTGTGTTTGCATTCCACCTCCATTTGAAGATGTTGTTGCTCAGGTCGTTGTCTCTGAAAAGTAAATTCTTCAGGACAGCGTGGCAGTTGTTTATTGGGGTGTTGGGTTTCGTGTTGAACTTACTGAAATCTCATCAGTTAAGTCATGTTGTATTCTCAGAGGATATGTGCATGCCTCTGCTCCAACTGCGGTTAATATGGAAAGTTGCTACTAGATACTTTTAAATTTAGGGTGTAAACTTACTCACTTGTTGTAATATCATCCGTCGTTCTTGAAAGCAAGCTCCAAAAACAAGCACTTGGTGAACTTCTGAACATCTTCATACATCAGTTGAAGAGGTCTAGTGTTACATATGATGCTTGTTGGAACTACGCGCCAGTATTATTATATTTTCGCTGTATTTATTTATTTATTTTGAGAGAAAACCATGTTTTATGGAGCTACATGATCTTGTTATACTTTACCCATCCTACAAATATACACACAAATTGAAAGTGCAGACACATGTGCTGCTGCTCTCCTGCCAAACGTCTGCATCCCCCCAGTAAACAAAACCCATTCAAGAGTTTTAAATAGTTTTTATTTTTGCAGCAGACCAGCGGCTTCATAATTCAGAGAAAGAGCATTTGTGACAGTTTTCTCCATCGCGTTTGTCTGCATCCTTCTCTCTCTGTCCCAGGGGGATCGTGGGTCGAAGGGTCACTCTCTGAACTGAGCTGCTGTGCTCTGGAAACCTGCCACTGACTGCTGTCTTTGTCTGGGCTGCTGCTACTGTATACTGCCTGCTCTCACTCCGGGACAGGCGCTGAATATATTACAAACACCCAACCAAATATATTTTCGATCAAATTTGGCGTGTAAGAGGAAACTGTGGTTTAGTCTGCACTGGGTCTGTCACAATCATTAATATAGTGACTTATCATTGAACTGCAGCAATACTCAATCTTTAGCATTTGTGCGTTTCATTTTGCACTAGTGGCTCATTTCTTTGTTTTTTGTTTTGTAGAAGATAAATTTGGAGCTGCTGAGAGTCAAATAAGTAATATTTAATGGATAATTATAGGTACTAAACAATAAATCCTGCTATTTTTATACTGATTTAGAAAAAGTTTGACTGGGGTTATGTTTTAGAGCACATATGTCAAACTCAAGGCCCATGGGCTAAATGCGGCCCTCCACATCATTTTATGTGGCCCTCGACAGGCTAAATTAAAATGTCATTTTAGCAGGAGACACGCAGTTACCTAGCTATATTTTTACATCTAGGCAAATGTGTATGTAATATTTGTACACTGAATAAGTAATAAATACAGAAACAATGAATTAACAAGTAAAAATAAAAGTAGTTTCCCTTTTGAGGGACGCCATTTTGCTGATGTGGCCCTTGGTGAAAATTTGTTTGGCACCCCTGTTTTAGAGTCATTTTGTGCGTGTTATTGTGATATTTTCTTTCTCTTTGTTGTCATGACAGGTCTAGTCTGTGCTGTTGCTGCATAATTTGACCCAAACTACAACTTCATTGAGAGATCTGTGTAATAGTCTATTATTTCACATCTGTTCATTTAGTCTTTAAGGGTCAGTTGTGTGCGAAGCTGTGCCCACTGTGACCAGCTGTGGATTTGGACTCCGGTCATAAGCCGCACTATTTCTGCTGCCTGTCAAGTCCTTTGAGTGGGTTTATATGAAACTCTATCCACTTTCAAACAGTGGTTATGACCATGTCCAGTATTTGACCCTGTTTTCTGTTTGATCGCACCAAACCTCATCCTCAGAATAAATATCTTTTGGCTGTTAAACATTTTGAGTTTATATTGTGTATTATGTTTATGACATGACATAAATATAAACTATGGATTCTAAGAGGAACGACCTTCTCTGAATGAAACAACATGCTGTATCATTCAGTGAAGTTTTGGCATATCTATGGTAAGATCAAAACCACATTACTTTAGATGGAAGAATTTATTTGTCCCCGTGGGGAAATTGCTTTGCAGCGAATTCACATGGCTGGCTTCACTTCCGCGATTTAATACATAAGATTATGATGAAAGTAGCAGTACATAGTAGGGTTACTAAAAAACTGATACCCAACTATTAAAACTAGTATCGAAAGTAGAAACTGCACTTATTTTAGCAGGTATCAGTACTGAAAAAAATGCATAAATAGGATCAAATTGGACTTTTCCTGAATAGTAGTGTCATATCAAAAGAGACTTGTGCTGTTAAAAAGATTTTGTGTTAAAATTAGATCACTTTTTAAAGGTTTTTGCACGTTTTTTCTGGGTTTACCTGATTGTTTATTGAACTCCAACTCAAGAAGAAACCACGCTTTGTTCTCCAAAGTATAGACTATCCCTGGAGAATAAAATGACTTCAAAACCTCAAGAAAAAAAATATTGTTTTTGTTTTACGTGCAAACTTCTCAGCACTTTTGTTCCCACGCAGATCCGCTGATTTATAGTCATTATGTATTATGGCACTTACCCTGATCCCAGCTCTACACACTCAAATCTAGGTGTGCCGCTCACATCGGCACAAAGTGGGGCAGAAAACCCAGACAGCAAACAACATCAGGAATTTCACATTAGTATGAAAGCTGCAGACAAGGTGGAGTATCAGGGCCTTATTCATACTCAAACCTGCAAAGAAACCAAGATGAGTTTTGTTTTTTAGATAGAACTGCTGCTTTTTGACTGTAGCGTTTATTCCACTATTTCCCATAAGTTCAGTGGAGGCCTGTAGCTGTTCAGTTGTTCAGATGATTCTTAGTCTTAGCTGACCACGTGTTTTCATTTGTTGAGTAATTATTTTATTAAGATTGTACTGATTTAGTAAACGCACAACAGCAGATCAGAGAATGCATGGAGTGAGTGGGACTTATGGGAATAACTGCACAGTTTAATCTGCCTTTTCACTTAGGGAGATGTTCTAGTTCTTCTCTGTGAACTTGGTGAGATTGACTGAAAATGGTAAACCACTTACATATGTAGTAGTAATTAGGCCTGTCACAAACACATTTTGAAGCACAATATATTGGTACAGAGATAAACAACTCAGTAATAATACAAAACAAATAAAAGACAATCCCAGAAAACCATTTTTAATAAACTTTGAAAAGCATGAGCATATAAAGTAGAGAAAAAGGAAAAGATAAATTTGTCAACTGGACCAAATGTTGCGGGAGTGAAGACGTTTTGCTGCTCATCCAAGACACTTCAGTTCTGAACTGGATGAGCAATGAAACGTCTTCACTCCAACAACGTTTTGTACTGCTGACACGTTTCACTTTGGCTTTTACTTTGGATCAGACCTGGACGACTGAGGGATGACACAGACAACATATAATGCTCTGTTATTGGTCAATAATTAGCCTTAGAAGTCACTTAACCTTTTACAGCCCAAATGTAGCTTGTAATGATCAATCGAAATAGGAATTATCATGACAGGTCTAGTGGTGGTGTGTTGTCAACAAAATCTGATATTGAACCTTAGGAAAAAGCTTGATACTTGATACCAATTTCAGTAATCTCTTTTTTTAGACAGTTATTTTAAAATGAATTAATATCAAATCAAACTTTATTTATAAAGCATTTTTTCATACAAAAATGTAACGCAAAGTACTTTACAGTGATTAAAAAACAATCCGTCATGCCCTTCCACCCAACCCCCACAACTGCCCCGCACAACCATACAACTCACACATAAACGCACACACGCACACACTAAAATACATAAGTCTACACACAGATAAATGAAGCAGTACAGATACAGTTGTCTGTGGCGGGAGATTAGTAGCGTCTCAAGTACCGTAGTTGTTTGTTTTCTTATATTAGTTCTGATATAGATCCAGACTGTTCTAAAACTATTCAAGAAAAGTCAGATATTCTTTTTAGTATTGTTCAAATAAGTATCTCCTTTAATATTGATTAGTATCTGGTTATCAGAACTTCTGAAAACCCAAATGTGCAGCTTCTATTCAGATATTTGACTAATTTCACTTATTTCCCTCCTGACAAACTGTGTTTTGAAGAAACCATGTTACAGACCTTTCCCAGTGAGGCCAGGGTGTTTTAAGAGCAGGACTGTTTTTCTCTTTAACTGCTAAACCAGAGCAGGGCTTACAGAGGTCTCACTGTATGTGCAGCGGACCTCTCAATGCTCCTGTGTGCTTGTGTACTCTGCGTTTTTTCCATTTGTTGTATTAAAAGGCTGGGCGTTCTTAGACATAGGTACAGAGCTCCAGTCTTAATGTGTGTGAGCCGTACACAGGCACATGGCAAATCCTGTTTCTGAACAATGACACGCGACTGGCCAGGATGTGGATGTCACTTCCTGGGTTTGTGATGTGTTGAGAGTTGTTGTGGAAACCAAATGGCATATTGGAAAGTGCCTGCACTCTTTGACTGTGACTTTCCTTGTCCTTAGAAAAAAGTCCATCCATTAAAGAGGCCTCATCTCCAACTCTGTCTGCAGCTGCGAGACTCTCAGCGATGATACACGGCAAAGACGGAGAGTTTGCCAATGGGAAGCTGGTGGGTTCAGTGGAAGTTTAGCTTATGGGACCACAAAAAGATGATTTACTGTAAACTGTAAACAACAAGCACCACACAAATATACAGTTCCTTTGATTAAAGAGTAAACGAGAACATATAGAACTGATACAAGATGTTTCATGAGTCACGCTTTTGTTTTAAAACCCTACCTGAATTATAAAAGTGT
This sequence comes from Periophthalmus magnuspinnatus, assembly GCF_009829125.3. Taxonomy (NCBI): domain Eukaryota; kingdom Metazoa; phylum Chordata; class Actinopteri; order Gobiiformes; family Gobiidae; genus Periophthalmus; species Periophthalmus magnuspinnatus. The sequence continues at coordinate 10,325,163 of NC_047134.1, read as the reverse complement.
CTCATCTCCACATTTTGATGAACAGAACTAGTGCACATATGATTCAGAACACAAGTTAATTTACTCTATTTTTGATTACAACAGTTTAGTAATTGGATAAAGTAATATTTGATTAATGGCACAGTGCAGATTTCACAGTTCATGCACATTTTGACAGGTAAATACTCACCATCCTGTGTGTGTTCCAGGTGGATGACTTGGATATTAAGTACCACTCTCCAAATGAGCAGAGCAGACCAGGCTGGGACTCTTTCTTCGCAGCCCCCTCCACCACCGAGACCTGCTCTTACCCATCTTCGCCGCTAGCTGAAGCTCGGGACCCCCAAGGGAAAAAAAAGCCTCCTGCTTCTCCATTCACTTCCTCTCCTGTGTTTCCTTCGTCGCCCCTAGCATCCGCCTTCCACTTGTTCGAAGGAGGACACAAACGGACCTCACATACAGTTTCTCCCAGAGTAAACTACAGGGGGTACAGTTTGTCAGAAAGGACGCGAGAGCTAAGGTAAGACATTAATTCAACTATAACCATAGTCCTACTTATTGTATATGATAGTTTTTTATAGCTTTACTTTACTGGTTCAGTGTTGTGTTAAATTTTATGTCTACAATTATGTTTTGTTTGTGATTGTTTGTTTCTTATTCTCCGGACACTATAATTTCCCATTGCAGAACAAACAAATATTCTCTTAATTTTTCTTATCTTAAATGTTTCTATAATCTACCGCTTACGTTTGTTATTAAAAAGTTGTAAGCTTTTATTTTTCCTATAATTCTTTAATAACTGAGTTTTCATTGTTTACAGTGCAGGAAGTGAGAGGAAGCTGAACACAATTGAGTCGCTGTGTTTGTTGAGATGTGTATAAACTCTCCTCCAGAAAACACCCATGTTACTGCCAATACTCAGTGCTCCTGAAAAGTTGTGCATTTACTTTTTGGACTACTAAAAGTACTTGCGTGTATAGTTAAGGATGTATTTCTGCGTTTGTGTAGTCCAAGTCTTGAGTGTGATAGTGAAGAAGAGGATATCCTGGGACATTCCTACCCCATTGCATCCTTAAGGAAACAGGGAAGTCTGCGCTCAAGCTCTGGAGAAGAGAGGGACTCCTTTGACACGTCACCAGATGCTGATCGGACACATTCTGACAACAATTCTGCCAAGGTACGGCCACATGATCTATATAATGTTCTATAATCTAACAAAAGGATAAAGAACATTCACCAATTGGAATAAACGCTACCAAAGAACTGAAAACGTGCGTAGGTCAGACAAGGTTCATACTCTTATCTGTGTTGATGTAGTGACTTCAGTGAGAGCAGTGATTTACAGCAGACAATTCATCAGACAAGAAAGAACGAAAGGAACCACTGGCGGCTTTATATTGTTTTTAGTCACAAAGTGAAAGTGCAGAATCCTGAAGTGAAAACAAAGACTGTGAGGTTTTTTAAATGGTTACAATGATTTAGCAAAATATACAGCCGTCGGTGATATACGAGTGACATGCGAACGAGTTAAGTCCAGATTTGGTAAACATTGTCGTACTGTAGTTTAGTTTATTTCATATTTTATTATTCATTCTCTTATGGGGTAGACTGCCAATCTGCCCCACTGACCAATCACTCGGTCACACACCACATTCTTACATCATCAGGTGTCTTTCTGAAGGACACAATGACACTAAACACTGTGTCTTATGTACGCTCTTCTTCAGGGCCCAGACGAGGCTGAGGTTCGCCTGCGCTCGTACTCATACTCCTCCCCCAAAGCCAAACCGTCACGGCCGCTGCTAAACAGAGACGCTACCATCTCTGACCCTACAGAAGGTGAGTGACCTTTGATCCCCGGCTGCTGACCTCCCTGTTTTTGAGGTGTAGATAATCTGACCCATTTGCTCCACATAAAGCCGACAGGCAGCTGCTGTAAAGCTGTTTCACATGTGCCTCCTTCTGCGTTATGTTCAGTTGTGTGAGGACGTGTGTTTTCTGTGTAGATGGCAGCAGCGGCCTCTCTCTGCTGCAGACATTATCTCTGTCTAAATCTTTATCTCGCCTCAACCAAGTTAGTAAGTACACGCTCGGTATCCTGAAAGAGGAGTATGTGTGTTTTCCTGCTGGTGCATCTTGGCCAGGTCATGTTTGTAAAAGAAAATCAGATCTGAATCATTTTACTTGGTTAAATAAAAATTAATTACCAGTCAGGTGATTTTTGGCACCAATTCCCAAGAGCTGCATGATGTAATCTTCTATTTAAAAAAAAGATAAAATATATTTAAGAGGATTTTATTGGTCGACTGTACATTGTACAGCCTTGTTTCTGTGGTTGTCTTTGGAGCAGTTTGACAAATGAAGGTGTGGGTGCTCTCGACCTTTTAACTTCCTGAGCTGACTTTGTTTTCAAACTCACTGGGCATTATTGTTAATCTATTAATTGTACACATAATAACAAATTACACTGTCTGTTTGGGGAATGTATTCAGCTTTATGTGTTTTGAGAGAAGGGTGTTCCTCCTGTATCACGGTGGCTCTGTTTTTCTCACTATAAAACATTTTATCATGTTGCGGTTTAAATCATTTGTCTAAACTTGTCTTATTCTTCAGTGGATATGTGTTTAACCCTTTGATCCTGTTAATATTTCAGAGCAAAGGGCATTCAGCCTGACTGAAACTCCCTCCAGAGAGAAAAGGTCAGTCTGCACGTCTGTATTTGTGTTGTGTTTGTGGTCAGGGTCTGAGAGGACAGGTTTATACAGTACTGTCTGTTCAAACACTAGTTCATTGTTGAATTCCCTGTTATTTATGTACAGTGTATTGTTCTATTGAGCACAGGATATAAACACAGAGAAAACCTCCCATTTCATCTCCACTTCAAGCTAACGAGCTACGCTAATGCTTTTTTGATTAAGTCTTATTAATGCTGCTTTAAGAAATATTTTCCAGTGTAATTTTCTATAACTACATTATACTTGACAACAACATCATGTTTATGTTGCACACAAACATGTTGAGAAATGAACTCTGTGTTTGGGGGATACGTGTGGGACAGTCCTGTCTTGCTAAGTTAAAACAACATGGTGGTCTGAGGTATGTCATGTCCATGCAGGATACTGGGTTTCCGTAAACGGGCCCAGTCAGCTGAGGAGGAGAGCAGCGCATCACTCCAACACCTCACCCTCACAGAGTTCCTCAAAGAGTATGTGCTGTGCCAGAAGCTTCAGCCTGCATTTCTGTTTAACCTCTCTAACTCCAGAGTAAAAAGACTTGACCATCGCAGGGTTTCAGATGACATCACAACATTCTATAGGCCAATATTCATATTTATATAATAATATTTAATGCAGATATATTGTTAAAATGCAGATTTGCTGTTATACTGTGACTCCCTGGGTCTGTTCAATAATAGAAAAGATCAAGTTCAACATTTGTGCTTTTATCTTTTGGATATTTTAAGTCAAAGTGCAGTGTTATCAATAGGAAAAACTGGCTCTTGCCCCCATCTGGGAGTCTGACATCATCACATTCTTGGATCTGAAAACAAATAATTCATGAGTTTCAGGCATAAAGAATCTTTCCTGATTGGAAGGATTTGGCATTAGACCCAGTTGTTATAGCAATAATGCAACTGAAAAATTAAAATCCAAATATTATGACATTGGCATTGACTATAAAACCATTTTGTGAATCTATTAAAATAACTTTACTTTTGTTTGTTTAAAGTGACTGAGGAAACACTGAAGTTGTGGATAGTTCAAGTAATTACATGTGTATATTAACAATAAACCAATCTGCATTTTGACAGTTAAACAGCAAAGTCCTCTATAGAATCACGTGTCCAGCTCCATTTTAAACCATCGGATTAACTCTAAAATGTTGTGATGTCACGTGAGCTGTTAACTGCACCTCATATCAGCCCTGTTTATTTGATAACTATAAGAACAATTTGATGAAGAGGAATTTAACACGTGTTAGGTCCATGTTTCTTGTATGTTCCTGTATGTCTTCTCTATTTGTCTTGACTCTTTAACCCACAGTGATGTGAAGTGTTGATATGTTAATAATTTGTGCCTTGCCAAGGTCAGACCATAAATAGTAACCACTAGAGTCTCTCGTCACTTCAGGCATGTTGAGCATGAGTAATTGTTAAAAGAGGGATCCACAAGTATGCATTATTATACTTAAGCATGTCTATAGTTTCACCTTTGCATAGAAAAATAGACTAAAATAAAACAACAATGTTCTCTTACACTGTAGTAATAATCTTGTGCATGTTTGTACAGTTTTGGTCCTACACACTACACTATACTGAATTATGAAAGATGTACTACTTTTTTTGTTCTTACGTTTAAACAGGATTGAGGACGAGGAGTGGGACAGATACATAATTCCCTCTAAAGCTGAATCAGAGAAGTATAAAGTCAGTCGTACGTTCAGTTTCCTCAAGAGCAGAATGACCAGCACACGCAGCAAAACCAAGGTGAGCTCACTCTGACATACAGTTTTACAGCCACTATTATCTCCTAATTAAACCTCTTACATTACTGAGCTGTTATAATGTTGTAACTTCATTAAAAACATACCTGGAGTTCTGTTTTGTTTCATGCACACAAGCTTGAGTCACTCTTTATTATTAGTCCGTCTGCATCGCCAAAGTTTTCAGGTTAACAGCTACCACGTCCCTACAGATTGGCAATTCCAGGGCTAAAATGATCCAAATTGAAGGTGTGTGAAGTTTAAAAACACAGTGGAGCACCTCCTGTATTCCCAGAGGAATTCTCAAACAGAAATATGCAGTGTGTTTGTGTGTTAAACATGTGCGAATGAAACAAAACACACACACACAACTCCAGGTCTGTTTGTGACGAGGAAACATAATTAGAACACAGAGTTGCAGTTTAACTCATCAGTTTCGTCTTTACCTGCACCAAAATCTGTTTATCATCTGATTTCTGGACTTTTAAGATTATTTCTGGACTTTTAAGATTATGTAACTGACAAGCAAACTGTGCAATCTGATGTGAGTAATCAGAGGGGTAACTGTAATAACCTTGTAACTCCAAAATTATGATAATGAGTGCATATGCAACCACAACCACTGTGTAATTATCAGACTCTACATTGTTATTTCGAGCGCTTAAAGGTGAACTATGCAACTTTTCTGGTTAAGATCTCCTGGTTGGTATTACTTTCCCTTGATTGCTCCACAGTGTAGCATTACAACTGTCTATTTTGCACTTTTTTTGTCCATTACATGTGCTTTTTTTGCTCGAAAATACGTGGAAAAACATGTATTCTTTCTGTGTGCGCGGGGTTACCTCTCCATAGATCAGATCCATAACTTGGCATGCTGGATTCTCTGCTTGTCGCCATAGAAATAGATGTTTTATGTCACACTGTGGGACATTTAGGCAAAGTAATAACATTGGTGGATGTAAGCAGATGGCAGAAAACCAGAAAAGTTGCAGAGTACACCCTAAAATTCGTAAAATATTCTAGTAAGATGTTTTGTGGTGTTTGTTTTCTTCTATAAAAAGTAATTTACGTATAATTTGGGCATTATTAGTCATTTTAAACAGGTTCCAAGGGGCTGGGGGTCTTCGTTCACCTCTCAACTGCACTGAACTCTTACACCGGGGAGCCATTGTGTGAACATTGACAGTGCCTTTATTTGGTGAAGAGGAAAATTCTCCCTCTTTAGTTCTTAGCAACAGGACACTGCAAAAATATTCTTACATAATGCACCGACCCCCTGCGCTGCACGAGGAACCTAACCACATTCCGCGGTGTACTCCCCACTTTGAAACACGTGTGCATCCATTTGTTTTCACATACGAATAAGCCATCTGATGCACATGGATGGAGAAAAAAAACAAACGTGCACTTCAAGAATTCCCTGTTAACTTCACAAGGAAAATAAACAACCTCCCGCGTATGATTCCCCCAACAGCCCCTCAAAGATAATGAATCGACCATGAATCAACCAGCTCTTCATTTTAGTTTAGTCTTTATTTGACAAGACAATATACAGAGACATTACGCTCATAGAAAACCAATGTCCAACACCAGATTATAGCTAAATAATGATTCCATCTGCAGTCCCTGATTTGCAGAAATAAATTATACAATGTCGTTACACCCAATCAGCAACTCACACTACATCCCACATGCACGAGACGACCACACAACTCATTAAGTACGAAGTTATGAAGTAGCTCCTTAACAAAGTACACAATTTAGACTAGGGGTGTCCAAAGTGGGGCTCCAGGGGTCTGATTTGGCCCTTGAAAACGTGCTGAGATTTCTATTTTTAATCAATTTTGCACAGAAAACAAAGGAGATGATAAAGAGCTCATAGCAGTTTATCTCCCGAAAAAAGCACAATAATTAAAGACCGTTTGAAAAGTATGTATCCTAACAGATCATAAATATCTTCGCAGATACAGACTGACTTTTTACACAGAAAGAATTAATAAGTTTGGCCCTCGTTTTGGCGCCCCTGGCTCAGACCCTCATCTGAACCTTGTCCATTCAGCAGATGTGTTTAGAGACAGGTTATCATGACTACGCCACAGTAACTAGAATTTTGAGCGAGTCATCGATCAATAAAGACGTTAAGTAACATTTTAGGGCTTCATATTTGTATTGTTTGTACCTTTATTGGTGCACAAATTATTATAACATACATATCTTTAACTAAAAATATAGACACTAACTACTAGTGTTTATGTCAGCTCATGTTTTATTGTGTAAAATTGTTCACTAATTATTATTATTATTATTATTATTATTATTATTATTATTATTATTATTATTATTATTATTATTATTATTATTATTATTATTATTATTATTATTATTATTATTATCATTATCATTATCATTATCATTATTATTTTATTATTTTATTATTTTATTTTTTTTTATTAATTTATTTTTTTTTTGGTAGTTAACCAGTCTGATGATTATTTCTGTTGTACATTGACATTTGTTAAACACATTTTGAATCAGATAACAAGTCCAATGATAAAAAATGATACGATTACTTTTATTTTCTACTCATCATCATCAATTATTATTAATCGTCCCAGCTCTGTTATTTACTGGGATATCCTGCTCGGAGGTTATCCTGGGAGGCTGTGGTCTTCTTTATATTATTGCTTATTGCACTTTATTATTTTTGCATTGATATATGTTGATGTTTTAGGTCAAAGTTAAAGACGTCAAAGAGATAAAAGACAAAGGGACAGTAGCCAGTGGACACCAGTTTGCCCCCATGTCCCCCTCCGGCTCTGCGCTCTGTGTGGCCTGTGATAAGTTTGTTTCTGGGAAGGAGCTGCTGCATTGCTCCAGTAAGTACGACACTGTCAAGGCGGTTGTTTTATGTGTTATGGTCTTTAACTGTTTACATTTGTTGAAAAATCCTCTCATACACACTGCTGCGATGTGTTGTTATACTAATGTGCATGTTGTCATTGTTCTTCCTCCATTTACTGTGAGAAATACAACAGCCATCTGCACTTTGAGTCCAGAGATGTTCTAATGTTGTTAATGTTGTTTATTATGGGATAACCGGGTTCTCGTCCGTTTTGTGCCTGCAGACTGTTTCCTGAAGGTTCATAAGACCTGCCGTGAGTCTGCCACGGCCTGTGTAAAGGTGACTGTAAACCCCACATTCATCATTTTGATTTAACATAAATACACTTAAATTATTATACAAAATAAACAGGCAAAGTGTTATTATTATAAACTCGGGTCTGTGAAACTAACAGACAGGAGTTGTGCATAACATTCATTTCTTACAGACTTGTATGGCCAATAACAGGTCGATGTAACATTAATCCACTTGAGCTATAATTTATGTTTTGTGTCATGACAAAGACAAAATATACATTTGTGTAATCTGTTACTTTTATTAAATATTACTTTTTTCTCAAAGAGTATTATATTTGTACCTGAAATAATGTTTACTGCAGACTTGTCCTCTATGATTTACATATTACTGTTGTTTATATTCAGAAACAGTCAGAGAAGAATGCACTGCTGATGAAAAGCAAGACCCTGTCTCTCCCACTGAGTGAGTCTCATTAGCTGCATTACACTGTGTCCATTTACTCATTTTGAGAATGTCCTCCCCCAGTCTCACTTTGTCTGTTATTCAGCTGTACGTCCTCTCCCTATAGAACTGCGAGACTAGTAAACCATTACTACAGACATACCCCTACTATGTTTTCCTTCCTCGGTCAAGTTACTTTTTAATCTGTCTTAGTGGGAGACCAAGCCTGGGTTGTGTTTGTTAATGAGTAAGCTGCTCAGGGTTCAAATATTTAATTTTAAAGTTATGTAATAATGCATAATTGTGACACATATTTGTACTTATTTTCCTTCACGTAATGTTGTTCTAGACGCAACCAAAGACTCTGTGTCCCTGTTTTCTCCCTCCTCAATTTCAACAACTGTTAAAGACAAGAGAGAAACAGTGGCCCCTCTCTCTAAAAGCATGTCCATCTCCATAGACAGCAGGTAAGAGCTCTGTTTGTTATTTACAGTTTGTTAGAAAGGCACAATGATACAGCAAGCCAGGACGAAATGTATGATGAAACAATAAAACACAAAATTCAACTTTGTGAGGATTGGGACATTGTAGAATCTAAACTCAGCATTAGGTTATTATGGGTGTAAATCTGAACACTCTTTTTGTTAATGATTTTGACAGACAGCTTAACGATAAGTCGCTGGTGGATGATGAAAGTTCTCAGTCGCCTGGTGCCACCTCTTCAGTGACTGATGAAGGAGCATCTGTGACCCCTCTGTCCACTGACCAGCTACTAGTCATCACACAAGGTAACAACGAACAAAACGAACACACAAAATGAGAAAAGAAAAGTTAAGAATGAAACTGAAAATGTTTTTATGTTGCAGATGGTCTGGGCGGCTCTTTATTGGGCGACTTGTCAGCGGACGAGCTCGGGCTTGATGCAGAGTCCTGGAGTCTCGCTGTGAGCCCAGACTTCTGTCGACAACATGAACGATTTACTGTAAAACGACAGGATGTCATTTATGGTGAGACAGTTATCAGTCTCTTACTTTTATCATTGTTCCACATACAGCTCCGGCGCCTAATAGTGCAGTAATGTTATTTATTAAAACTCCATATTAGGCAAAGTGGTTGATGTAGTTTTTGTGTGTAGAGTTGCTCCAGACTGAGTTGCATCACATCCAGACGCTGACGGTGATGTCGGAGGTGTTTAGGAGAGGCATGCTGGAGGAGCTGCAGCTGGACCTGGACTGTGTGGTGCGCGTGTTCCCCTGCCTCGACCCCCTCATCCACTTCCACAAGAATCTGTTTGGAGCTCTGCAGGAACGCAGGCGGGCCTCAGCCAAACCCCAACAACCACACAATTACCTCATTCACAATATTGGGGATATTCTACTTCAGCAGGTTAGTAAAGACACATTTGCACATGGACACTAAAATACACTGCTCCTTTTGTAATGTGGGTGTGTGTGTGTGTGTGTGTGTGTGTGTTTGCTCAGTTCTCTGATGAAAATGCTGAGAAGATGAAGCAGATGTACGGAGAGTTCTGCAGTCACCACAAGGAGGCAGTCAACATTTTTAAAGATCTGCAACAACAAAACAAGAAACTCCAAAACTTTGTGAAGGTAAAGATTTAAGAAACCTGTGGCTTAAAAGAAAAATAAACATAATTGTTCATTAAATATGAATGTATAATTGTATTATGTTTGTTGTATTTTACCATCACAGCAACAGAGCAACAACATCCTGGTCAAAAGGAGAGAGGTGCCAGAGTTCATCTTGTTGGTCACACAGCGCATTACAAAATACCCAGTTCTACTGGAAAGGATTTTACAATACACCAAACGTGAGTAATGGTGACAAATACTATATGACTTGTTAGTGGGTAATTTAGTGTATAATTTAATGTGTCTTTGTTTTATCACTATAGAGGGAAGTCAGGAGTACCAGGACTTGTCAAGTGCACTTGTTCATATTCGAGATATCATCTCAGCCGTGGACATGACGGTGAATAAATATGAGAAGAGTCAAGAGCTGCAGGAAGTGCTTAACCGGCTCGAGAACAAAAGCATAGCCAAGTTGAAGAATGGCAAAGTATTTTCCAAACAGGATCTCTGTAGTAAACACAGAGTGCTGCAGCACAAAGGCTTAGTCTACTGGAAGACAGCAACAGGGCGTCTAAAAGGTTTGAATACATTTTTGTTTTGAAAATTATTCATTTAACAGTTCATGTAATTTACTTTTACTTTGTGTGTTTGTAGATACATTAGCGCTTCTCCTCACTGACGTCCTGGTTTTCCTACAAGAAAAAGACCAGCGTTTTACTTTTGCTGCTGTGGTAAGTATTGAAAGACCTTTAGAAAGTATGTAAGTCTTTCCTGCAATATATACTTTTTTTTCAGGACCAAAAGCCTCCAGTTATTCCACTACAGAAGCTTATTGTTAGAGAAGTAGCCAATGAGGAAAGAGGAATGTTCTTGATCTCAGCATCATCAGTTGGTCCAGAAATGTATGAAGTTCACACTATTTCCAGAGAAGAAAGGAATGCATGGATGAGACAAATACGTCAAGCAGTAGAAAGGTATGAGTCCAGAGCATGAAACAGGCATGAAATAGGCATGTTTTATGACAAGTGTGAGGATACTTAAAAATACATAATACTTTTATTGCAGTTGTCCCGAGGAGGAAGAGGAAGAAGAGCGCAGCAATGAATCTGAGGAGACAAAACGAGCAACAGAAGCTAGAATTCAAAAGATTACCCAATTTCAAGGTCAGAAGCTACAAATCTACAATTTCTCATTAAACTTCTAAGCTATAAGTCATTGTACCTTAAATAATTCATGATAAATTGAATAAAAAATGACATATTATTTACTTTATTTATCACAGAAACACTGCTGGCTCAGGACCAGATGATCTGCAACACTCTGGAGGAGAAGTTGGAGCTTTATGCTGAACTCACTGAGCTCAGCCTTGGCTCTCCTGAACCTATACCACATCGCCACCTGCTGGTACAAGTGGACAGTGACGCTCCCAGACTGGCTTCAACACTGCTCACTGCTGCTCTAAAGGAAGGTAAGAAAACCCATTGGAGCAAAGGAAAATGGCTTTGGATTTAAAGACCATTCACTTTTTTAACAGCATCATAACAGAAAAAAAGAACAGAACACTTACGTTTGGATCTAAAAAGTGCTTCTAACAGCTTTTTTGTTTTATCTTCAGCTGAAAACTTGATGAGCGTCCTTCAGAGCCGGGATGGGGCCGTTGTTCAGAGCCCGCACTACACCGGAGTAGAGTCGAACAGTGAAGACAGTGTCCAGGACGTGCCCTCAGAGCGTGAGTCACTTTAAACACGTAACACTCGGCCTTTATTCTATTCTTCTTTATACACACTGCTCAGATACTAACTGACTTTAATTGGCTGTGTCCTTTACATTTAATGGCTGTGATCTTCAGCGGACTATCTGAGCACACTCAGTATCAGCTCCTCCTGTTTAGGATTGGACAGTGATCTGACAGATGAATGGAGCGCTGAGCCGAGAAGAGGAGAGGGCAAAAATACACTGATAAAGGTGTGGACACTATCAGCTTTAATAATTATTTTAGTCTACGTTTTTCCACGTTAATGTTGTGTTTTGTAGGTGGCTGAGAGTGTCCAAAGTCTGACTCAGCTCCTGTATAGTCTACAGGTAAGTTAAAAAAACATTTATCCATATATTCAAGTCAGTCAGGAGTTTCTAAGTGTTTGTCCTGATTTTACAGGCGACTGTGAGCCTCCAGGACAGCAGCTGTGAGATTCAGAAACTACTGCTTCAGGAGGGAGAACTGGCGCCACTGCGAGCTCTGCCCTCTCTCCAAAACACGGTATAACAGCAATGAAGAAAGACGATTGAATGAACATTACATACATAATAATAAAATAAGTCTAGTCAAGTTCAGCTATTCATACTTAAATACTAAATTAGACCTGCTTTTACTTGTTCTCTTTGTTCTTTGTGTTAATAATAAAGTTGTATTTACTTTTTGATATAGGAACAGGAGAAACCAAAGACTTCTGATAAGAAAAAAGAGGATGTGGAAAAGAAAAAAGAAGCGGATGAAGTTCAGAAACTGCATTTGAAACTGAAACAAGAACAACAACGCTGGGACAAAGAGTGTTTGGCCAGAGAGAAACAGCAGGTCAGTCTGTGTTTGATATCATTTCAAATAATCAAATGTGTTAATATGAAAAACAAAACACTGATGTCAATGGCGGTTTTAGAGTGACCAGGAGAATGAGTTGAGGCAGCGAGAGCAACAGTGTCTCCTGGAGGCTGAACGACTGCGCTGCGAGCGAGAGGAGTTTGAGATCCAGCTGCTTGAGTACCAGCAGAACATGGACAGGCTGAAGGAGGGACAGAGGAGTGTGGAGAGAGAGAAGGAGAAGATTGAAGCCCAACAGAGACTGCTTCAGAGCTGGAGACACAACCGCCAAAGCAGCCTCCCGATCACAATACCACCGCAGCACTACCAGGTTAGACAACTGGTGAGGAGAGGATGTAAGTAATTGTTTCCGTATAATTATCAGTAATCACACTTTCTCCTCTTTCTCCTTTCCTTCAGGTGCCCAGCCATAGTCACTCAAGTAGCCTGGATGGTAATTGCACTATGTATGAGAATGAAACCATTTTGCTCACCACTCTGCAGCAAAGTCACCTCTACCAGTCTGCCAACAACCATCAACAAAGCCTGCTCTCCGCCCCAAAGAGGATTCAGAATGGCCCGCTGAACTCCTCAGGGTACAGCACCAACCTGGGCCTCAGCGCCAGCCTCTACAACAGCCTCAACACTTTACTGAGCCAGGCCCACAGCCGACAGATGTCTGACCGCCCGCCGTACGCCAACTGTACCTACAACGCAACGCAGCCCATCAATGAGACCATGCACTCCATCAGCTCCAGAGTCCAAACACAGCCCCCCAAACACACAAGTATGTCCAACACAGCCCCCAAACACACAAGTATGTCCAACACAGCCCCCAAACACACACATATGTCCAACACAGCCCCCAAACACACACATATGTCCAACACAGCCCCCCAAACACACAAGTATGTCCAACACAGCCCCCAAACACACAAGTATGTCCAACACAGCCCCCAAACACACACTTATGTCCAACACAGCCCCCAAACACACACGTATGTCCAACACAGCCCTCTAAACACACACGTATGTCCAACACAGCCCCCAAACACACACGTATGTCCAACACAGCCCCCAAACACACAAGTATGTCCAACACAGCCCCCAAACACACACGTATGTCCAAACACAGCCCCCAAACACACAAGTATGTCCAACACAGCCCCCAAACACACAAGTATGTCCAACACAGCCCCCAAACACACACATATGTCCAACACAGCCCCCCAAACACACAAGTATGTCCAACACAGCCCCCAAACACACACATATGTCCAACACAGCCCCCAAACACACACATATGTCCAACACAGCCCCCAAACACACACAAGTATGTCCAACACAGCCCCCAAACACACACGTATGTCCAACACAGCCCCCAAACACACACGTATGTCCAAAACAGCCCCCAAACACACAAGTATGTCCAACACAGCCCCCCAAACACACAAGTATGTCCAACACAGCCCCCAAACACACACATATGTCCTCTCTGGGTAATTATTTTCTAGAAACATATACTATAATATAATATAGTATAATGTAAATATATGTAAAGCCTTTTAAAGCTTCATAAAACATGGAAAATATCAAAACTAGGAATGATTCACAATGATCCATCATAGCCTAGAAACAAGAAGCTCAAACTCATGAACAGCAGTTATTTAATATCACAGAGTTGTTGACTTAAGATATTAAGTTATTATATTTTTTTAACAATTGTTATTTAATAATTCTAATTTATTTGCAGACTTCAGCCCTTCACGTGGGAGACAATCTTTGGAGTCATGGGGTTCAGAAGTCACATCAGACGGACTTTTTGAGGAAGACTACTCTTCCTCTCCCTCCCTCACGCCCCTCCTGCCCCCTCAGGCTTACCTCTCACTGGACGGAACAAATGGGGATGAGGGCGGCGAGGAGAACATTGTGTATCTCTAACAACATTAGACTATGTTTTCAACGAAAAGTGCAATCTGCAATCCTGGAAGAAGTGGACCTTTTATCAGAAGGAGGCTTCTTTACGTTAGGTCCAGAAAATGACACGCACATTATTTTATACACCAACAAAATGAGTAAAAGTACTAAGTGGTTCTTTTGATTACTACAGTATCTTAGGAACATACTTTTTATCGTACCTTCAGTTTCAGATCCTTTCATTGCCCAGATGCTGTGCCAAACCTTTTTACAAGAAGCACTTAAATTTAAAAGCCATTGAAGTTGTACAGATAAAATACAAATATATATATACTACTTATTGTACAGTTTTTTATGTGTATAATTGTATGAAAGAGTCTATGTTGAAAATGTATATTCCACTTATAACTTTGTGAAATGCCAAAGCAATTCTGAAAGCAATGGTTGTAAAATTCTATTATAATTTATTCCTTTTTTCATGCACTGTCATATAATTATAATTATTTTATAATCTCTGACAGCAGAATTGTGTGCTAATAAATATATCTTAATTATATTTAGTTGTTAAATAGCAAGAATATTGTTATTGTTGTTTTGACAAGTTCTCTGAATTTTCCACAACTAAAAATATCAAATATGAAGATGGCGTTTCCCCTCCTCTCAGCTGAACATCTCATGTTCACAGTTTCACACTAGATTTTTCCTTCTTGGTGAAATGTGACAAAGTGAACAAACCAGCTCCTCCACTTTGTCACGCGAGATTCACTGCAGCACTGACACAACTGACTATTAGTATTTATTTAGTAAAACATACAGTTGTCAAAATATTAATGTCCAAATAATTGACACTAAACTGATTTCTAAACTAGAGATTCATTTGTGTCGATACTTAAATTACATATCACAAATTTGGACCTAAAAAAACATTAGAATAGTTAATTTATATCAGGACTTGTCTACATGGCCATTTTAAACACCGGTAAACAATTATTGGGTCTTGAAAATTACATTCTTTACAATTGAAGTCGAGTTTGAAATTTTTATATCATGACGACTAAGAGAAACTAAATGGAAGAATGGAAGTTTGCAAAGATGACAGTATTTTGTCAGTACAGTGAACACCTGCAGGTTGTCTGAACACTAAGTCTGTCAATACGTCTGACAAATCAGATCAGAGCAAAGTAAATCAGAGGTACTCATGTTTTCCACTGTGGACAAAGAGGAGAGCTCTGCACTGTTGAAGGTTTTACAAAATAATAAAACACACTTCTGCCTTCACTTTAAAGTAACCACAACACGGACATGCAGAAAACACAAATGAAAAGAAACATGAATGTATCCAACTGCTTTCATTTCAGTGGAGATTTGTTACAGATGAGAAAAGTGACAAGTCTGAACCTGATTTTCCGGTTTTTAATTAGTTCCAGGATATTCATCGTGTTAAACGGAATTGCAGACAGGACATTTCTTCAAATCAAACCACATTCCCTATTTGTAACCTCAGGCTTTTATCCTTAATCTACAGAACATGTCAAAAAAATCAGCTGCAAGATAAAAACTTTGAAAAGATTCACCTCAGACTGGAAAGCTGATAATTTAATGGGAGTATTTACAATCATACGGTACAAAAAATCAAAATAGCGGCCATAAGAACAAAGAAACTCATTAAAGTATAAAAGATTTTAAAAATAAAATAAAAATATAATACAATTTCTTACAACATTTTCACATGCAGAGGGTAGAAGTGCTCGTGCTTCTGATTAGGGTAAATATACAATCAACACTGTTGTGCTCTACAGCAGTTTAAGCGAACCTAAGCCACATTTAGGGAAAATATGTCTTGAAATAGTCCAGTGAAAATATATTAGGAATTACCGGTATATTGAAGATTAAATGCACCGTATAAGGATGTATTGATCTGACAGTCACTGAGAGCAGAGTCCACAGGAACAGGAGGGTTAAAAATATTTGTTGGGTTTCCTTTGGTTTCTTCAGCAGACAATACAATCCAAATACTTGCAAACTTGTCTCCATGAAGATTCAAAATGACCGTGTGACCCGTAGCACATTGTATCGAGGTTTTATACTGTGTCCATCCGCCGCATGCTCACTCTCCTTTTACTCTTCTTTCTAAAAAAATAGACTTTCATGAGAAATAACAAGTGCTGGGCAAACCATCAAAAACACATGTACAAAATCATCTACACAGTCACTAAATAAGATTTTACCTTTGAGGTACTTTTGAGTCCATACACTTCCACAAAACTGCATACAGAGCGAGTAAAAGGGTAATGAACAAAGCTGCAGCAACTAGAGCTGGAAAAGACATAGTTCAATAGAAAAGATCTTTATCTTTATGTTATCTTGAATTTTACTGTAAACGGATCAACTTCTTTGTGTCAGAGACAAAGGCTCAGGCTGAAGCGGCTCAGGCTGAAGCGGCTCAGGCTGAAGCGGCTCAGGCTGAAGCGGCTCAGGCTGAAGCGGCTCAGGCTGAAGCGGCTCAGGCTGAAGCGGCTCAGGCTGAAGCGGCTCTGATCAAACTGACCTGGGACGATCCCACTGGTCTCAGACTCCTCTGTGACAGATGAATGTGTGACAGCTGCAGTAGACCCTGCTAAATGAAAAGATGCATGATTAACCCATAAGAACCCAGACCCATTTTTCCTTAAAGGAAAATTATGTGGGATATACCATAGACCAAGTGGATCACATAGAACACATTTCTGCAAAGTGTTTGTTACACTGGTGTCACCGTGGGTTCTTATGGGTTAAAAGAGCCCGCGTGTGCACGCACAGAGCCCGCGTGTGCACGCACAGAGCCCGCGTGTGCACGCACAGAGCCCGCGTGTGCACGCACAGAGCCCGCGTGTGCACGCACAGAGCCCGCGTGTGCACGCACAGAGCCCGCGTGTGCACGCACACACACTTACCATTTCTCAGGTGAACTGGGCTGAAACTCTGCCATGTCAGATCTGGGTCAACCACCTTAAAGCAGCAAAACAAACGTGTTACAACACACTCCTGTCAAACACTAACCAGATCTATGACTGAAAACGCACAGCAGACTATAATCAGTGAGCTACAGTTGACAAGAGACACCGCAAAGGCTTTTACCGCACAGGCTTTTACCGCACAGGCCCTGCGGGTTTGTGTAATTGAATTTTAGTAATGAAGTCAGAAAAATTAGGTTCTGTGGCTTGTAATAAATCATTAGAAAACTAAAACATATAAAACATTCACCAAACCTACAGTTACAGAAATAAGACTGTTTTATTTTTTTTAATCAATGGTTTGTGCATTCTGCAGAAAAGCAGGTGCAGAAACTTCAGCTTCAAAAGAGCCCAGACATTTGTTTATGGTCCAATTGGATCAGAAACAGCTTCTGTCTTACTCAGGAGAAACTTTACACAGGCATTTTAGGGAAAATCGCCCGGAATGATAAGAGTCTATCTATGAAAACGAGGGACGTGAGTCCAAATGTGCAGAGTCAACAGCTGGAGCAGAAGTCAAATCAGCAGAGAACAGAGGACAAATCAGACCACACAGAGGGTTTGTACACAGAGTTTACACAGTGCACGACCAAAGAAACTACAGTATTCTCACTTACTTCAGAGATATTTGGCGCGCTGTTCACTCTGTCCATAACCTCCATCACATTTCCAACAGTTCATCGCTCCACGCGCTTTGCTCTGGTGCACGCGCCTCTGTCCCAGCCAATGGGCTGCTGCGTTCAGGTGCGTTTCTCAGGACAGGATTTTTCACTACATTGTGGGAATTTCTAAAGTACAAACATAATCAATAGTTTAGGACCCTCTAATTTTGTTGTAATGTCAACCATTTTGTCTTTAAAGCTCATGTTTTCCCCTTATTTTCCCAATTAAGGTTAGGCAGGTGTTGGCAAAATGAGATCCCTCACTCTCACCTTCTTAAATACAGCAAAGCACATGTTTCAAAGTTTGTCAAAAAGAAAGATCATACGAGTTTATTTCTGCAATTTTATTACATACAGAAAAAATTTTCCAGACCACAAAGGTCAGAATAGTTTAGACTGACTCATGTCAAAAACGGATACCGAGCTGCACCAGCATTGCTGCAACTGCACATTCACAATTACATAAAAGCTTCACACAGGATGTATCCAATTACATAATTAAATGGGAGATAAAACGTTGGACTGCCATTATTCTCTCATTTGAGAGAAACACGTCAGATATTGCACACGTTTACACTATAAAAGCAGTAGAGCAAACTTTGATAACAGATGCACAGGTCCTCCAACAATGAAGCCAGAATATTAAGGGCCACATACCTCAAAAACTGAGAGGAAATTGTATCAAACTATAAGCCTCTTCCATCTTAAATAAGGTTGAGAATATCAGTTTGGTGGAGTGTATGAAATTATCATTGAATGTGCTTCTTTCATTTAATTTAATTTTTTATTATGCATCCAGTGCTTTGGATCAAAATCCTCTACAGAATAAGATCCAAAGTGTACATAGATATTCTCTATAATTATTAATAATCGAGTGTGAAAATGACAATACAAAAAGCTTTGAAGTGCTTTGTAAGATGAGAGCAGAGAGGTTAAACGTTATAAGGCTTCAGCTGAACACACTAGCACACAAATTATCTTTCATATCAAATCTGCCAACTCTCAAACTAGGAATGTATAAGATTCTTTAAATGAGATTACATAACTGATTACAATAAGATGTTTAAAACCATTGTAAAATGTGACTATGATATGCACATCCAAAGAGCCATGTCAGACCAAAATTAGTATAATTAGCTTCAAGTTAAAATCAAATAGATCAACAGTGCCACCTTGTGAGTAACTGTCATTGAAGCTTTTAAAACAAAGGTGTACAGTAAATTTTAACAACAGAAGACTGAGAGATTGTCAAATGTTCCTTTCAGCAACATGTCAGTGTTGCTTCACACTTTCCTCATAACCAAATAAGTTGTTCAGAATTTAAATGGGACTTAAAGTGTAACATATCAATGTTGATGATGAGTTAGCGTGACACTATAGTGTCTTTAGCTGGTTGAAATACCACACAGATAAGACACACAGTTAAATTAACTTTCGTCTTCCTCAGATCAGTCCCCATCACACACCTTCAGCCCCTTCCTCCTCCAGACACCGGGTCTGAATCGGGCAGAGCCCAGCGGCACTGCTACAGCTGTGGAGACTTTGTGGCTGGTGCATGATGGGAGGAGAAGTAGAAAGGCAGAGAAAGGCATGTCCACTTGGACGAGGCAGCAATATCACATGATTTCACAGCATGAGTTCTGTTTTCGTGCCTGAAATGTTATTAAGACCTTGGTTATAACAGTATACACTGCAATACAACCTGGTAAGTTTTCTAAATACTTACAGTTTTATAGAATGCTTTGGATTGGTTCCCCAGGTGCTCAGATTTTGCAACAAGATCATCAAGTTTCTCCCCTCTCTCGAGCAAACTTTCCATTGTGTGGTGCTAGAAGAATAGTACTTTATATTGAAAAGCAATATTCACATACTTACAAATAATACACTATACAGAATTGTTCAAAATATTACCAAAATAATCTTCGTCTCATCCAGCTCTGCTTGCACTTTGGTCATTGCATCAGCTTCCCTGGGATTCTAAAAGGAACAAAAAAAGAGTAGTGATTTGTGATTTTTTTAATTTCTTTTTTATATACCATGGATAATGAAGGCTCTAGAATGTTGCAGGATGGACATACCTGATATTTAGCCAGATGAACATCTAGCGCTTTATAGTTGATGGTTTCAGGGTTACCTGAAGGCCAGTCTATACTGTCCACTTGCCTGGAGAACTCATCTAATACCTGCACAAGGGCCTCACAGTGAATTTGGAGAATTATCATTGTCTATATTCTGTGTGTAATACAGTTGTATTGTTTCTTACCTTGTCAAGTAAAGTGAAACAGACTCGCTGAGGATATTCAGTATCTGCTATGACTACAGCTCCCAAATTATCATTCCTCACATAGACATGACATAAGTATTCTAAAATAAAATGAAGCAAATTCATGATTTGTGTAAAGATTTAAAAATGTAGCCTATAGTTGGACATTTACCATACCTTGCTCTTTTACAGAGGCACGACTACCCTGTGTTGTTCTTTCCACAATCAAGGCACTGGTGAAGGTCATAAACTCCTGAACACTAAACACAATAGAGAAAAATATTATATCCAGATATTATACAGTGGAAAGCACAAGAGAACATATGCACTAGTTTTAAGCCTAAAGCCTCCAGTGGGGATTGGGCCTTTGCTGTGGCCTTACTAATGCTATTGTTTTAGGATTAGTAAACTTAAATTGAGAATCTTTTGGTTGTTATTTATTCTCTATCTCTGTGCAGCACCTGCTATTTGTAAAATGTGCTAGTGCTTTGTAAATAGGGTGGATTGTGGGTATGAGTTTGGTTAGCATACATATGTACAACAAGTATAAAAGACTTTACATTAAAAGATGAGGAACACTTACTAAAATGGACAAAAAGTGTGACTACTTACCTGGAGCGCTGAAAGAAACTGAAGGAAGAGAGATCATAGGCTGCTTTGAGGAGGTTGGCTTTAGTAGCCCCTTTGTAAATAACACTAAGACTGTACAGCTTCATGCTTCGGCGCTGTCAACAGAAAGAAATAACACATGAGATGGTATAAGACGAGTCACAAGAATGCTGGGGCTGATCCATGTCCAGCTTATTTCGCACATTCGCCGCTAACGTGAAAACAGCCGCAAATAAAGCCGCAAATAAAGCAGCTGCTCAAGCAACTCAAAGTAGCATTAGCTGTGTTAGCCTAACAAGCTATCAATAGTGTAGAGAAGCAAGACCTAGGCTCCTATTAAAATAAATGTATCATGAATAATAAGTACTTTTCTCACTTATCTGAAACCAAACTCGGTCTAAACTATTTGCGCTGTCAGCTGAGAAGCTACGCTACTTTTGAGGCCTGTCCAAATTAGCTTTACCACAAACCAAAACCAAAAGCGCTGAATATTTGAAAAACTAAATACAGTGGGTTAAGAGTACAAAGATCAAACCCATTTACAAAAAGTAATAAACACCATTACATGATCCAAAATCACCGTTAATACTGACCTAATTGTTTACTGTTTGTAGATGAACCAATCACCACGTCACGACCATGGATGTATACGGTGCAGCGCTGGAAACGGTCCGCAGAAACACGCCTCTATCATTTACTTCCGCACATATGGTTCCGCATGAAATGTTTTACAAATGTGTTGATTGTTAGGAAAAACAAAATGCAAAGAAATATCAATATAACATCGTTTTAAATCGCTTATTGAGTCAGTAACTTAAGAGATATGAAATAAAATTCTAATATTTTAATAGCCTAATAACTATAACTATAACTATTTATCTCCTACCTAGTGTCTGTCTGGGCAAAATCTTGCATGAGGTAGGTAGTTATTATATCTATTTGATGCAATCATTTACATCTAGCCTTTTGGTACTCCTTGCTTTGTCATGGTTTTTTGGTAGTTTTGCTTCATTTAACAAATCCCTCTGGCTACTTTACTCAGTAGTTAAGTGTTTTCCATACCAGAGATGTGCCAGTAATTCGTTCCTAGGGTAACACACGGTAATTGCCTGTCATGGAAACCACTAAGCCTTCAGGTGCAGCTGTTATCAGGTCAGCCGCATAGGAGTTATGGTTTTATTTCCTGGAACCACTGGGCATGGGTACCTCTTTAGTGAAATTTGGCCCTAAAAACATCTGCATCTTACAGGATGCTTTCTGTGGATTTTTTTGTGCAACTGCCTTACTGTTGAAGAGGATTCTTCCCATCTCTTCTTTTCAGTCAAACTCAGAATAGACCTTCAGCAAATGAATGTAATGTGTACTTTTGTGTTGTCTTATTGCAGTCTTCTTGAAGGCAAGTAATTATTATTTTTTGTTTTGGTTTTGAACTCTAAGAGAATGAAGAGGAAGCATCAGATTTTCTTTTTGAAGAGCGTATGGTGAAGATACCATTTGAAGACTATGTAACTTAATAGTAAAATATTGATTTTCCCTATTCAAATATATGCACTTTAAACATCCTGGGGACCAAATTTTTCTCTGTTTCTCAATATTTGATGTATATCATTTTTGCAAATCATTTTTGCAATAACAACTAAAACTTAAGATAAAACACATATTGTGAACAAGAAACTTGAAGATCAACAGACAAGCCCTGATGGTCTGCAGGACACATGGAATTTAATCCTCTTGATCCCATGGAAAAGGTAAGGGCTTTGATGAGGACTGAGAACATTTAAAAACTATAGTTTGAGATTCTGTGATATTTTCATCTAACCTCTTATATATGATGGTAGATATATTAGACAATAATGTAATACTATTTTAATAAAATTAAATGCATCTTAGATTTTGCTTCCACTTGAACTACACATTGAAATTTTGTTATAATTAGGTTTTTCAGTAATGCAGGTCAGGGCACATGGACACGTGGCTAAAAAAAACACTGCAGCAGATAACAGCAGCTAGCCTTCACCTTTGTTAGCTCTGACAGGGCACTGAACCCTCACCTGTGCTAAATTTAGAGCAGTTACTAATTTTGACAACTTGTGTATTTGTGGATCAAATAAAGGGCATCTTTTTATATCCCTGATCCTGAACTTGTTTCTGGGTCACAGGTTGCAGGCTCACAGCCAATGACAATTACAATAGCACGAACATTTTATTTTTATTTTTTTTTACAGTTTTGACAGAACTATTTAAATCATTGTGTAACATCTTTTCATGTTCTATCTGCTGTCACTGTGGTGTCTCCCTACCGACGATATGGTTCTGTAATGGAAGCTTTTATTAGAGGTTGAACCTGTTGACTCTTGAACTGTGCCAGATTTCTGAGAAGGTTCTGTGTTAGAATTATCCTGATAAAACATTTTATTAAAAGGGTTCTAACAGGACAGAAAAGACCAATTTACACAAAATAGAACCTTTATAGCCTTCAAAGAACGTTTTCTTTTAAGATTGTAATGTTTTGACAGAAACTGAATTATTATTATTATTATTATTATTATTATTATTATTATTATTATTATTATTATTATTATTATTAATTAGAAACACAGAGTTGAAGTACCCTGGTGTAGGACTGAGGGTGCTTTGTGAGGGTGAATGTGGGACACCAGATGGAAATCCAGCATCTTTACCCATAATGACTATAATAAATCAGCCAAAAGACTCTAAATATAACAATGAATAATTAACAGAGCTGACATTATAACAGAATCATTCCTTGTCACCATGTTGATTATGTTACACATGGAGGCTGTAACCTTTATTATTTATTATATTAAAGTATATTTGCATATGTAATACTTATAAACATTCTATGCTTCTCTCAAGGAATTTAATTACAGTATTAATTGAGAGCAGTAGAGTCATGTAATTGTGTTTACAAAGGGGTGTGTTTGACCCCAGAGCAGCAGATGAGGCGAGCTCTGAACGGGCTGGACTTTACGTAAGGTGATGACCAGCCCACTTTTATTCAGCCATAAAAACAGCCGTTTGTCTGATTCACCTCCACTGCACTTGACTGACTGGACAGAGCTCATCTCTAGAAACAATATCAACATTTTAAATCTGCAAAGATGCCGTGTATCACTGCTACTCTTGATCAAATGGCAGACAGTCCCACTCACTACAACTCAGCTATCATTGAAAGAGTTCTTATGGTAAGTTTCTATTTTCTGAGACACAAGGGATGCAGCTGAATGACAACCAAATTATAGTTTGTCCAAGCTTAGTCTGACCTGTCACCTTTTCCCTCCATTTCAGATAGAGGAAATTCTGTCCAAATTCAGGCTGAACAAAGAAGAACTTGAAGAGGTGATGAATAGAATGCAGCTAGAGATGGAAAGAGGTCTCCGTATAGAAACCCACGAAGAGGCCAGTGTCAAAATGCTTCCCACCTACGTCTGTTCCACCCCAGAAGGATCAGGTACATTCCTTACATCAGTCAAGAAGTCAAATAACTATTTCTGTTGCACTTTGAGATTGCATTTTCACTAAATTATGGTAAAAAGTGAGTCAAGGCTTCTAGAGAATAACTAAAGTGTATTATTGATTGTTTTCACAAAGTAATAAACTATATGTTATTTCAGAGGTTGGCGACTTCTTGGCTCTGGACCTGGGAGGCACAAATTTCCGTGTCATGCTGGTTAAAGTGGGAAAGGATGAAGACAGGAGCTGGAAAATTGAAACTAAAAACCAGATGTACTCCATCCCAGAAGACGCCATGACTGGGACAGCAGAAATGGTGAGTAACACTAGACTTGATCTAAAGAGAATCTGCAGGGGTTTGATAGATATTAACATCTTGCTGTATTTTTATCCCTGCAGTTATTTGACTACATTGCAGAGTGTATGTCAGACTTTTTGGGCAAACACCACATCAAGCACAAAAAGCTTCCTTTGGGGTTCACCTTCTCCTTTCCTGTGAGACACGAGGATTTGGACAAGGTAAAAACATTAAACAACTGGTCAAGTGCTTTCCATCATTTATAGTTATCTAAACGACTCATGTCATGTTTCAAAAGGGCATCCTGCTCAACTGGACAAAGGGCTTCAAGGCGTCCGGTGCTGAGGGCAACAATGTGGTGGGCCTGCTCAGGGATGCAATAAAGAGACGTGGCGTAAGAAAATGTTATATTGTAGTGTTTTTAATGCGAGTACATCCATGGCAGCTGAGTAATGTGTCGTTTTTTTTAGGAATTTGAAATGGATGTTGTCGCAATGGTGAATGACACTGTGGCCACCATGATCTCCTGCTACTATGAAGATCGTAGCTGTGAAGTTGGCATGATCGTTGGTAAGCACAACACGCACATTCCAGCAGAGTCAACGTGTGTGTGTTCAATCATTAGGCTCAATATTGTGCGTTTGTATCCATCAGGGACTGGATGTAACGCGTGTTATATGGAAGAGATGAGGACTGTGGAGTTGGTGGAGGGGGAGGAGGGGCGTATGTGCGTGAATACTGAGTGGGGGGCGTTTGGTGACAATGGTGAGCTGGAGGAGTTCAGACTCGAGTACGACAGAGTGGTGGACGCGGCCTCCATTAACCCCGGACAGCAACTGTGAGTAACAATGTTTTTAATTTAAAGTCACGGGTGCCTGTGCAGAGGTGCATGAGCGAAAGGGAGGGGCCACACTAAAACGTGATTTCTCCTCACATCACATAGTCAGCTGACTCTCATCCGAGGGCTCTGTGCAGTTGCGGAGCGACCAGCTGCTTTTGTTAATGGTCCTACGTCAGATTCTTGGTCATCAACTCTAGCTGGCTTTTTAGCTCAAGTCGCCTTCACCTTAATGACTGTTTACAATTACCACTACTCTTGACACACAACAAATTGATATTGTTGAGCAAGAGCAAACAATGAACATTGGACCTGTAAACGGACGGTCATTTAAAATCATTTCACTAATTTGACAAATTCAGTCTTGATAAATTTACCTTTTTTTCTTATTTACCAGTGATTATGGACCATACTATCCATGCTCCCTCTTCTTTACCTGCATTCATATTTCTCCTAAACAACAAAAATAAATTTCATTTGAAAATGAAACCCTACTATAATCACTAAAACATTATCTTGCATTTTGTTTCCATTTTGTTGTAGATATGAGAAGCTCATCAGTGGGAAGTATATGGGGGAACTGGTCAGACTTGTCCTGATGAAGTTGGTGAATGAAAACCTGCTGTTTAACGGTGAAGCATCGGAGCAACTGAAGACACGAGGGAGCTTTGAGACTCGATATGTCTCACAGGTGGAGAGGTGAGGACTGGTCTTTTATCTGCCAAACTGAATAACGTCACAAATTCAAGAAACTTATAAAATGTATATGTTTTAGTGACTCTGGAGACAGGAAGCAGATCTACAACATCCTGTCATCCTTGGGCGTCTTGCCCTCAGAGCTGGACTGTGACATTGTGCGTTTGGTATGTGAGGTCATCTCCACCCGCTCCTCCCACATGTGCGGTGCAGGTCTGGCCGCCGTCATCAACCGCATGAGAGAGCGCCGCTGCCAGGACACTCTGAACATCACTGTGGGCATCGACGGCTCTGTCTACAAGCTCCACCCATAGTGAGCAGTTTACACAAGTTTATGATGATATGGTATGCAATCATCAGATTAATATTAACTGAACGTTTCTCTGTTTTAGTTTCCGCGATAGGTTCCATAAAGTGGTGCGAGAGCTGACACCGAACTGTGAAATCTCCTTCCTCCAGTCTGAAGAGGGCAGTGGTCGAGGGGCAGCGCTCATCTCTGCTGTGGCCAGTAAGATGGCTGCTGCGTGCTGACATAAGAACTACCTGCACAATGAGGAGGGACGCTCAGTAAAGACATGTCAGAGCCTCAACTCTCATTGTTTAACTGTTGCTGGTGTGAAGTCATAAAATGACTGAGCCA
The DNA here is from genome assembly GCF_009829125.3 of Periophthalmus magnuspinnatus. NCBI lineage: Eukaryota > Metazoa > Chordata > Actinopteri > Gobiiformes > Gobiidae > Periophthalmus > Periophthalmus magnuspinnatus. Next base: position 10,298,568 of record NC_047134.1, on the reverse strand, counting down.
AAAAGTCTTGATGCAATACTGTAACTAATGTAAATATTTCATTCACTTTACCCAGTGGATGAAGACTCCAGTGTTATTCATTAATGATGTTTGAAAAAGCCCTGGCCTATTTTAGGGCACTGCTGTAAGCTATTATTCTTATAATGAAATGTTGTACATACAAAATCCTTTGTTGTTTATAAAAGTTTGTCTGTACTGTAACTGTATATTTAATACTGTCCTGTTTGGACTTGTATTATATATCGCTTTGTTGCGCTTAACTGTAAATAAAAGAATTAACAAACAATAGACTTTCGGTCATAGCGTTTTTATTCCTACTATTTACTGGATTGCAGTGTCAGCAAAGAATTAAAGTAAAAGCAGGATAGTTTCTAGTATGAATGAATTCTAGCTGAACAAGAACTGGTCTGAACCCTGGATACGATGCACGATACAGCAACAGCTTCAGCCCCATTAATGTTACATACTTGACTTTAATCTGGTCTGCAGTCTCATAAAGCCCCATCAAATATGTCTAACTAACTGCAATTATGATGTGGATCACAGAATATTTTAGGATCATCCACAACTAGCCAGATACTACTCTCACCTCTACTTTCTTCCATGTCCTTTGCCCTATGTGCCCTCTACAGTCCAGAAGAATCCTGGTGCTTCAGTTCTTATCAGTTGCTGCAGTGGCACAGACACAGACACAGCCATGTAAGGGACTGAGCTGTGTCCTCTGGAGCTATTGTAGGAAGGCAGCAGATAACAAAAGTGAGATATAAAACTCACCACATGGGTCTAGCTCAAATTGGAGTCCACCTATAATCACATCAACATGGTAAGTCTGGCTGCTAATTTGTATTTGACACAATTTGCACAATGGTTTCTCTGCATAAATGTTCAAAGGAAATGTGTGTATACGTGTGTGTGTGTTATGTTTATACTGTTTTATTTATTATAGGCCAGTAAGAAGGCCTCCAACAAGAGACAAAGAGGGGCACAGAAGTCCTGTTCCAATGTATTCTCCATGTTTGAACAGTCCCAAATACAAGAGTTCAAAGAGGTAAGACTGCAAAAATACATTTCTATCACGGTACTATACAAAACCACAGATTGGAGATAAGTTTAAATCTGAATGCCAGTTAAATTAGGACTAAGGACTTAAGTATAGACTATGATTGCTTTGAAAATGGGGCAGCTGATGTACACAAATTGTATTGATTTTAAAAAGACAAAACTACAATTCAACAGCTGTGTATCATGACATGTCTTATACTGCATGTTTTGTCTTAAAATGTCAACTTTATTTATAATTTTAGGCTTTTGGCTGCATTGACCAAGACAGAGATGGTGTCATTAAAAAGCAGGACCTGAAGGAAACCTATGCACAACTAGGTGAATGACAGTGTATCTCGTTCATGTAATAGACTATAGTGGCATAAAGTTTCTATTTGATAAATGTTGTGTTGATTTATATTTTCGTATATTTTAGGAAAACTAAACGTCAAAGATGAGGAGTTGGAGGAAATGCTAAATGAAGGAAAGGGGCCAATCAACTTCACTGTGTTTTTGACTCTCTTTGGCGAAAAACTCAACGGTGTGTGGCTTTTTCAAAATACTTTTATCTTGATTTGACGAGCTTTGATAATACTTCAACATTTGTTCATAACAGGTACTGACCCTGAGGACACAATACTTTCTGCCTTTAAGCTTTTTGATCCGAACGGAACTGGATTTGTGAACAAGGATGAGTAAGAACATTTTTTTGTAAGGATTTAAATAAGAAATAATGAGTTAAATGTGATCTGTCATGGTGTTTTGTTCTAGGTTTCGGCGACTACTGATGAACCAGGCAGACAAGTTCACAGCAGAAGAGGTTGATGGTTTTTACATTCAGTTTATTTAGGTATTTATGTGTTTATATTTAAAATCAATAACTTTGTGCTGTTTTCAAACTCCAGGCAGATCAGGCTTTTGCTCTTGCTCCTATTGATCCAACTGGCAACATCGACTACAAGTCTCTGTGTTACACCATCACACACGGAGACGAGAAGGAAGAATCCTGAACTCAATCATTTTCTATATAGATATTTATGATAACAGGCTGTTTATTTTAAATGATTTGCAGTAAAATATTGTCCATGTGTCAGTACTGTACACTGTCAGCAATCTTGTAACATTACAGTTAATTTGTAGCATGTTTTGGGCTGAACAATTTGAAGAGTTTTGATGCTTTTGATTAAAAATTTGCAAATAAAATAACTTTACATGTCAGGTTATTGGCAGACTTTAGCTTCTCTGCTCCCTTTGGTATTATGTAGTTCAGAATTAAAAATATTTGGAGAAATCTAATTGTGATTTGAGACAAATTTTGAGTAGATGTTTTAAAATCTGGACAGTTCAATGTGGAACTTTTCCTAGAGCGACTGGACTTTTAACAGACAATATGAATATGAGAACTTGTTTGCTTTAGGAGGTTTTATATTTAATAAGATGAAATATTTTGTTGATTGGAGAGGGCATTGTTAATCACATAGACCTAATTGCAAACTCTATTATCTGCATTCAAATTTCGTGTATTTTGGATTATGATCAGTCTTGCATCATTATATAAAGATGGAATTTCAAACAATTAAGTTAAAAATAAAATCTTCATATTCAAAACAACTCTGAACATCTGAAAACAACTCCGTCCTGTAAGGAGTTAAGTGATGGCACAGAAGATACTGACCCGCGGCTCACATCACTTTTATTGGACCTGACCTCAGCTGCTTTCTTTTGGTCCACTGTTGCCACGGAAACAATAACAAACAGCCCGGCCACATTCTGCAGCTCCACAGCACAAGCCAGTCCACCGCAAAAAGACCACGAGTGTGCAGCTTCTCCAGGCAAGAGGCAATCTGCGAACTATAAATCACCACTTTTGAACAGGCAGATGCACTAATAAGTTTCTGTTGTGTCCTACAGCTCAGAGATGTCTGCCCCAGCTGGACCAAAGGAGGCAAGGACAGACATGAACGCAGGGTCTGCAGGAGTGAAGAAGCCAGGAAAAAACAGCAAACCATATGACTCCTATCTGCTACGGTCAGTCAGTCATGCTGTGAAATATTTAGACAAAATGAGAAATGAAATCTAGCAAACGTATGTTACCGAGAAAAGCAACGAGGATCTTCAACTTGTGTGTATGATTTGAGCATCACTGAAGATTTACAAATAGTTTTTTAAATGTTATTTTTGTGCAAATATATTAGTACAAGCCTAATAATTAAGCATACGTTAATATAAATGTTTCTTGCACATTTCAGATTCATAGTTCCTGCAATTTTACCTTTCTCTGACCTGCCCCATCCCGCCCTGCGTTCATTTAAAAAGGCATATTTTGACTATGTTTGATTGAAAACAGAAAAAAGTTAACAACTTCCAAAATGTAGGCTTAGTTTGTGCAATAACCCAAATGCATTTAACAACTGAATTGGTCTAAGTCTAGTCTCTCCCTCGCTCCTGTATCTCACAGGAAACACAGTGCAGGGACAGGAGCAAAGCAGATGTTATCGCAGGTTATAAAAATCATCTCATTTGCTTCAGTAGCGACTCTGAACAGTTCTAACATGTCGCTATGGAGAACACATAAATCCAAATCACGTCATAGCCATAGATCCCATGGAAAATGGGACCCGACTACTCAAAAATTGAATGAAGTCTACTGGCTAAAAGGGAGATTTACAGATATAGATTCATAAAAGAGTAAAATAAGAGGAAATATCATGACATTTTGGGGTATAAATCTACACATAGCACCTTTACGCATGCAGCACTCTTAACTTCTTTGCATAGATTTGTTCAGAACGAAAAAACATGCTTTAGTTCCTAACCAAGCTGAGACCAGTTTCCATTGTTGATCCTAGTTTTCAGAATTACACAAATGCTCTGTTACCTGCATAATCAAACACAGCCAATTATTTAAATACTAAAAATTAAACCATCAAATACTTGATTCACCTCAGACAGAAAATTAATGGCGTGTACTCTTTGAAGTAAATCTCCAGGACATGGCACAACAGGTTTACAGCCTGTAATTGTTGGAGCAGCCCAAATTAAACAAACAGTATCTAAATCACCTGCGAGTCCTGAGCCATGTGCACAGACACACACAGCTGCAGGCCTCTTACACCAAGCCCATAAGTCTCCCCTGGCTCAGTGATCAAATGTATCAATGTCATTTTGTTTGGACAGGCAACCCGCAAGGCACAAGTATTAAGTATTAAACTACTGTTGCAGGTATCAAGAATTGAAGCACATGAAGGAGGGCAGAAATCCTCAGAGAAATGTGAGTATGATTAACCATAGTGTCCTAACTCATAATAGACAGTCCTTTTTTTGACCCTGGCTGTTTTCCAGCAGCAGAACCAGCGAAGAAATGAGCCAGACGCACAAGATGGTAAGTAGAAATGTGTTCAGTAATTCTATTGATCTATCCCATTCACTAATACTATATATTATCTATTATTCGATTCAATTGTTTTAGATTTAAATGGAGAGATGCCACAGATAAACAAAGAACTGGATGACGACAAAGGATCCAAAGGAAGACGATGCAAAACCAAACTATGTGCGCTTCTTTGAGCCACAAAAATGAGAATTAAAATCAATGAAGCCTCACAGAATCGACTATCAGTGTTGTTATGACTGTGGCGACCCAGCTACATGGAAAAAACTTAAGCCAGATGCCCTTCCTGACACAACGAGCCACAACACTTCGACCAGAGCGGACAATGAGGTCTGACAACAGTGTGTGCTTAATATGTGCACACTTTGCTAATAATGAATTTGTATAAAAATGACAAGGGAAGAGGTGATTTCCCACTAAGACTTTGTTGCACAGGTTCTTCTGTGCAAATGCGAACTTATTGACAAGTGTTTGATTCTTAAACATTTATTACTAAACATATTTATTGGCCCAGTGCTTAGGAAACACTTAAATATATCTTACATTTCAGAATCATCACTCTAGCATCTTTGTAAACATTGCTTCGTACAGTCCGTTTGCTGCTCAGGCTCACAGGCGTGTTGTGTTCAAGGACACAGTGCATTTACGTTTCTTTGTCCATGTTGTTTTCCATGTTTTTGTGCTTTATCCCAAAGAATCCGACAGGGATCAGTCACTGTTACTGCTCTCGTCTCCCACCACCATGTTGCTGTACTTCTTCTGCTGCTGCTCCCTGAAAGTCTCCTTCACTTTTGCTCTCTTCAGACCCCCATCCCTGTAAACAATGTGATGTGCCAAGTCAAAAATGTCAAATATAGGAAGTAAATATGTAAATATATCTGGTTTGTACATAGTGTGATGCAATATAGACTACTCAACATGCTACTGTTAAGAGAAGTTGTTGAAATACTTTTTTTTTGCAGAAGATATTTTTGGAACCACTATAAGACCTCTTAGCACTTATTTTAACACAGCATTTCAGGGATAATTACAGCTAATTATGTTACCTGTTAGCGCTCAAATAGCTCTCATGGCATTAGTTAAAAGAGAAATACTGTTGTAATTGTTCTTACCACTGCAGATCTACCAGTCCTCCTTGATGAGCGATGGCCGACTTAACTCGATTTGCAAACTGGACTGCGTCCTCACCCTCCTGTTATTGTAAAATAGTTGGGGTTTAGCTGTTTAACTGTGTACATACAGTTTGTTCTTGTATTAAACAGAGGCACAGACCTGCTGGTGCATCGCTGGCAGGTACCACACGTTACAGACCAGAGCCCAGCTGGTCATCATCCTGAGCAGGTAGCTGACCATGCTGTACTTAGAACTGTTCCAAAAAGCATCACCAAACTTTGGGTCGTACTGAGGAAGAAAACACATTTAAAACAGATGAGACAAAACTCTGATATTCTGATGTGTTTGCATTTATAGATTTATGTGTTTATTCTGTATAAATCTTATTGTAATATAATTTTATTTATTTAATCAATTTTATTTTATTATTGATACTTTAAAGGCACACTATGGAATGTTTCTAGTTATATAGTGCTTTTCTCTAACTTTTTTCTCTTGTCCATTAGAGATGTTATTGATTTGCTTGGGGTTTTTCCACAGTTGCCAATATTGCATTTATTCAAGTGCATGTGTTTTTATTGCTCAGAAATACTTTGACAACAGGCATTCTTACTGTAAGCAATTCACCTCTCCACAGATCTGCTCAGTAACTTGACTTGGTAGTGCCACCTGCTCATTTTGATTGAGATAGATCAGTTTATTGCCATGTTGCCATCCAATAACATCTCCATCCAATAACATGCAGAGAAGGTTGTGGCTGACCCTCCACCAGAAAAGTTGGTGCTTTTTTTTGTTCACTGACACTGGGCTTATAACATGTATCGTGATTCCAACTTTAGAAAAGTCAGTACCTTAATGGCCACTGGATAAATTGTAGCTCCAATTTCAAAACTTCCTTTTTTAAACATCATGACAGACGTGTTGTTGACACAGGTTCCTGTGGTCAGTAAATATCATTGATATTATCATTGATCTTAACATCAGTCATGTAGAAAGTAATCGCTAATATGAGTGAAAATCTTACCTTCAGGAAAAATCAATATGGGAAGTTTAGTCTTGTCGTTCACATGATCCTTTAACCTGGACACCAAAGAAAACAAGGTTTAGAGACAGAACACAAGAAATGCACTATATTATTAACAGTTTGTCAGTAAAATTCCTGATTCAACCAGGAGCCGTCTATGGTGGTAACAACTACATTTTATTACCTTCTTACCTTTCCAGTTATTGTGAGTTAGAGTAAATACAAATACAAACAGACACTGTAATAATATATTCTCTGTGCACTATACACTTAGAGGAATTCATAAGTATAAGGCATAAATTAAATGTATGTACAAAAATACCATCAGTATTGCTGCCATAGTGTGGGCTTCACCCTCACCCTCCTGTGTACTCTCACCTTTTAGTCACTAGATGGCGATCTTTCATCTCTGCTCTCTCAAACCACACATGAGGACATGACCTCACCATGGCCCTCTGGACTATTCCCATAAGCCCTCCGTGAACTTGACCAACCTGAAAATCTATTTATGTAGAAGTACTGCAAATTTAATGAATAAAGTCTAAAAACAAAGCCACTTACCATAGCATAACACCCGTCATTACACAAAATCACTATGTCGATCGGAGTGGTGTGGTTTGCAACACATATTCCACCTTTCTTTGGTTTGTTTTCTCTGTAGAGGCATTTAAAAATATCAAAAACACTGTCCTAAATTTATGAAAAATCAATGATGGCCATTAACTGGACAAATATACCTGTTGTGATAGCGGATGGCGGCTGAAAGTCCTCGTGCACAGATTCTGTAGCACATAACATGAACCCATTCACTGAGCCAGTACTTAACACTGTAAACAAAGAGAAAATTCATGTTTTACTCATTTTCAGAAAAGCACAAGCAATCTGTGTATAATAATTCTACATTCTACCTGCTGTTTGGGAGGAATCCAACTGCAGATGTCCCGATTACTAACCAGGTCAGGCCAATGCATGCTAAAGTAATTCTGAGAAACCAGTAAAGTGATCACTAAAACAGACTGTGAATGACAAGACAATGAATGAATGACTAAAATCGATACCTTAAAGGAGCGAGGATGCAATATCTAACAAAAATGCCCAGACCATAAACCAGTGTTAATTTTAGGCTTATATACTCGAAGTCGTTGTTAGTACGAGTCAGAAGGTTCCAGGACACCAGCTCCTCTGAACTAAAACGCTGGGTCACCTGAAACAAACCAACAATAACAAATCAATTATGTCTAAAAGGCAAAGATTTAAACATGCACTTTGACATTTGTCTGGTGGATGATCTGCTTTCTTATGGTTTGACTCAAATGTTCCACAGAATGACATTAAACTGATCTATATTTATCCAATTATGGACGTTTTAATTGCTAAAAAACATTCATACATTCTTATTATGACTGGGGTTCGCCTCTCAGCAGATCTTGGCCTGTAAATACACAAATCCAATACCATAGTGTGGGACGTTCTAGGTAAATAAGTGATACCCATGAAGGTAAGCAGATAGCAGACCCTGCACCTGAAAAGTTACATAATCCAGCTTGAAACAGGTTAAAAACAAATACAGAGACTTTATGTTTTGTCCAAATGTACCTCATCCTCAACAATGCTCTCGATTCCTTTACGTGAGAAGTAGAAACAGTCACTTAGGGTGAAATCGCCGCCAACTGGAGGTTTAGGCCGACTGCGCCTCAGCTCCTCCAGTTCTTTTTCCATAGAGCCGTCTTCTCTCTGAATCAGTCCTATAAACCAAACATAATTCGACAGATGTGTGAGTGTTATCTGGATGACCATCTGACAGATAAGGGCTACGTATGTCTCACGGAAAGTAAAAAGTCAAATAAATCATGTCAGATCAAAAAGGATAGAGAAATATTGGCTTTTTATGGGTTATATGTAAAAAAAAAAATCAAAATGCATGATCAATTTAGGTTTAAAACTCACAGTATATACTTTATATGTCAAATAAAGGTAAGAGTTATGCAATATGCCCTGCCTGTTCTTTCAGACGGCGTAAAAGTCAGGCTAAGATTAGCTGATGAACATTATCTGATAACACACAGGACAATGTTCAACGTGGTTATGGACAAATTGTGTAGTGTTCTATTCAAATGACATGAAAATGGCTCTCTACTGTCACAAAACAAGACCGTACAGGATAAATGTCACTGAATATTTTAATTGTTGATGTTGGTTGTGTAATGTTTTGTTTCTAACATTTGCTGGTTGTAAAATTCACCATGAACAAGTGTTAAATGTGTAATACAAAGACAGAGTAAATCTGTGGGGAATATTTAGCAAAGAAGGGTCAAGTTACACGGCAGAGCTATTATTTTTAGCTGTTCGCATGTGCACATTCTGTAGCCAGGCGAACCAATATCTTTTTTTATAAACTTTTATCTTCTTGCCAACACTTGCAATAAAGCCAGTAGTGGAACGCAGTTTTCCATTTACAACCACAGCTGCAAACGGGTGATGTGTCTTTCTTAGATCATTGTTTTGCACTTTACTCACCATTTGAAGCGCTGGTTTTAAGAGTCTGTTCATCTGCTTTTTCCTTTTGTAGTTTCAGCGTGGCCCACTGCAAAATACATTAAAAAAAAACATTGCATTGTTTTGTTTTTTTGTGTCATATGATGCTACACAGAGACCTCTAAACGCACCTCTAATGTTTTAATCAGTATAGTCATGTATGTTTCAGAGATTCCCAGTGAGAACCCAAACATAGCAGGGACCATGATGAGGCTGATGATGAGGTACAGCCATATCTTCATCCCCCACAGCACTGCAACCCACAGGTCCTCCATCTCCACCTGGCTCTGAGCTGTACCTGCTCCTGTCCGACCTAGAAACGTCCTGCAAAACAAAGACCTTTATGTAAAATACGAGAAAGACACGTTCAGACAAGTGACACCAGCAGGATCATGTGTGCAGCCTTCACACCGCGGCCGTGCGTAAAAACAGGCTGCAAGATCAAGTGCGCAGCCTCTACAGCTGTGCACCTGCAGACCCACGGTGAAAAAGCATGGCGTTGGAGAGAATCATTAAACAAAGTAACTTATTGTCTGTTTTGACCATTTGAAATGACTTGTTTCGCTTACCCTTTTCTCCTCTCCCCATACTACCTCCGCGGAAACTCCAGTGTGACTCCTGAGGCGCTCAAAACACGCCCAGTTGTTTCAGAGCAAAGTTCATCACCCAACAGCGCCCCCTGGAGGTTTGAGAGAGCCGTGTGGCTGGCTGTGGCGCACACGTGGAGATGCATCCAGCTCAGTCCACTGTGACTAACCCAACTTTTCAACCGTGCACCAAGAAATCCAAGATAAATAATGCAGCTTTAAGGCGCAGCTTTAAACGTGAGTCATACAATCGAAAGTGAAATGTCTGTCTAAAGTCTGTGTTTTTGTTTTGTTTTTTGATGGGATCTCCTTGTGACAGAAAAACTAAACACATCTGGGTTATGTGGGATTACATTTAACCCACATTTTGCTGTTACATAACATACAAAAGGTGCAAAAAGGCGTTTTACTTGGCTGACAAATCTATAATGTTATCTCTGTATTGATGTCAGACCTAAAGTATTGAATAAGTGTGTGCTCTGAGTCACAGGCAGGTATTTTACATTGGTTTGATAAATTGCAGTGCATGTTCCAGCAGGTCCAATCACGCTTCAGGTACCATAATAATAAAGGGGCTGTAGTCGTGGCAACTTTCTCTTTCAGACCAATTAGCGCTCCCTCAGCAGCAGCGCAGCATCCCACTTCCCCTCATTCTTTCCTGAAAATGAACTAGACTTGACTGGCCACACACTCCGCCTCTCACTCCGGAGCCTGCGTCTCTGCACGGTCAGTCTCTCGCTCTGGGCATGTTTCCCTTCATATGGGGAGAGGGCTGACAGTCTTCATGTCATGACAGTGCTGCAGAGGATCGGAGTGGTCGCCTCAAACGCCACTGGACCTCCAATGCCAAGGACACTTCCCCGCTGTGTTGAATCTGGCTCCAAATATGCGATGTCCGCAGGAGTGCGCGCTTCTTCTGCTGCTCAACTTTGTTTTCATTTTGGCAGCTGGCCACGTAGAGCACTTTGACTCCAGCATATTTCAAACTCTCTTTGCAGAACAAGGTCAGTGCATGCACCATTCTCCATTTCACTTTATTTCAGGCCTAGTTTGGCAAATTTTCAGTTTTGCACAAATGATATTAGATTTAGAAGATTTTTTGTGCAGGGGTCAGAGGGGCATGTGTGATATTAATGATGCTGGGATTACAAAGAAATGCATAGTCCATATTTTTTTTAAATGAATTTGTTTTTACATCATTAAAATGCAGCCAATGTTTTTTAACTGTACAGGTCAGAGTGGTTCAACCATTGTTCACCCATTCAAAACCAGAGCAGATGGAGCGTTCCTCTCCCACTCCCTCTCTCATCACTTCAGCAGCCAACGAGTTAGGCGTGACCTTCGACCTCATCCTGCAGAGGACCAAGTCTACTACAAGGTTGACTTCAAGGGCGACACTTTAGTGTTTAACCTGAGTGCAAACACAAAGTTATTGTCAGATGACTACACTGTGGAGAGGAGGAATGGAGGCACCAACAGGACAGAGCATCGTTCAACCAACGTCCACCACTGTCACTATGTGGGCACTGTGGCCACCTCCAAGATTATAGGAAGTGCTGCCATCAGCACCTGTGATGGACTGGTAAGACACTTCTTTCACTCATTGTTCCTTACTACAGTCAGGCTTAGTTAAACTTAGAACAAAGCTCTTAGTTTAACGAAGACTTAGCACAGGGGGAAGCTGATGTGGAGCTGTCACAGGCCATTGAACGCCCCCCTTTCCCTATCCCTGTCTCTCTCTTTCCCTCTTTTCCCCCTGTCTTTCCCCCTCTGTCTCTCTCTGTATCTGACAGTGGTCTGTCTGTTAGTTTGCCTTTCAAAGACTTCCTGAAGCTGTTTGCAGAGTGGTCCCTACATACCATCTGACGAAGCTGTTTCTTGGCCAGCGTGAGCCTAAGTTTTTCTTTTGAGCTTTACGTTCCCTCTTGAAGAACATTACTGCTCAAATCACGAACAAAAAGAACTTCTGTTGGATTTGAATGTTTTACAGATCGACTGTTTACACTCTTATCTTATCTACACATTTCATAACACAATTATGTTTTGTTTCTTGAATATCCACCATGCAATTTGCAGATGGATAATATTTAGTAAATGCAATTCAAGGTCAATGTTATATTTGTATCTACAATGGTATAAATCCTGAAGTATTTTGTCACTTGCCACTTGTTTCAGTGTAGTTCCGTGAGGTTGTATAAGGTCAGAGCATATCTAATACTTAAAAATAACAAATCAGATAAGCCAAAGTGAACGAAGTGCTGAAGAGATCACAACACATTTGCTTATATGAAGGTAACGGATGCAAAATGAATGATTGTACATTTTAGATTTGTTACAATGGGGACTATAGGAAACTTACTTCTTGTCAAACACTAAAACCTAACCACCAGTTGTAGCAGTAAAACATTTGTCAGGAAAAACGTTGGTAATCCCTAAGGCACCAAACAAGAAGGAGCAAGTCTGGGCCTATTATATTGGTATTTTCTTCCCTTAAACGCATGTTTCTTCTCACTATATAGAAAAAAATGATAATGTCTTTCACCTCTGCAGAGACAGTACCTTTAGGGCAACCTTTTCATGTGAAGCAAAGATGAATAAAGGGGACGTAATGGGGCATATAATGATACAAAAACAGTTATTTAGACTGCGAGATTATTTGAATAGTTTTGCTTAATCGTTGAGTCAACCCTCCCCAGTCGAATTTCCCACTAATCTTTGCTAAGGCCACAGGCAGTAGCTTCCAGACCCAATTGGCTCACACTACCAAACCCACAGAAGCAGGAAGTATGAGTAAAGCAGTTCCACATGGCCAGTGTATTGAGAGCATAAGCTTGTGTTATGGTAACCTCCCCGGGCTCTGGCACCTCACACCCAAACACTTCCTCTGAGTTACACAAATGCAGTATGGAAAAGACTAAGGAGGAGAAGGAGAGGATGGGGCCAGGTGCAATTCATATTAAGAGAAACTAGAGATGTCCAATGGGAAGACCTACTGTACATAATATAATATAAGTGCCAAAATGCATCGATGTGTCACCAAAATAAAGATTATACATAAATTTACCTTATGTTTATCCAGAACTGTAGCAATTAGCAAAGCAATTAGCATTATTTGTTCAAAACAGACAAAAAAGAACCTGAAAAGGAAAGGTTAATAGGATAAAAAGTAAAAAGTAAAATTTGTTCTCGTGTGATGTCTGCACCTTGAACTGTGCAACCCAGTGAATAAATAAGAACAAATCAATTACATCTATATACTGAAGAACTATTTCTGCAAAAGAGGATTTCTTTAGCGTTAAACTACCCAGAGGCCTTCTCTGTTAAACATCGCAGAGATTTTGTTTATCACAATCAAAGGATTACCACTAACACTGTAACCACAATGTTTAAGCAAAGCCCTACCAAAGCACAGGAGTTTGTGTGCTGCAATATGCACAGATGTCTAAAAGAGCCTCTTTTGTAAGATTCCTCATTGCTTCATCTGCTCTTCACCACTTACTTTTCTCTGCTGGGAATATCACTGCCTGCAGAAAAGTCAGATAACATGGGTCCTCAATAGAAAAATATGCAAATAATAAAGGTCTTTCTTTTCTTTTTTTGCATGACAGGTCACGTTAAAAGAAACATGAGACACTTTGACAAAATGCAGGACATATTCATCTTAAAGTTTAATTCTGTTCTGAATGACACAGTGTGCAGCGTTCATATATCAGCCTGCATGCCTCAAGGATGAGTCTGCTGGACCAAGGCCATTTCACTCAAAGTTTTTCATCTCCAAATTCAGATTTTCTTATAGTAAAGTATAGTATAGTAAAGTATCCCTGATACTTATACAATTCAAGCGAGATAAGTTTATCTCTGTGATCCATAGAGATACCAACCAGTTTAACATATAGCACTTATCACATATAGATAAACTATGTAGGGGTCAGAGTGGCAAGTAAGGTAACCATTTTCCTCTTAACTCTTGGGATGATGAAATGGGATCTGTTATTTCACAGTGATCCAGATAGATGCATGATTGTGGTTAAAGATTTGAGTCTTGAGTCTTCCAGCACATATGCTAAAGCCGCTCAAATGACCTAGAAAGCTGAGCATGACTTCAATAAACAGCAGGAAACGTTAGCACTGCATGGTTCCATTCTTTAACATCTGCTTTTAAACTATTGCACAGTCTTTATGTTTTCTCTTGTATGTTTACACTAGCTGGACATAAATACTACACATTTAAACACCTTTAAATCACTGTGATGCAATATACTTTGTACTAACACAGCAGCTTTCCATTTAGCCCTAGAAGAATAATGCCTGGTTCATTCATTCTGTACAAGTGTTTTAGTGTAGGAGGGAGGGGTGGTCCTGGAACAGTCTTGGCATGTTTGGACTCAGTTTGACACAAACCCACCTACACACGGGTGCTAATAAAGGGACCCCTGGCACACACGTTGTTTGTGGAGAAAAGTCAGAAGTCGTTTTACAGGATTGTCTTGTGTAGGTGTAGCTGTATCTTTGTATACACTGGGCAGAATGTAGGCCACGGGCTGTGTGTGTGTTCAGCAGCAGACCTCAGTGATCAGTGAATAGCCCGCACCAGTGAGAACATGCAGAATACTTGCACAGTTTGTCTTACTGCAGCTGACAGAGAATGTGCCTCAGGGAGAAATAGGTGCAATGTTCCACATTTACATTTTGATTTGTGAGAAAAATTATTCATATGACCTTCATAAAAAATAATAAAAGCAAAAGGGCATGGCAATACATGTTGGTAAATTATGGATGCATGGCCATACAAAAGAAAACGAGACAGCTGTCAAGCTGCACGTCTAAATTACATCTAAATGTTGCAAATTACAGTGGCAAACAAGTGGATTATGTTACATGAATCTACTGCATATAGAAGAAAGTTAACCAACAGTTCTTCCCATATTACACATTCTCTGTAACTCTCTGCGAGTTATTATTCCACCAGCCTGTGGCCACAGACCACAGATGTTATGAGTCTACAACAGAATAAAATGATGACATTTATACATTTGTACTTTCAGAGAGGCTTCTTTTCCCTTCCAGAGGGATACTACTTCATTGAGCCTTTACAAAAACCCTTTGGTCATTCTACTGAAGGTCCAGAGCCTCACGTGATCTACCCAAAAACTACTGCCACCTCCAACAGAAGAAAACGAAGTGATGCTGGAGATTCACAGGGCCCCTGTGGGGTTCAGGGTTGGTACTGGTACAAGTGACATGCTGTGAATCCTGTTTGCATCTATCAGCATTTAGCCTGTGTAATATTGTAAACAAATATGTTTTAGACAGTTCAGAGGATTGTGCACAAGTGGAGAGAGAGAGGGAAGAATGGGAGAGAGAACATCACAAAGAGCCAGTTCAGTCCCGGCAGCAGCGCTCCGTCAGCAGAGAGCGCTGGGTGGAGACTATGGTGGTGGCTGACTCCAAACTTATTGAGTATCATGGGAGTGATAATGTTGAGTCATACATATTCACTATCATGAATATGGTAAGTATTTTATGCTGTCTAAGCTTTCCCACAGAAATCATTGAGTTATGAAACATGTCATTTTAACAGGTGGCTGGTATTTTTCATGATGCCAGTATTGGCAACGCCGTCCATGTCATCTTGGTTCGACTGATTCTTCTTCAAGGAGAAGAGGTAAAACAAACGTTCTTGACTTCATTTTACCAGTTGCAACCTTCTCCATTGCTTTTCTACTTTTCTAATCTGCACACAATTAAACTATAATTAAATAGTCAGTTATTCATTTATGGTAAAGAAGTGTTCAGTTTTACCTTAATTTAATTATATATTGTTAATGTTTCCACCAGAAAGGGTTGAAGATTGTTCACAATGCAGACACCACTTTGGCCAGTTTCTGTGCCTGGCAGAAAAATATAAATCCACAGAGTGACACACACCCAGCTCATCATGACCTTGCTGTGTTGGTGACTCGGTAAGTGACACGACTCCCAGATGCAGACACAGAGAACAATCACAAAACAGTGTATTTCTATATGTTGTTTTTTTTTTTTTTTTTTTTTTTTTGTTTTTTTAAGAAAAGACATCTGCGCTGGAATGAACCAGCCCTGTGAGACTCTGGGCCTCTCTCATCTGTCCGGAATGTGTCAACCTCATCGAAGCTGCAACATTAACGAGGATTCAGGGCTGCCCGTCGCCTTCACCGTCGCTCATGAGATGGGCCATAGGTGTGTGGACTTTTCAGATATCTATGTATTAATGTAGAATTAAGCTCATTGTACTGAGACTTTAACTTGTCTGTGTTTGAATGCAGTTTTGGGATCCATCATGACGGTCAGGGGAATGACTGTGAGGTGGATGGGAGGCACCCGTTCATCATGTCTAGACAGTTAATGTACGACAGCTCACCGCTCACTTGGTCGTCCTGCTCCAAAGAGTACATCACCCGCTTTCTGGAGTCAGTATATTATGTTTTACACTCAGCCTATGATCACTCAATTTGTAATAGTAAATTCAATGACTCACAAGAGAGAACATGCAGTTTGGTTGTGCAAAAAAGAAAAAAAGAAAATAGTCCACACCTTGTTTCAACCACATGTTCCTCTTTTGGCTGTAACTATTGCCACGTTGGCTCCCGGATGTTTTAAATCTAAAACTTGTATTAGAGTCAAAGTGCAAGTGTGGCTATGAATAAAAGAACAATGTAAAACTGTCTGTTAAAAAGTCCTTATGTCACTTTTGTATAGTCGAGGTTGGGGTTTCTGTTTGGATGACCGTCCGTCAAAGAAAGAGCTAACCACTCCACTGGCAAACCTGGGCGTGCGGTACACCACACAGCATCAGTGTCAGCTTCAGTACGGGCCCAATGCGACATTCTGCGCTGAAGTGGATGTTAGTCGGATATGCACGTTTTTCTGAACTATTTTAAACATTGATTTTAAATATGTTTTTGCATTCTTCTTTCAGAACGTCTGTCAGATTCTTTGGTGTTCTGTGAATGGCTCGTGTCGCTCCAAACTGGATTCACCCATAGATGGAACTCGGTGTGGGCCAGGAAAGGTAACCCACTATTTAAGTTTATTTGTAGCACCATAGCACAATTCATGCGTAAAATAATTCAAAGATCTTTAGAGAATAAGACAAATCACAATCAAACAAATCAAAACTAATAAATAATCATCATAAAATTAACATTAAAAGAGAAAAGTGCAGAATAAAACCCTTTCAGTCATATGCAGCTGAAAAGAACCGTTTGAGCCTGGATTTAAACTTTGTCAAAGTAGAGACTGTTCCAGGTTCCTGTTTTAGTCCTGTTTTAGTCCTGTTTTAGTCCTGGTTCAGTCCGAGCTTAGTCCTGGTTCAGTCGTGGTTTAATCCCGTTTTAGCCCTGTTTTAGCCCTGTTTTAGCCCTGTTTTAGTCCTGTTTTAATCCTGTTTTAGTCCTGTTTTAGTCCTGTTTTAGTCCTGTTTTAGTCCTGTTTTAGTCCTGGTTTAGTCCTGGTTTAGTCCTGGTCTAGTCCTGGTCTAGTCCTGATTTAGTCCTGGTTTAGCCTTTGTTTAGCCCTGGTTTAGTCCTGGTTTAGTCCTGTTTTAGTCCTGTTTTAGTCCTGTTTTAGTCCTGGTTCAGTCGTGGTTTAATCCTGTTTTAGCCCTGGATTAGTTCTGGTTTAGTCCTGGTTCAGTCGTGGTTTAATCCTGTTTTAGCCCTGGATTAGTCCCGGTTTAGTCCTGGTTTAGTCCTGGTTTAGTCCTGGTTTAGTCCTGGTTTAGTCCTGGTTTAGTCCTGGTTTAGTCCTGGTTTAATCCTGTTTTAGCCCTGATTTAGTCCTGACTCTGGACACCAGCAGGAGGCGTGTCCCTGAAGTCCTCAGAGTGTGAGATGGTCCATATGGCACTGACATGTGGGAGATTTTCTTTGGTGCTGGTCCATGGACAGATTTATATTATATATCTGAGGAATGCAAACCCACTGATTTAAGGGTTTTCGTCTCATCGTTTAATAACTCAGTTTGTTTGAATAATCCTGTATTGTTCTGGATTCAAGGAATGTTCACAGAAATCCCAGTCAAAAACATTGCACCGTAGACATTTTCCAATAGTAAAAAGTAAATGAAAATAAGTAGTTTTAGTAGGTTTAAGTAGGTTTCTATTATTATAACGAATGTAGCTGTTTATGACGAACAAAAGTAAAATAATCAGCTAATGTACCTAATCTATGCATGACCTACATTAACCTTTAACGTGCCCCGTGCTGTTGCCCCGTTCAGTGGTGTATCTCTGGAGAGTGTGTGATCGTGGGGAAGCTGCCTGAAACGGTGAATGGAGGCTGGGGTCCGTGGAGCGCCTGGTCCTTCTGCTCCAGGACCTGTGGCACCGGGGTCCAGTCTGCAGACAGAGAGTGCAACAGCCCCAAGTGAGACACAAGCGCAAAGATCAGATACTTAAAGTGCTATACAGTATTTCAAAAGTTAGATTTATGTTGTATTTTTGTTCATATATTTATTTAAAGCTTCTCGATTATGCAAAATATTATCATGACTGATCATTTTGTATTGTCAAAGGTTAACCTGTAGGTGAAATATAGGCCATTATCAAGTGATATTTGTGATTTTATGATTTAAAAGCTTCTGTACATAGTGCCGAAGTAACTTTTCTCCACTGTGCTGCAAAACAACATTTTCTTTTTAATTAGATCATTTCTGGAATTCATAGGGGCAGTAATTGCATTCACGCTTCAAATTAAATTATTTGCATAGCCCTAATTTGAAATATGTCATAATATTCATAATATTTGTAACAGAAACAATGATACTGCCATTTAACGACTGAACTACTTCTAATAAAAAAGTAGTAGCAGTATTTTCAGTCATTTTCAGTTGTGTTTAGCTGCTTTAAAGAAACGCTTTTACTTAATTCTGTCATGTTACCAAAAACAGCTTCTATCTATTCTTTCTTAAGTGTTTATATTATTTACGCAGGCCTGAATTTGGGGGTAAATACTGCACAGGAGAGAGGAGGCGCTATCGAACTTGCAACACAAAAATCTGTCTGAACGAACAGCCGTCGTTTAGAGAAATGCAGTGCAGCGAGTTCAACACAGTTCCCTACCACAATGAGCTTTATCAGTGGATACCAGTCACCAACCACGGTAAGAATAGTCATGTAATTACACTTAGAGATCCACAGGGGGCAGCATTTCCACTAGAAATAGAAGGCATCTCCATATACAACAATTACACCTCTCTGGCCTATAATTGCAGTTTTTGCTGGGGTCAACACACATTTCTATGTTTTGTGTTTTAGTCCTTGTAATTTATGGTTTGTGTGTAATTACTTTACCTCAATCTGACAATCTTTGAGAAAACACAGCTGCCAAATTCCTTCTGTGCAGGACCACACACATAAACTGACTGAAATTGCTCGCTCAAAACATACTGTTGCAATTACTTCTAAATATTTTACCTTTTTCAAAAAATACAACTATGTAAAACGCAAACAAGGCTGGGTTTTATACGTGTTTGTACCACATGAAATACTCATTATTTTCCTCTTTACAGTAAGTTAATAGCAAATGATCTTTATTTATTTGTGTTTATTCTTTACCCTCCTTAGTAAATCCTTGTGAGCTGCATTGTCGACCCGTGAACGAGTACTTTTCGGAGAAGATGCTGGACACTGTGACCGACGGGACGCCCTGTTTCATGAACAACAAGTCACGAAACATCTGTGTCAATGGAGCGTGCAAGGTAGTGTGGCTGGGTAAGAGAATAAAGGGCTGGGGTAACAAAACCACTTGTTGCACTCTAAAGAATGTGAGTGATATTCGAGATACAATTTAGAAAGAGCACTTTTTTAAAAAAAAAATGCTTTATTTTTTGGGTGATTTCTCCCCAGAACCTTTTTGCACACAGAATTGTCAGTTTATGTTTACTTTTTAATGCAATTTCCTAATGAGTAATAACACATTTTTAGCCGTTTTTCTGTTTTTGTAACATTTTTCAAAGATTTCAAACCATGCATATGTGTATTTGTGTCTGTACTGTTATGTTATTATGTGAATTACATGTGCAGGTTTGAAGTAAATATTCTAACTAACTAAAATGTCATCAAGCTTCTTTCTTATTCTTACCATTTGGTATAACAGGCTTAACTAGCGCAGTGTCCCTAATTATATCCTTTAGTTTACCTTAGTCTGTGTGTGTGTCCAGGAGGTGGGCTGTGACTTTGGCATCGATTCGAATGCCGTGGAGGATCACTGCGGAGTGTGTTTAGGGGACGGCTCCAGCTGTGAGACCATCTATAATCGCTTTGATGAAGGAGAAGGATTTGGTGAGTTTAAAGACATTTGAAAAGCGTTGCCTGCAGTACATGGCGTGAACAGAAATGTCATTATGATGATGATGATGGTGAGTTATGATGTCTGTCAGATTGATGGAGCACATCTCGAGGCACAAAGTCATTTCAGGACAGGATCCCCTCTTCACGCCCTTCTTTGTATTTTACTCTGTTGTCATGGTAACATCACCGTACAGCTGTTATTCAACTTGGCGGTAACAGTTGTGTGTTTTTTTCAGCCAATGTTGCAACTACAAAACTTTTAAATTATCGTGCTGCTTTCTCATGCTCTGCTTTTGAAATAGACAACCAACAGATGGATGTCAAAGAAAATCTCTATATTTTTTAGCAAAGCACTGATCAAAAAGACATTTTGTAAACATGTTATGTAGGTTGATTAAAGTTGCATATATTGTCTGTGTGGTTTTGAATGGGAACGTTAGAATACTGTATATGTTTACTGAAAATTTGGCAATGGTCGACGTACATTGTTCACTGACACTGATTAGCATATGAGAAATCTGAGAATCTTACATCAGACGCTGTTCCAGATGCAATCACCTCCATTTATCTGGGCTTGGAACTAGTGCAAAAACCACATTAGCCCCCGTGTGGTTAGATTTTAACGTTGAGCTTTAAAAGAAACAGGTGCAAACAACATGAGTGCGCAACTAAAGAAAGACACATGTTTATTTGTTCCAAGTTTTACCCCAGAATTCAAAGATTATATTTTAATGCATCCATCTAGTGTACGCAAAACCATAAAATTCCTGTTGTTTTTTTTTTTTTGAGAGATTGACCCAGATGTGTACGACTTCAAAAGGTTCTGACCTAGAAGTTACTAACGCACACAGCCCCTCAAAAATCATTAAACTTCAGACAACACACTCGTAGCTGTTTACAGTAAAAAAGAGAAACAGACCATTGCCCCCCACACAGAGCACAACACATGCCAGCCGCCCACTGCCTGAGCCCACTCTATTAAAGATCAGAGAGCATGTGGTCGCCTGGCAGCAGCCCCGGTGGCCCGTAAGTGACTAGTTCTGTCTGCGCAGGATACATAGACGTGGGCGTGATACCTGAGGGGGCGCGGGACATCCTGGTGACCGAAGTGGAGGAGGCAGGTAACTTCTTGGCACTGAAGAGCCATAACTCAGAGGAGTATTTCCTCAATGGAAACTACATCATCCAGTGGAACGGAGAGTACGAGGCGGGCGGCACCACGTTCTACTACGAGCGGACGGCCAACATGGAGAACCTCACAGCGTCGGGACCCACGAGTGAGCCGGTCATTTTACAGGTACTCAAGGTCTGAAAGGGATTACATGAGTCGCATGTCGTGAACTGCGGATAAAACTGTGTATAACTTAATCTGCTCATTTTAAGGGATGTACCAAAGCTGTGTTAAAGGTGCAAATGTTTTGTCTTTGCCTGGAATGTTCCACAGTATCACATTAAACTTGCATATCTTCATGGAGACAAACAGGTGACACTATCAGGCCAAGTTACAGTTACAGTTCAGATGGAGAGTCAAGCCCACTCACAGTATAATAAATGTTTGTTTTTCACAGGATTAGTGAGCTATAAAACAACTGTAACTGAATAAATGCAAGGTAGGCCAGTTTAATGCAATACCGTGGAACATTCCAGGCAAAGCAATAACATTTCCATGTAGACACGCAAATCCTCAGCCAAAAAATACATAGTGCACATTTAACACTCGCTCCATTATTTTATATCTCTAAATGACAATGTCTAAATTGGTTTCATTGAATGTAAAGGTGACCCAAACTTTTATGAGCGCTTATTTTTGCGTTTACCCTTTTTCGTAGCTTCTATACCAAGAAAACAACCCAGGTATAAAGTATGAGTACACCATCAAGAAGAGCAAAAAGACCGGAAATGAGATCACAGATGTTATTTACACTTGGAGACACGGGGCCTGGACACACTGCAGCACCACCTGTGGACTGGGTTTGTATCCACTTTAGTTTGCTTTTATAGAGCGTGAGATCATACAGGAAAAACTTTATGTTACTGGTCAGTTGTGCTAAACGTTAATAGAGATGCATTGGCAACAACAGTGTAAAAGCGTAAATAAAAGAGCTACGGAACAACTCGATAAGCTGCGGGTAAATACTAGGACTGGAGTCGACTACACTTGCCCGGAAGTTCTTGTAAAAACAACTATTTATGCAGAAAAAAGCTATGTATTCATATAAAGACAGATTAAACTTGTAAATCACGAGTCTAATCTGTCTTTTAACATATAAATACCAAAAAACACGATCTAACTTCTCCTTTCTGCTTATTATTTAAGGGTTAAATGACATTTTGCATTGACTGCCCCTCCGTTTTACAGGTGAGCAGCATCAGCCTGTGCGCTGTGTTGAGGTCGATGTGGGAGTTGTGGACGACTCATTGTGTGATCCAGAAACACAACCACAAGACCGATACAGAAAATGCAAGAACATGGAGTGTCCAGCCAGGTCTACAACTACTTCAATTTTCTGACAGAATTTCAGTCAATGGTGAAAACTGTAACATTCTGATTTGTCCTGTTCAGGTGGTGGGTTGGGGGCTGGCAGCACTGCACTGCCACCTGTGGGTCAGAAGGAGTACGCTCACGGACGGTGTTGTGTGTCCGCACTGTCTCTGGGGAAGAGACTGTGCTGCATCCGATAGAGTGTAAACATCTGCTGAAACCTAAACGTGTGGTCCCCTGCAACCGGGACATCCCATGTGGACAAGAGTGGACCATTGGAGAGTGGGAAGTGGTACGTCAGCTGGTGTTAAAACAAATTACTATAGCAACAAATAAATATTCCATGACACTGAACAACAGTTTGGGGGGGTCTCCAGTAAATGGTCTGGCAGTGCTTTCCCACAGCACATTATCCGGAAATGTTTGAAAAAGCACACTATTGTTTCTCAACATAACGAAATTCGAAAATAGAGTACATTAAAAGCAATAGAAATACATCATAACACATAAAATATAGAGTTCACTCATTAAAAATACGGTGTTGTTTTGTTTTAAAGTGCCCCGTTACATGTGGAGGAGGAGTCCGCTCTCGCACCGTCACCTGCGCCCTCGCCCCAAAGAAGACCTGCGACATGTCCATCAAACCTCGCTCCCGCTCTCTGTGTGCACTGCAGAGTTGTCCTAACCCAAGTTTGCGGCGACGTCCCGGGCCTCCTCCCAAGTACCGCCGGATTTACCCCCCAAAGCGCCAACCCACCAAACCTTCAGACTTAACATCTACTTGGTTTCCATCGACAACCACATCCACAGCTGCTCCAACTGTTTACAGTCCAACCACCAGACAGTCTACGCTCTTTAATTCTACCACCTCAGTATTTAACGCAGACATACTTGATCATGAGTTTAATGTCGTGCGGACAGAAAAAGGAAGACATCTCATTCTTACAAAAAAGAGCAAAAAAACAGAAAACACCAGAAATAAAATGCAAGAGGAAGAAGAGGAGGGCAGCACTCCCAATGTAGGCATGTATACACCCGGTTATGACTACATTACTGAAGACAGGACTGAAGAGGAGATTATCGACTTGGACGTTAAAACGACAACTGAAGCCAAACCATTGATTACGACGCAGACCACTAGACTGACCACCAGGAGTCCTCAGCCTGTGTCCACTCTTCGCAATAATAAATACAGCAAAAGATTATCCGTTTCAACCCCAAAGACTTTCACATCTTTGAGTCCTGACTTGTACACAACACAAACCCGACTCCCAACAACCACACAACCCATGACCACAGCAGCACGGTTTCAGCCGACAGTGAAGATCATAAAACCGAAGAAGACAGCAGTGACGCCAAAAGCTCGGACAGCGACTTCTATAGCCAAAAAGAAGGAAAAGGGAAATCGCTCCAAGAAGCAGAACATCTCCAGTAGCAATCAGAGCAACCTAACGGCCAGAGAGACTGTGGTGAAGGACGCCACCTGGGGTATTGGAAACTGGAGTGAGGTGAGCAGGAATACATCTTATTTATTTAGGACAATGTATTTACTGAAGATCACACCTGAATTTTGATGAGTCTTGTATAACGTTATGAGTTTAATGCAAGCTGCAGTACAACATGGCAACTGTAATGCTTATTATGAAGTAGGGCTGGATATTTTGGCAAAAGAGAAAAAAATAAATGAAAATGAATGAAAAAAAAGAAAAAAAAAAGATTGGACCCATGCTTGTCAATGCTGGGGTTAATAAAATTGTGCGTTTTGGTTGACCGATAACCATGGATTTGCATTTGACTGGTTAACTGTTCGTGTTTCTGTATCCACTCTCAGATAATGTCAAAGATGTATTCTGATGTTATGGGCATTTTGGAAGCTACAAAAGCATTTTGCGAGTTATGATGTATGTTTTTCACCATTTCTCTATGTGCATTTCCATGTTGTGCTGTCCAGTGTTCAACCACATGTGGGATCGGTGCGATGTGGAGGACAGTGGTTTGCAGCTCACAGAATGAGGAGGACTGTTTGCACACAGAGAGACCTGAGCCTGCGCGCACCTGTCACCTGCAGCCCTGTGCCACCTGGCAGAGTGGCAGTTGGAGCAAGGTGATTAACATTTCCTCTTGTTACTCAATCCCATAATGACACTCATTACTAGTTAAGTTGATTTACTGGTCATTTTATTTCCGCATAGAGTCATCACTCTTTTGTTTTTCCTCTCATTAACACAGTGTCCAGATGAGTGTGCTGTTGTGGGGCGGAGACACCGGGACGTCCAGTGTGTGGATTCTCAGAGTAGAAGACCCCTGAGACCCTTCCACTGTCAGGATCTCTCCAGTAAACCCATCAGCACTCTGACCTGCCCCCGCAAACTCTGCCTGTCCTGGAGCACGTCCCCCTGGGCTCCTGTGAGTACTATTCTTCTTTTATTCTACTCTGCACGTATGGGGTTCACTGCAGTATTTTTCTGGTCCATGGTGCTGTTTTTTCCAAGTATCAAATATATTATGGCACACCAATAATATGATATTGCGTAGTATTAATTATTATTACATAATGCATTATTATCAGTAGGTAACATCAATGTGTATGTTCTTGTTAGTTGCGAGTTACAGATAAAGACAACTATCCAAGATGGGGTCAGCGTGAGTTCTTGGATAATCTCCTGCCACCAGAGCTCAGTGAGCAGGAGTAAACTTAACGTGATTTGTTTGTTTTCTGTCAGTGTTCAGGAAGCTGTGGCGATGGGGTTCGAGAGCGACTTGTATATTGCCCAGAGGTTAACCGCTGCAGAGACTCTGTGAGACCAAACAGTACAGAGCCATGCACACTGAAGCCCTGTGTTCACTGGACAGCCACAGACTGGGATCAGGTTAGACTCACTTTAATAAGAAGGATGAGTTCATAGCTAAAAGTAACACTCTCTATGTCTGCAGTGCTCAGTGAGCTGTGGTGGAGGTCAGCAGCATCGTAAAATCATATGCACAAGTGTAGAGGATGAGACTTTAGTGCTGAACGACCTTTGTGAGGAGATGTCCAAACCAGACACACTCAGGAAATGCAATGAACAGGACTGTAAAGACAGTACTGGTATGTAAACAAGAGTAGTTACATTATAACTGGTTTGTTGTCAAAGGCTGAAATTATGTATTGTTTACAGGCTCAATTTGCAAGAAGAACACCATGTCATCTCGCTTTTGTGACAAACTGAAGCTGCTGGGTCGCTGCTCTCTGAGGTCAATCCAAAAACAGTGCTGTGTGACCTGCGGGTCCTAATCACATGAGGCAGGCTGTACTGCATTGTACTGCATTGTACTGCATTGTACTGCATTGTACTGCATTGTACTGCATTGTACTGCATTGTACTGCATTATACAGACTCATCCACACCCAAGTATGACTGCATTTGTATTACAATACTGATGTGAATGATACTGATATTTATAGAACTCTTTTTTGTACAATATTGCTGTCAAAAATCCAGTAGGATAACTAAGTAAGTACTTATATAATGCAAGTTTTATGGTGCTCTTTTCTAAACAAGCGCTGAACAGAATGTACTGTAAATAGTCATTTTTAATAATCGCTGTTTTGTAGAAATATGTCTAAAGTAATTCTCTTAACAAGGCAAAGGGGTAACATTTGTGTTATTTCTGTAAAATTATAGGGTTCAACTTAATTAATTAATTTTGTAATCAAGATCAAATTTAAATTCCTTAATTCAAATTTGCAGAAATGTATAGAAAAATACTTGCATCTTGCGTCGATGTCATTTGTTCCTGTATATGTGTGTTTACTCTGGCTCAACACTTTTCAGTTAAGAACAAGTGAATAAATTTGACGGCAGCGTATGAGCCATCAGAACCTGCACAGTCCAAACCCAGGTGCTCCTCGTTGACCAAAGAGAAAGAGGTGTTGCAGGTCATCCCTCTCAGGTCACGTCATTGTAAATTACTTTTGTACATTTTATACTTGATAAGTCCTGCATGTCTCGATCAATAAATGTGACAGTGAAAGATACGTGGAGTGTTTTTCTAAATTAGGTGCTCAGACTTGGTGCAGCTCTGTTTCATGGATCAGGTTGTACTGGCCCAGATTTCTGACTGAGCTGTGCCAGAAAACCTGACACGGACACAACGACTGCTCTGAGGGTTAGTCAGCACTAATATATTACATAACGAAGAGAAGCACAGGACCAGTAATGGCATAATAACAAGCTTCTTTCATTTTTTTCCTCATCTGTTATTTGTTAATGAATTCGACAAACTACTTAAAAGATACATATTTCTGGTTCTGCTGCCTGAGATTTGCTCTCGGTTGCATTAGTTTGTAGTTTCTGGGTTAAATTTCCTTATTAGGATTGTTGCCATAGCAATTAGCAGTCTAAAACAAAATAATTTCTCTTCAAGTGCTCAAAATGGTGCCTATAAACAGGAGGCTGAAACATAAATAACACATTTGGTCAAGTTTTCAGATTGAGTCATCATTGAAAATTCAGCTCATTTGCGTAATAATAATCACTAACCACCGCTCTAATTTTGCAGCTAAAGTGTTAACTCATAAAGCATGATTATTCAGTTGTACTTTTAATTAAATCATTGTAAAACACATGTGCCGTCAGGGAGCTGTTTTTGTTTGAGGTTTATTAGTCACACACAAGTGCAACGATGTCTGTGTGCACAACAGTGTCCTGACAACTCCAACAGCTGGATTTGAATTCAGTTCAAACAGCTTTAGTGGATTTTCTTTAAAAAAAAAAAAGGATCCCAAATAGCCATAAAATTACCTCTGAAGCTTGAGAAACACAATGTGAATGTGGTTTGGGTCCAAGAGTCAAATGCTTACTTCATTGTTTCTGCTTTTTACACGTTCTCTCTGCATAATGCCAAAACCAAAATAAGTCTGACCTCAAAGATCTATGAGGGAAAACAAACATTTAACACCATAGAAAGTGGTGCTGGAGAAGTGGAAATGATAATTATTTGACTGGGCATCTCCTTCAGTTTCAGAATGAGAACAGAATTTGATTCAAATTAAGTAAAATCCCAGTTTAGATATTTGATTGTGCCATGGTGAAAAAATAGAAGTACAAAGAATGAACTTTTATAGCATACATTTTATTGGACCTAGTGTAAAAGTTACAGCTTTATTTACATTTCAGCATGTTACTCCCATTAAAAAGACTTAGGGAAGTCCTTCAACAAACCACAAATATGCTTCATGGTTAACACAATTCAAGTGGAAGGTTTGGCACAGAGTAAATATAGTTCATGATAATGATGTTTTGTTGCTGCATTAGCGTGTGAAAGTTCGTATTTTATAACATAAATAATGGTTTGTGTTCCAGACATTTGTTTTGATTGTTTCCACAATGGTCTTACCTTGCATGGAAATAAGACTTTCTATGCTCATTCATTATGGATGCACATACTTGCACATGTACAGTTTGACTTGGTCACCTTACATTGCCTTAAGGCAGACAGGAGCAGTTGAACCAGCGTGTGACCTGTAAGTGAATTCTTCTGGGCTCCTGAAACTGACACCAGTAAAGGGAGAATGATGCAAGTGCTTGTTCGGGACAGGAAGGTAACATGACAAACATCTATTGATCATCGTAAAGCAGGAAACTGCTACTTCATCTCGTGGGTTACCAGACACCTCAGTCACAACAGCCAGGAACACATTAAATATTTACCTTTGATGACCAGGAGAAAAAGCTGCTCTTGAGCTAACTGCCTGTGTGATCAGGCTAAAACATGATGCCACACTTTATGTGAGTCACATGGCCGATCAGTTTGAATGAAAAGAATCTAGAAAAAAATTGCAATGTCATAAAGTGATTTGTGAATCAGACAC
The DNA here is from genome assembly GCF_009829125.3 of Periophthalmus magnuspinnatus. Classification (NCBI taxonomy): domain Eukaryota; kingdom Metazoa; phylum Chordata; class Actinopteri; order Gobiiformes; family Gobiidae; genus Periophthalmus; species Periophthalmus magnuspinnatus. The sequence goes on along the minus strand of NC_047134.1, from coordinate 10,270,214 downwards.
AAGCTGAACTTCTCAAACAGTTTTTTTCCTCATTTTGTGCGTCCCAAGAGGTGGCCCTCATCTGGACCCCATCACACTGTAGGGCTGGAGGGGATGAGACTGGCATCCTTGTACCAGACCTAGTGCTGTTATTAAAGCCTCGCCCTCCTCTGACCAGGCCCAGCACAAACAGCCCGCCGCGGGGAACTCACACACACATGGTTCCCATAGGACATTCAGCTTGTTTGTGAGTGGTGCGTTTGATTTCGCTCAGACCACATATGGACGTGAGTCAAATTAAGTTGACGAGAATTGCTTTTCTTCATAGAACATCTGCCTAATGATAGTGTACATAAAGAGAGAGTCCACATTCTCACAAATGGACCAAATCAGAGACACATGACACTAAAGTATCACTTTATATAAGAAGGAACAGCTTTGGACCCACCGGATGCTCAAGGTCACAGACAACATATCCAAAGAAACAACAGTATTAAAGTCACACCAAGCAGTATCAAAACTGACCTTTTTTGATTTGTAACTGGGTTTTGCATTTTTATGTAGGCAAGTATTCACTTTCTGAGGTATAAAAATGCCACAGACAAACCTTTTTGAACATTTAACAACAACAAAAAAACAGCTCAATCAGTGAATATTAGATAACAGGGTTGTCAAAAGGATCAAAAATCAGATACTAATCAATACTAAAAGTAGTATCAAATATAGATATTAATTTGAACAGGTATCGATGGATCAGAACAAGTATAAGACCAAATAAAGAACACAGAGAACCTACTGAGGGGACTGAGAGATACACAAATATAAGACACATGGTAATATAAAAGAGAGTGCTATGATTTAATGTTGAAAATTACATTCTATTGTGTAAATAAAGAGTGTTTTTAATTATCATTGTGGTATCGGTATTGAGTATTCAGTCTATTCCTTAGTATTGAAATTTTAATATTGTGATGACACTATTAGATCTATATGTTGTATTTAAAGCTTTATAGAGAATAAATCCTAAATAGATTCTAGAGCAATAAACCAAACACAGGTTCTCTAAAACAGGATTTCTAAAATAGCATCTCCTGCTTTTCAGATTTTTCTTTTTGGCATTGAACTGTGACAAATCTCGTCTGAAATTTCCGGTTCTATTGCTTCTTAATGCTTTAGATGTGATTAAGTGTTTAGTTTTTGATAGGACGATACAAGCCCAGCAGGAGTTCTAGCCTGTAGGTACGGATCACGAGCACATCGGCCTCCTCTGCTGCTTATTGTTCTTAGCTTTGATATGTAATACAGAAAAATAGTTATATCAAGATAAAACTGACTAAGTGATGGAACTTTGAAGACAAAAGGGAAAATAGACTTATAACAAAGCTTGTAAATCTCATTTATATTGAATTTAAGATCGGTACAGCATGGGTAGAATTTGCTTCCTGGCAGCTAAACAAATCCTGCAAATCTGGTGAGGCCCAAAGCAACAAAGCAGAGATATCTCCATTAAGGAACATTACTGGAAAGAACACAGTGAGCTGCATTTATCTGCACTATTTATACTCAGACTAACATTACTCACAGATAAAATGCAGATGTCTCAGTGTCAAATTTAAATATTATGATTATGATGAGAAGAAACATTATGATTTTACCCTTTTTTAACAATCATTGACAACTATTATTAACTAATCATTCACATTCAATAGCTGACGTCTGCTGTTCACCTCCACAGTATGACGATAGCTACATTTAATGCCATATTGTGCAACATTCCAGCCCAAGCAAAAACATCAGCAGGTGGACGACCCTCCGCCAGAAAAGTTATACAGTCCAGCTTTAATATGGCATAAACAGATCAATTAAAACATTTTGTGGTATGAATGTGGTGCGTGCATGATCGTTGAGACTGATGGCATGAATTGGCAGCCATTTTTGCATCAGTTTGTCCCAGGGCAGCTGTGGTTATGCAGTAGTTTACCACGAACAACTGTGGAGTGAATGAATAATCCATGAAACTGTAGCTGGACTTTGAGCGTCTGGAAAAGCACTATATAAAACTAATGCATTATTCTTTTTTTTGGCGTATAAACTCAAATAAAATCTAAAATTATTATTGTTTAGGGTTTATTTATCAGTTACTGACACTCACTGACATCACTCTTACAAAAGCAGTCACTGATTTAAAACAAACTAAATCTAAATACCATCTTGATGTTTGCTTACAGAGGACATTCCCTACTTTGGATACTAAAAAAAATATGAAAAATATGCAACGACACTGCCAGGGAATGTGTAAGTTGTAGATTCTAGTGCTTATACTTGGCCACATGTTTGTAGTCTGCATATAAAAATATGCTGAACATCAATGCAGTAGCGCTCACAGATACGTGCCACTGTTCTGTAGACTAATATGCTGCAGTTTCCTCTGTATTCAAGCCTTTAGTGGCAGTCATCAGCACAGAGGAAGCACTGATAAGATATCCTTGTCTGAATATTTAGATAACGCCAAAGCAGTTAACATCTGATAGCTGTTCAGGATGGAGACTGCTAAAAGACATAAAAGCCACCCCAAAACCAGAGCTCACACAGGGTCTATAAAACGCCAAAGAACACACTGTGACCTTAAAGACAAGTTGTTTACGGCAGACAGATAAGGCTGAGAAATCTTGTTCTGTTTAATCACATGAGGTTAGTAGAACTGTCACCGTTGCACTCAGCGATCACTCTCCCCCGCCCCCGCTGCCACATACGTCATTGTAAACATTTCACTATTCTGAAGTTGTGTGGTCAGAAGTCAGAGGATGGATAATAAATGATACTCGAGCTAGTGTCACAATTACGTACTCATAAGAACAAATATCGATACGGAAAGAAGACAAAATTGGAGCTTTCCTCAGTAGTTATAGAATGGTCTTGGTCTATATCAGAACGAGTATATAATAAAATAAGAATATAATAAAAGGAAGTAAGAAGTATAATATAATAAAAAGAAGTAAAAGAAGTAGCAAGAAGTAAGAATATAATAAAAAAGTATAAAAATTGTGCTTCAGGGGTGGTCTCTGCTCCACTCTGGCAACTTCCTAGAAATCCGACTTGTTTTTAACTTTCACAATTACAAATAATGTCGTGTTTGATTGTATCGTCTAGTCCAATTTTACTGTTGTTACTGTTGGTGTGTGTTGTCCTCTCATTATCACTGTAATTGAATGAAATTAAAAATGCTAATGCGTGGTGGTTAGAAGCTTTTGTTTATGCGTTTAGTTTTCAGTAAAAAATAACCCACAAACTCCATCACTCCACAACCACAACAGGCTGAATGCACGTAAATGCCCTTTTTTGGAGTTTCTATTCTGTATCTGTAGACTTTAATATGTCACTGATTGTTTCATCTGTTCATTTTAGGTAACTGTACATCATTGGTTTTACAGTGACAATAAATCTATTCTATTAAATATAATAAGCATGTGCGCTGTATCTCATCTAACGCACCAGACAACAGCGTTCAGCCCTGCACCTTCAGCTCAGATAAACACAGCTATCATCTCTCCCACTCCAGTCTGGTTCTCTCACATGTAGCACACACACACACAGCACCACTGGCTCCCATATGTGAGAGGGGAAGTCGAGAAGGGAGGGATCAAACTACTACAGCACACAACTCTACACACTCTTGTTTAGTGTCACAATGCTTTAGGCATAGAGTGACCATGCCTGGACTCACCGCTGAGGATTCTGGGAGAAAGAACTGCACTGCCGGCCGTAGGACCCCTCACATCAGAGACAGTCTTCTGAGGGTGGAGTCATCTGGGGATAGAGCAAAAGAGATGTGAAGAGACGCAGATCCAAGAGACACCAGCTTCTGTCTACAGGCATTTCTCTGGACTTATTTCACAATTTGAGAACCCACGTGTGAGTTTAGACTTCTCTCTAAGGAATATTTGTGTTCACCTTCTTACAGCTCACTGGACTTGTGTGGATTTTAATTGATGATCTTTTATGTGGATATTTTTCTATTTTTAAGAACATTGAATACCTGGCAAGCCCGAATTTCTTTAGGGTTTGAATTTGGAGTACGTCAAACATTTTAAAAGTGCCCAGGGAAGCTCTTCTTCATGTGCTGTGTGGCTTGGACTGTGCAGAGCTCACTTCAGACAGCCCGGTCTGTGGAGGGCCCCCACCCTGCCCTCTCAGCCTGTTGTGGCCCCCAGCAGCATGTCCCAAGCTCCGTGGCTGCCTCCAGTCCGGCACTCCGCACTCTACCATGAGCAGATGGGCTGCTGTTGGGAGTAAGGCTGCTGTGGCTGGCTGTGGGGGTCGGACCACATGCGCTCTACTCCCCTCACTGCCCTGGGCCCTGGTGCTCATTCTGCTGCTGGTGTCCTGCTTCTGTCTGCCTGGAGCAGCATGTAAGAGTCTACACAGAAACACACAGAGACACCCCACCACTGGACTGAACATTTCAAATACAGAGGCTGCTGCAGGGACCGGGGCCAGTGGGGGCCACACCGGCCGCATGGGGCCACAAGGCCGACATGTGCGCAGCTACAATCATCTCGAAGGAGACATACGCAGGAGGAAGCTCTTCTCTTTCCAGAAGTTTTTCCTGAGGATTGATAAGAATGGAAATGTCAATGGAACAAAAAGCAAGGACGACCCCTTTAGTAAGTAACAGAGAATTAACCAGGCACTATTTAAACAACATGAACGCAGTTTTCCAAATTATTAGGAAGTTTTTTTTTTCTTTTTAGTGCATTTTTATGCATTTATAAGCTAATGTTTGAGATGTAAGTGTTAATTGAAAAAGTTTTTTTGTGAGGTTTTCTCAAACCATCTTAAAATAGGCAATGTGACAGAACAAATGTGTAATATGCACTGGTTTATCTTATGGCAAACTTAAATGGTAAAAATGGCCTCTGCACATTTAAATTCTGTACATGCATTTGATAATATTCTGCAAACAGTTTGATGTAGCAATTCCAGTGTGTTTGGACGGTGCAGCCACTGCTCAGAATAGTGTTGCCTTTTTGTTTGAATCCAGGCATCCCTCAGATATCTCTGCTGTCCAAACACTCAGCACAATAATGGTAGCAGCGAGGAGGCTAAAGAGGAGCAGAGCCCGATAAGTGCGGCGTTATCAGGTTGTGTTCACAGCCCAGGGTAAACAGGGCAGATAAGAGGACCAGCACAAGGGGAGGATGTCCATGTCAATCGCATTAATGCTTTTGGACCGTCTCTGCGCCTCACTCACTCTCCCACTCAAAATGCCCGCCTGCCCGCCAGCGCCACGTAAATTACAAAGTGACTTCTGACATGTTTGTTTAGGGCACTTGATGGGCTTACTTGGAGAACACATCTTTAGGGCGATTATGTGTTGTATGTTTGGACTATATTGGTGAGTGAAATGACATGAGTGTCCTAACCTTCCCGCCAGTCCATGGCATTGAGAGCAGAGCAGGATGACAACACATTTACCTTAACACACACATACACAGACATGTCACACCGTTACAAACATGGAAATATATGGACGTTTTTAAGGCTCCTTTGGGACAGATAAACCGCAATTGATCTAAGACACTTAAAAAGAAACGTCAAAGGTGATGTTTATTTTGACAAGGTCATGACAGAGAGAAGTTTATTTACTGTTACTCTGTCAAGGTTTTATGGTGTTTCCAACTACTTTGAGTATGGGAGTTTATCATTGTAATGGTGTGTGATTTCTGTCATAAAGTTTATGGGTTTCTTTTAACTGGCTAAACTAAAATGGATGTTAAAATCTTTGGTAGGTTGGAAGTAAAAAGTGAATGAAAGAGTAAAATGCAAGTTCATGAATGACACGGCTGAGTGTTATTGTGGCCACATCAAAGCCATCTTCTGTATCAATGGTGCCATCAAACAGTGCAGTCTCCAGGGGCTCAGTGCACAATAATATGTGTATGGATCAGGTTCAGCAGGTAAAGGATACTACACAGAGGTGGCCCCGGTCTGTGTGCAGAGCCCCGGGCCAGACATGATCCCAGGGATGATGTCCTTTGTGCGGCAACTATGCTCCCTTCAAGTGACAAAATATCACATTTGGCTGCAGTGAGCGGAAGACAAACTACCTGTGTACAACATAGAAATGGTGCCTGGTGGGAAAAAGCATGCAGTTTAAAAAAATACACAAATTCTCTCTATGTATATATTATAAATTGTGATAAGACACTAAAATAATTTGGTTTAGAGAACAAAAAATATAACATTACTTTACTTTTGCACCACCGTATTCAAATATATTAAAAGTGCACTATGTATCTTTTCTTTTTCACAAACTTGTCTCTATAGCGCTGTATTGCTTGGCCGAAATGTCCCACTCTATGGCATTTAACTTCTATATCATTCATTATTAGCATTTATTTAATTGCAGATGTTTTATTGTTTAATATTGTTTTAGTTTGTGCAAAGTCACCTCTAAATAGATCTGACCTGTCACTTCGCCTGGCTTGTCTCCATTGATTTTATTTATTTATTTATTTTTACTGAGGAACATTTTAGGCAAAGCAAATAATAGCAATAAAAGCAATAAGTCCAGATGGTGATGGTCTCAAACGTGCACCTTTAATTAAACCTAACCAGTGTGTAAAAGTAGATCTAAATCATTTAAACTTAACTTTAGAAAACCTAAATTGCAATGAAGTGGCCATCGCGTAGTATCTATCAAAGAGGTAAAACGGTATCTCTTCTGGCTTAAATGTTGCCCAAATGAAACCATAGACCTTGTGTTTAATTGATAGTGTAGCTTCAGGCCTGTAGCGAGGTGTTGTAAGGCGTGGTGGCTGCTGTCTGTGGCCCGGCCAGAACCCAACTCTCGTCTGTAACAGAGCCAGTATCTAGACTCCCACGGATTTATGAGGATGCCAGCGCAAAACTGTCCCACATGGCTTTCCAGCTCACCGCAAGACTGTGCTGAGGTTACACAGCCAACCAAATAGGGAGCCAGATTCAAGTCAGTGGAGGAGCATTGCACACGCGTCGGTGAAACTATCTATGATTCACAGCTGAGTACATTTATACAAGCAGTGCTCTGATAGACTGCTGAGACTTAAAAGGCAGATCATGAGGTGGGCAAGCTGCGTGGTGCAAAGGGACATCCAGAGATCAGATTTCAAATGAGGTGTCACAACCAAAGTTCTTATTAGGCTATTATACAAGGTCATAACAGATTTTGCGTGTTGGCTTTCTAAAGTAAAGGTAAAGTGCACGGTTAAGTTCAACTAGGGTCAACCTTTCCTGTGTGGGCAGAATGAAGGGGCAAAACATGACCGTCAAGTATAGACTCCATACAGGCTTATTACTACATCCTATGGCGTACATGTTTGTAATGTATGTGTTTTGCAGAGAGTCTAACTAAGGGCAAGGATGAATAATGGTACAAGCTGTGAAGCACATGCTCTCTGGCATCCCACTGTGGAAAAAACACCTTTAATTTTCTAGTGCACCTCTATTCCACAACCTACGCACCATTTAGTGCTGTAACTCCAAACAGAGCATATCAAATAAGCCACACATTAGGAAAAGGCATGCAAAGGGGAAAACTACCATCTCCCTGGGTAAACAGCTGAAACTGCCTGGCTCGCTTCAGGATACAAAAGAGGGTTTCCAAAATGTATCCCGCGCTAAACAATTTTCACAATTAAAGATTGATGTTGTAATGTGCTGGGAGTGTTTTTAGTTATAGCATTTTCCCATAGTCTCAGACATAATGAGCGCTTTTCTCCGGTCTCCTGGGCCAAGCTTTCAGCTGTGAGCTGTGAATGGAGCCTGAGTTTGATTCACCTGCTGTAGCCTGTTGTGTGTGTGGGCGTGCACGTGTGGGCGTGCATGTGTGTATATATACAACCTGTCTCGCCCCTGCCTCCGGTGCTTAACTTTGATCAGTGATCATTACAGCCTTTCTAATCCTCCCTCCACCCCCAGTCTCACTGTCATGGCTCCTCTGTTCTCTTGGCTTTTATCCGGCCCATGTTTACAGAGCAGCCAGAGACGGCCATAGATTGTCTTACATGCTCACTTCAGCGCGGACACCCGATCCCACCTAAAGCAGCTCCTCTCAGATCTTCAATGGCCACTGTGTCACCGGCTCCACTGCAGCCTCAGACCGCACTGCCCCGAGGTGCCACTGTTTGAACTAGAAACTGATACAGTCAAGACCTTATGGACGTCAAGGAAAGACGCTGTATCTTTAAGAAGTGCATTGATCTGTGGGCTCACACCTGCTTCATACACACTTTGTTCATATAAAGGATGCAGAGGCCCTAAACCTGAACAGGGCCAAGTCACAGAGGCAGAAGGGTGGGCCAAGTGATCAAAGCGTGTCATCACATGTGCACTTCACACCTACAGACCCTAGATGTGCATCTGTGCAGATTCTGTATGAGTGCAGGAAGTCGGAAAAGGATCCAAGGATCTGAACAAACTATGGAAACAAAGGGTGAGAAATGGCGTGGGATGAGACTGGAGATTGCTGTGGTCAAAGGACATGTTAGGAAGTCATATCTCTTTGACCTCTAATTCTGACACACAAATATTCAGAGCAGGCAGCTGCGTACCCCGTCTCTTCTTACCACAAGTATAAATTAGCAACTTTAAGCACTGCTAAAGGAGGCATTTGTTTGTATGGGACTTTACAAGCAAGCAATTAATTTTGAACCACAGGCCAACATAGAAGCGTGTGTGTTTGCAGTAATGGTGAAATGACTTGAAATGAAAAGGTAATATTCTCCTTTAGAGATTTACTTTATATTTTTTGAGGCATTAGTATGAATTATCTTAAAAATATTCAGAAACAGTAGTGGCTATGTATCAGAAATGTGCTGAAACGTGCCTACAAATGTCTTGGTGTGGTTCAACATTGCACAAAAGTGAATAAACTATAAATTTGAACACAAAACTGCGCTGGATAAAATACATCATGCGCAGAAATATCACACTATAACCTTACACTGTGAGTTAAAATAGTTTGTATTACAGGCAAAATTTGCAAAACTTATAAACAACTGCATCCCAAGATTTTTTCATTCCTCTCTCGCCTCTATCGGAGAGGACCATCATTCCTCAAACGCAATAAAAATATTGTTTACATCCATTTTATGTTTGCATTTTTTTGCATTTTAGGTATCCTGGAAATCACATCTGTGGACGTGGGGGTGGTGGCCATCAGAGGCCTGCACAGCAATTACTATCTGGCCCTCAACAGGAAGGGGGAACTGTATGGAGCGGTGAGTATTCTGGTCAGGGGTCAATCTAAACGCTTTAGGAAGAGAGATAGTGCTAGATTCTTCTGCTCTTATCAAAGGGGTCCTTATCTTTACTCTTGTAGCTAGGTCAAGCCTGAATTACAACCCAGTCCAGCTGCACAAAGCACACAGCAACTTAGCATGTCATAAATCGTGAGACTAACACTGATGTCCACTGTTTTTCAGAGGGAGTTTAATGTCGATTGCACTCTCAAGGAGCGCATTGAGGAGAACGGCTACAACACTTATGCCTCTGCAGAGTGGAGGAACAAGAAGAGGCAGATGTTTGTCGGACTAAATGTCCACGGGAAAGCACTGCGAGGGAAGAAGAGTCGCCGAAAGAACACAGCCACTCACTTTCTCCCAATACTGGTGTGACCGAAAGAACAATACAGCACTGGACAAAGGGATTTGCAATGTTAGAGCGCTGTTGATAAAGACGAGACACGAGAGGGGCAAAGCACTACTGCTGAGAAATTCTCTGTTTAGAAGGAGTAAGATCTTGTAACTTTGGCACAGTTTGCAATATTTATCAATTTTGGGGCCAAACTGGACTGAAATGGACTAAAATGAATCTGCACAATACAAGACCAAGCTAAAGGACAGAAATGGTGTTATTTATAAAGGCTTTCTCCTGTGAGACTCTACTTGTTGTGGTTGGATTAAACAGCAAGGAATACATACATTTCAATATCCTTACCTGTGTTTTAATTATAATGTTATTTATTTTTAGAGCTATTTAACTGAAGGCTTGCCCTCACAAGCTAATCTTTGCCTTCTGTACTTTTTATAGGAACTTTAAAAGAAAAGAAAATTCACAAAGTTGTGTGACTTCCTCAACTCTGCTGCTGACTGTGTACAGACGTTAGTTTGTAGCCTTGGTTTCTAAACAAACAACAAGCTTGTAGAGCAACCTCAGAATGTAGGAAGGTAATTCAATTGTACAGGTTTACCGACGCAGTGCTAACCATCGATATGGATCCATTACTGTCAATGTTCCCTGGAGATAAAAGGGCTAAAAGTATCAGAGTAATTACTATATCAGCTTATGTTCAATAAATGAAAGATCCAACAGTATTTGTCTTTTTATTTATTGCAGCTCTGATTTTTATTCCTGTTGATTATTGTGCTTCAGGATTACTGTTTGAGTGGCATAAAGTAGTTTCAATATTATCATTTTTCCACACCAATATATTGGACTTCAAAATGTGTTATTGTGACAGGTAAAAGGCCAATGTACCTATAATGTTGCCATCTGTAATTTAGTTTATTTTGTCTGTTTCAAAACAAAAAGTGATGCACATACAGATTTAATTGCTGAATATAGATTACAGATATCAGATATTGTAGCTTCTGAATCCCAGTGGTAATCCAATGGCAAGATCAGGATTCATTTCAAAATCGATTAATCGTCTCATGGCTTGTATGTTGGAGATGGAGGGTGAATGGGGATGTGACCCGTGTGTGACCACCCACTTCCCCCAGTAATCATCTACAAACGCACTAATCAATGGCAGCTGCCCCGATGCCAGATCAAAAGAGTGTGGGGCGAGCATTAACACCACAGGCTTCCGGACCCCCCCACCCCCCCACCCCACCGTCCCGTTTGAGCATCTCTCTGCAAAGCCATTAAAATCTGAAGGGACGACTGACGTAGAAAAGACAAAATCTCAGAAGTAAAAGTAAATTCAAGCCAAGTGTTTTACAGCAGAATCTCAATTTTTTTGTTCTAGTCTAGAAACATAAAGGTGCATTATGTAACTTTTCTGGTGAAGGGGTTTGCTACCTGCTTGTCTCAATGGAGTTGTTATTGCTTTGCCTGGAATGTTCTAAAATATAGCATTAAATGTTTGGAGACAAGCAGATGACTCTACTAGGTCATGTTACAGGTCAGATCTGTGGAAAGATGACAACTCATGGTCAATGCAAGGAATTTTAGCAAAAGTAACACATTAATTGACTAAATGCAAGATGCATTTGAACATTTAAGGCAAAACAATAGCACATCCATGAAGACAAGGAGGTAGTGGACCCTCCACTAGAAAGTTCACCATTAACAACTACAAAATACAGGGTGAACCCAGGTACCACTGGGCTATGGACAGTCTGAGGTCCAACCTGTCACAACTAAGAACCAAACTACAATGTCCCAAAGATGTTCTAAGGGATTTAATAAACCACATGAGACCACATGAAACAAACTCCACATGAGGCTGGATAAGGTGCAGCAGAAGAAGGTCCCACTCTCAGATTCAAATTCAGATGACTTCGTTAAGTGACAAATGAACATTTAACACATGGAGCATTTGTAAATAAAGAGGATTTATCAATAGGATGAGCTTTTGAGCCCTTGTCTAGATATGAGCATTTACTCATGGCTGTTTCTTCAGACCGTCACTGTCTACCAAAGTCATGATGAATGCTGTTACATGCGTGGCCTTACACACATGTGGCATGTAGGGTGAACTTGCCCTCATCTGTGAAAAGCACAGGGTCCAAAGGAAAGGTGCCAATTATGGTTTCCTATGGCAAACACTCACAAGCTCCAAGGCACCGGGCAATGAGCACTGGGGCCACTAGGACATTGAACTTCAGGTCTCCCTCATGTCTGTTTTTGATGGTGTGGTAAAACTAGCCTGATCCAGGCACTTAAAAAATGATTTTCCAGTTCAGAAAATCTTCATGTACATCCCCCAGACTCAAAAATAATCTACATTTTAGCTATGGTGGAAAGAATGTAAACAGACCTCCTATGAACACCAATCCAGTTGGCATTTCACATCCATTTCATTCCAGACCTGTGAATGTTTGAACTTTCTCCAAGAAACTGGCACAGAGGGAAAAGCAGCAATAACACAAAATGAGCGCCGTAATCTTTTATCAGAGTGGGTCTCAACTTTTCTGGCTGGAGTTTCTCTGTGGCATAATGTGATCCAGGTTTGCGAAACAAGTGGAAAATGACTGGAGGCAAAAACAACTAATGAATAGGCCTACTTACAAGGACAGGTCTGTAACACATGTTTGCAGTGGGCAGCCAGGCTCCTGCAAGGTGAAAAGATGCAAGTCAGACTCAATCAGACTGTAATCACAAGGTGCATCATGTTATTAATGTATTATTTATGTAGCTTGCAGTGATATAAAGGACAACTGTAAAAACAAACTTTGATTTACCTGCTTCGTGCCTTTTATGACGCTAATGTCCAGGGTTTGTGGTAATAGCGTCACTCCTCCACGCCGCTAGAGGGCAGTAGTCGTGTGTTGCGCTCTAAACCTGACACTGTTGTAAAAGGAAGTGGGCTAAAGTTGTGTACACAGCTCACAGTGCTCTCCAAAGACTAGCCAACAACATGGAAGAGAGATAAGCTGAGTCTGAATCAGGGCAAACGACAGAAACAAGCGAGAGGGAAACAGCAGGAGGAGAGATTATTGATTATTTCTCTCATGCTGGTGTGAGAATCATAAGCTGTCAGTCAACATGAACGATCCTTTTGACCGAGCTCCGGGTGCAGGGAGAAGCAGTGTGAATCCAGGAGACTACGGCTTCCCTGGTGGAGCTGCAGCTGGGGAAAAAGAAGCCAAACCTCCTGTTTTTAACCAAAGGGAACCGCTCAGACAGCCGAGAACCTGCCCGCCTTTTCTCGAGAGCAGCAGCGGCGCAAACCTCAGCAGCGACGCAGGCTCAGGTACAGACACGCCAATGCTAACAAAACTAGCATCAGCGCCCTGCTACTTTCAGTTTTGTTTACAGCTAAAGATCCTCTGTCCTATGAGCGGGGATTAATCACATCGTGCAGACTGAAACACTTGCATCATGGCATTGGGAGCTCTCTTTCTTTATAGAGACAAAAATCAGGTCAAATCCTCTGTTACTCAACGCACAGACTGGTTTAAAGTGGGTGAAATAGGTTATGGTGAAGGTTTAGCTTAAGATTAGAGAAGTAGGAACTATGGTTAGGGTTAGGATCAGTGTTCAGGAAGGGATTGCAAGTCTATGTAAGAATCATGGAAGCTTAACACAACAGATATGGCTGTGCAAGTCTGTGAAATGCATGGAATTTACAATAAATAGCTCTGTTTTTCAGTTCAATTCAGTTTATTTTTTACAAAGCTCAAAATCACTACAGCAGTTGCCTCTTAGGGCTGAACAGGAGAATTGATTTAGCCAACAGAAAGTTAGAAAATCAGCAGTGAAACAGAAGCAGACAAGCAAATTAACGAACAGAAAACACGCGAATGGAGACGTGTCCCAGAACATCCCCTGTCCTTACACCCTCCTTCTCGGTAAGGAAAAAAAAAAAAAAAAAAGAAACGTTGAGGGGATCCACTCCCATGGACGGGCAGGCTGCAGATGTGTTCAGTACTAATGCGCATCCATTTGCAGATAGAGTTCAAGTCTGTAAGGCCAGAGCTGACTCAACTTAGGGACAGAGAGGGGCCCACTCATAGCAGGACGGGAGCCACCCCAGCCAGGCACCGAGCCATCCAGCCAGGCGAGAGAAGGGAGGGTCCAGGTCCACAGAACAGGATCTTTGTCTTATACTATAGTGTGTAGAGTTTTGAAAACCCTGCATCATGTATGCAGCAGGAGTTTCATCAATCCATGTGTGTGTGATAGTAATCAATCTGATCTCACTCTTTCAGATTGGAACTGTCCAAAAGAAACTCAACAATATCCCCAGAGTACGTCTCTGTACAATGATGCAAGTTCTGTTGTCAAGACATCAAAATTATCTGCAAATGCACCAGAGTTTGTTCCCTCTGGGTTTTTCACATATGAGGTAAAGGATCATTTACACACATACAACTTTCAAACTGTGCACTTTACAATAATAATATTTTACTGTCATTATAGGAACCTCCCTTGTACGATGAAGGTGATGCGTACTATAATGAACCCACTTTGGCAGACATGGTCACAGACTTCCTTGGCCATCTGAGCTCTTCGCCTGGGTCTTTCGAGTCAGATATTGAGTACATAACAAACATGCTCAGTTCTTATGTCTCTACTGAAGAGTTACTGCAGGAGCTAGTGGAACTCATCTACTCCAAGGTTTGAATCTCATTGAATATGCTGAAAGGTCTTGATTATGAGCGCTAAATATTCAGTTGGATAAGATATTATGTTTTGCTGATCTTCATTCTAGTCTACTGAAATCCCAAACTTTTCTTACATGGGGGCAAGGCTTTGTAATTACCTTTCCCATCATCTCACTATAAGCCCAGCAAAAGACAACTTCCGCCAGCTTCTCTTGAAAAGGTAACTTTGCGTTCTTTGATAATGGTGGTGTGATGATACTCCAAGGGTCTAGCTTTAACCAAGTTTTAATATTTGCAGATGTCACATAGAATACGAACAAAGGGATAAAGCTGTTCGGGGAGATACTGAGACGCAAAAAAGATTTCATTCTTATGTGCTCTTTTTAGCCGAGCTATACCTTCACCTTGAGGTAAGTTTAAATTTAATTCTAGTGAACTGTCACCCTTGCATTCCATACTTTATTGTCTGTTTTTAGGTTAAAGGTGCCAAAGGAGCTCTAAATAGGGCTAATATTCTTCTTAATGCGCTCAAAGATCTCATGATCAGTCTCCTCTCTCATCCTGTGGACGCCAATCTCATCTGTGCAGTCAAACTTCTTAAGGTCTGAAGTGTTTTATTATTTACAGAAGAAAATGTTTCCAAATCTATTTTTCAACATTTTGTGTTTTCTTTGGCGCAGCTGACTGGCTCGGTTTTAGATGACGAGTGGAAGAGTACGAGGCAAACACACATGGATGAAATTATACAGAGAATAGAGACGGTTTTATTAGATGCCACGTGTAGTCGGTGTGTATATCCTAGATTAAGAGTACTTTTGTAATTGAATGTACTTGAATATGACTCTAATGTGATACAGAGATGTACGGCAAATGCTTCTGAAACTGGTGGAGCTGAGATCTAGTGACTGGGGCAGGGTAAAAAGCGCCACAGCAACAAGCAGCGCCACACCAGACAATGATCCCAATTACTTCATGGTAACGGTCTTCTCTGCTACCTCTCGCATTGACTTTGTTCAAATTTGTTGAAATGTTTTAACTGTCCTTTTGTAGAATGAACCCATATTTTACACTGAAGATGGCACTCCCTTTACTGCAGCAGATCCTGGTATACATTTTTTTTCTTTTTGTAACTATAAAGCTAAATAATAGAATCAAAATAATTAAACTATTATTTATTTTCAGATTTTGCTGAGCGATACCAAGAAATTATGGACAAACAAAATTATTTTCATGACTTGGATGGGGAAAATGGCTCTGAAGGGTAAGTAATCATAGCTAATGACACATATATGAGACATTTATACATTTTGTAATGACCTAGTAGTCTCATAACTGAGGCTGTGTATGTTTTTATGTACCAGTTAAAATATTGAGTAGCTATTATAAACCAGCAGGTATTGTTTAAGTGTCTGTGCTTCATTAATCAGTAACTTGAAACATAAAACATGTATAGAATGTAATTTCGTAAAGGCTTATGTAAAATACTATTTGTAAAAGCAGTATTTATGCTGAGGCTCACAAGTAACATTCTATAGCGTTGTCTTAGAACATAACAGATTTTTTTTTTAATGTAAAAATCATCTAATCAGATTTCTTTCAGTGCCATAAAAGTGTCATCAAATAGTATTTGTAATTAGTAATAGTATAGCCATTGACATAAGTAGCGGTGAGGCCCTGCAGTGTGTTAGACTGATTCACCATTCACCAGGGCCTGTAGTGCCTCCTCCCAGCTTTGGTCAGCAGTGTACTGTAAAAGAGGGATTAACCAGGTTTTAGCTGTTGTCACCACTGTGAAATGAGGCAGTCTCTAACAACACTAAATGTCACGCAAAATATAAAATGTCTAATTCCCTGTGTTGTTTTATTTCAGCTTTGACTTTGAGGATGAGATGGAGCCGGAAATGGAAGAAGCTTTTGAGAACTTTTGTTTAGAAACAGAAAGAAAGCGTCAGAATCGTGGCTCTCAGTAGGCACATGTTTATATCACGTAAGATGCTGGAAAATTTAACAGAATAACAACAAATAGCCCAAACGTTTACTACAAGCAGGTGTTTTTTTTTTAAGCTGTTTATAGTTGCACTGACCCTTTTTTAGTCAGCTCTATTGCATCAGAAACTGGGGACAATCACTGGGATAAATGTTTGCTCTGTCGAGTGTTTTAAGTTTTCTGTCTTTTACTTTTTGAAGAAAATCAACCAAATGGCAATAGAGAAAATGTGTGCTGTGTTAAGATGAAACAAATTTGTTTAAAAGTTGTATTTCTGAGGTTAGTGGCCAAAAGTCAACCACAGTTTCTTTGCAACAGTAAAATGGGTCTAGTTCATCTATGATTTACATGTGTGCATACATCAGTATGAGTGCATTTGAAACTTGTGTAGTTGCCAATACCATTAGGGCCTCCTGCTTTGTGTAAACCCGGCTGCACTTTACAAGTGCCCATAAACAAAATATTTAAGTTTTTGCATTTTAAAGTTTTATGGAAAATGACTAGGAATGCAAAGGCTATTTTATAAATGTAGCTTTAAATTTCTATTTCATTTGATCAAAAGGCGAGACATCTTTTTCTACCCCGAAACTGAAAGACTGTTCTCAGAACCCATACAAAGAATGTTGTTTTATAGTTTGTACATATTAATTTAATAATTTTGTTTGCCTGCAATAAAAAACAACTTTATAATGTAAAGCATGGGGGTTTAATTAATCAAAGTACAACAGGAACTCTTAACAGAAAAGACTATTTAACGTTTGAGATGCACTGCTGCCCTCTAGTGGTCCTTAACTGTGCTACTGAAGCATTTACCTTGATTTAAAATCAAAGTAAATTATATTCTATTATTCTAGATTCTTTGGGTTGGGTCTTTAGATTTAACAATCATGTGATTAGAGAAAAGGTCTCAAATCTGTACTCAGGAATAGAAAAGAATGCAAATGTAAAGTCAATGTAAAGTCCTCAAAAAGCTTTTGAGGAACATTTGAGTGTGTGCTTTCAGACAGAGCAGGGTTTATGACCTCTATATAATCCCTATAATTTCAGTTTCAATTACATAACTCTGATTAGTTGGACCCACCCTTTACTGAAGATGCATTAAAGAGTTTTGCATTTTTATCCTTATTAGCTGTCACTCTTCTTCTGAGCCATGGCATCATAAAATAACTAAGGTTTGTGGTTGACCACAAGAGACAGACAGTGAATGGCATTTTGTTTGCCAAATATTAAGTGGAACAGCATAGTGGCAAGTTGGTTTATTTGTGGTAACAGCCTCCTCTGCTGCATTTGACTTCTTCAGAGAATACACTCTCTAGTCAATAGATTTCATTCTTTAATGGATTACCATCATTGTTTCCTGGGAAACGTCTGACCAAACAAACCAAAACAACAAAAGTGTATTGTGATTCAAATGTTGAAACACTGTTCCAGTCAGGCTTGGGGAATATAACATGATTTCTATCTGAGAAAATGTTCCCAAAGTTGTGGTACATTCTCTGAGCCTCTTTGTGAGTGGACAGTGGGCTCAGCCTGCATTAGTCCGGCATTCCCTTTGGTCAGCACACAGAGGTGAAAGATTGGGATTAGCACGCTGCTCCAAACCAGCACTCACAACTACATATGGTTATCCACTTCTGACAAAGTAACTGCACTCATAAATATGTGTTTGTGTGTTTTTATGTTTTGTAAACGGTAAAGGTGAGGTAGTGAAACAAGCTTGAAAATGTAACTGTTATGGTGTCAGTGTTTCCTGTGTTACCCACTTTTGATTTGCCTTTAGGGCCCTGTGGTGTCAGCTGTAGTAAAACAGACTTGAACTGTTGGGATATTGATCAGATCACTAATGTTGGTACTTAAAGTGTAGCTGATAAAAATTCCTCAGCACTTAGACCTGCTGTGTCTCGCTGTGATTCACACATGTGGGGGTTTCCATCTAAGAAGTGCTCATCTCAAACAACAAAACATGAATAGAAATGAGGCTGGTGAAATATACCAAGCTACAAACAGGGTTTTTAATTCTTGATGACTCTCTGTGATTTGTGGTGAAGAGCAAACGAAAATGGAGTGGAAGCCGTAAAATGAATTCACAAATGCACAAAAAATAGCACTTTAAGTTGTGCTTTTACATAAAAAGATAAGTTAATTTACAATTCATTTTAAAAAAAAAAAGCTGTGTTTCCAGGAAGTGTGTCACCGGTGTCTTAGAAATAGTAGGTGAGTTACACGTGAATCATGACTAAACAAAGGTCTTGTGTGAAAGAGTTTAGCTGTAGACTCAGTAAGGACTGGCAAGGTTCATGATAGGGACAAAGTGAACATGACCACTGACCAGAAACACTCTTCTTTCTTGTTCAATGCTTTTATTTTAACACACGTCAAAATATCTGACTCCCAGGGTCTGTGAGTCTTAAGTCATAAAGATTCAACACCCACTGGATTAAAAGTTAACCAGAAATATTAATAATGTTATTTACATGGATATTAACACCACAGTAAAGCTCAGTGCTTCATGTCTGTTGTGTGAAACTTCAGCTGAGATTCTTTCCAGAGGAGCGATGTGAAAAAAAGTGTCCAATTGAAAGTGAAAAGAGAGGGACAATTGTTTGGACATCCTGTCCTGTCCTCCCCCTCCCTCAATGTGCTCAGCTCTAATTGGAGCAGTTTAAGATCAGCTTTGATGTTTTGTTCTGTAGATCTGTGAATTCACTTCATTTATTATTTATATACTCTTTAATTCAGTCTTAAACAGGACAAACTAGGACTTGACAGAGTTTTAAGTCTCGAGAATAATCACATTTTGGTATTTGTATTTTACGCAGTAATAAAACAAACTGACTACTGCATAAAAACAGAAACGCAAATCACTCAAATCAACTGGATGTTCCGCCCTTCTCTTGGTTTAAAGTCCTCACACAGGTAGTTGGCCATATTTAGGGAGCGCCCTGCACCTCCCACATCATCTCCACCGCGCGCTCCGGCCGCAGACACGATGGGGCGCTCCTGTGGGACAGTCTGCGTCCTCCTGCTCCTCGGTAAGTGGGACAAACACGCGCCTTTAGAGGGTTTCTCTGTCAAATCTAGTTTGGCCTGACTTGTTGCGCTTCATGTCGGTCAAAAGGACGTTTGGCAGCGGCTGGACACTGGACACACGCGGAACAAACGCTTCTCTGTCAAGGGACATTTTGGACCGTAGACTTAAATGCTGGACTCGTGCCGGTGCTCTAGAGTTGCAGATGTAGTACTGCTGTGGTATTTGAGAGTGTCCTAAGTGAAGGTGGTGGTATCTGCCTAAAGGTGACCTAAGACCACCACATTCTTGTGATGAGCGCGCGCCTGTGAGGACTTGCCCATCATGGAGCAAAACACAAATTACACAGTTTGACGCGGATGTGCCTGAACAGTCATTTTAATGCCTTTTATTAAGCTGAAGTTTGGATCCATGAAGGTTTAGACTTCAGCATAGATGTATTTTATGTTTGTGCTGATATGACTGTACGGTGTTTAAAAGAATGTGTGTTTTTGGGGGAGTCTTAAATATCTTCTGATTTGTCCTTCAGCTGATCTGGTCTGGTTTTCACGCTGCTTCAACATTGGCACATCAGGAGCTCAGGTCTTCACTGGACCCACACACCAAGAGTTTGGCTACGCAGTGCAACAGGCAACAAACCATGAAGGCAAATGGTAGGACAGTTTTTATATTGTTTGTTTTGATACACATTTAACCCTGTATCTTAAACTTATTAATAATAAATAATAATAATAATAATAATAATACATTTTATTTGTTAGGTGCCTTTCAAGGCTTTCAAGGTCGCCTCAACATGAGTCAGATTATGGTCATGATTCACTTGTCTGGTCTTTTCAGAGGAGCAAACATAGACTATAGGACACTACCACTGTACAAAAACACTTTGGAATTACTTACTTTTGTAGTCGTTTGGTCGATTAATCATTTTATTTAGATTATAAGACGACTAATCGATCAACAGCACACATCCTTAATATCTTTATTCAAATACAGACTGACTATTTATTTAACTCTAGTGTTTCTGATATAATTTCTCATTTTAGTCCTTTGTATTTAGTCATATAATCTCACATAAAGAGAGACTTTATTAAACACTTGCCTCGAATAAATACAAATATAAAGATTCATCTGTAAATCTTAATAAAAATGTACTGACTGTAGGCCATATAAAACAGCAGATAACCTGTCATCACCTTTATCACTGACTAATGCGCCCCGTGTGTCAAGATGCTGCGTTTGAGAGAAGCTGATTGAGTAACAGGAAATAAGAATGTGATAAGTTTACGCTTGTCACATCTTGTTAGATTTTGGTATGTGTGTGCTATTGTTAACTTAAGTTTTAAAGCTGGGGTACCTACTGAGGAAGGAGGAAGTATCTATCTAGTATCTCTAATTTTCCCTTGCGCTCCAAACCTTTAACAGCTTTTATCAGATGGCAAAGTGAACTGTGGTGGACGGCGCTGCTTTCAGCTTTTACTTATGGGTTAATGAGAAATAAAAATGCTAAAAATATTAATAACAAACAGCGAACAACAGTGTAACTTTCTCATTTACAAAACAAAGTCAGATACCACAAGCTTTAATTTAATTTAAACTAAGGGATGTGTAATTATGTCTATGCTTCGTTTGTTCTTTTTAATCTTGCAGTTTCCCTCTGAAGCTTCTCATTTTGGGGCTGGACATAGTAACTCAGAGTAGGTTAAAGTCCTTGTGTTTCAGACGAGTTCATCGCAAAAACATAGTCCAGATGAAACCGCCTCTAGTTTGAACAAACGAGGGAACACACTGACTTTTTAACGTTAGTATTTCAAAATATTTCTGCTTTCTGACCATACAGAATACCACAGTTGTCAGCAGAAGACATGTCCGGAGGTAAAGTCGGTCCAAAAAAAGGTTTAAATCAAAAGTCGACATAACTTAAAAGCGGAGATGCATCTTAAAGGAGTCACTCTGAGCACTAAAAGGGTCAGAGCGAGTTCAGACACAGAAGAGGAACTGTCTGAATTACCATTTAATTAACTTAAAATATAATGTTTTAATTTTGCAGACAAGGAAATGAAAAAAACATTGTATTGCTCAATATTTTCTTTCATTAGTTGGGCCCAAAAATCCAAACATGTTCGAATTTGCCGTAAGATCAGTCAGCCTGCTCAGACTTTTCTCTCTCTTAGGCTCCTGGTCGGTGCTCCGTGGAGTGGATACAGCCAGAACCGAAAGGGGGATGTTTACAAATGTCCCATCTCAGGGTCAAGAAACACCTGCGACAAACTTAATATCCAAGGTACAGTTTCACCGGGTTTTGCTAAAGTGTAACCTCCACAAACATTGCTGAAGTAGCTGCTTAAATGCTAACAAAAAGTCGTCTTGTCTGGTACAATTCAAGTTTATTTGTCTATCCACAGATTCAGTTCATTTACCTGGTGTCAGTGAAATCAGCGACAACATGAACGTTGGGTTGACCCTCACCAGGATCCCTGCAGTCAATGGATATATGGTACGTTTACTGTGAGCAACACGTAAAATACTTCAGATTCATTTGGCACGTTTCACCTTAAGTTGACTCAGATGCTTTTGTTTTGTAGACGTGTGGTCCTCTGTGGGCGCAGCGATGTGGTGATCAAGATTTCTACCCAGGAATCTGTACGAAAATGAGTCCTCTCTTTCAGCCCCAGCCCGCCTTCTCTCCTGCTGTGCAAAGTAAGATATTCTGAGTTTTTCAGTTCTTAAATCCACGTGCACTGATAATTCCACTGTGCCAGAGAAATATCATGTACAGTACACTGATCAGGAGTGATATTATGACTATTTAGTACTTCATTATCTCAGTGGTGGAAGGTAACAAAGTACAAGTAGTAAAGTACTGTGCTTAAGTAGAATTTTTAGGTATTTGTACTATACTTAAGTCAGTTTTACAGTGGATACTTTACTTTTACTTCATGACATTTTAGAGCAGTATCTGTACTTTCTACTGTACTACATTTTTGAACTGAACTGAAAAGTAAAAAGTACTTTTCATATGACTTGAGAGGTTATATTTACCATGTTCTTGGAAACATCCTGACTAAAGTTTTCAAGTTCAAGCTTCTGCTTTGAGCAAAACAAAAATAAACACACAAAATTGATGAGATAAATTCAGAATTGATTGGTATTGCAACTGTTGACCACAATATGTGTCATTTTTCAATCAATATCAAAACAAAAAACACTTAAATGAACAACACGTGTGTGAAATACTTTTACTTTTTATTCTAAAAGTACATTTTTATACGAGTACTTAAATACTTTTACTTAAGTAGATTTTTTCCCATGTAATACTTTTACTTGAGTAACTTTTTACCTCTGTACTTGTACTCTTACTTAAATAACAAAACTAAGTACTACTCCAAGTTGGCATGTTATAAAGAGAAAATAAGACGCACTTAAAGGTTTTAAAAATAGTCAGGTGTCTTATTGTTTATGGGCGGAGCCTGGGGACCCGTGTGCAGGACTATGACAGTGAGCGGGGCTTTGTCAGGACCACGTCGCTGGTGTATTAACCTATTGTGTGAAAAATAACTTTGATGGATGAGTGGTACATATTGTGATTTGTTTCATTGTTTTTGTGTATCCAGTGTCAAGGTGAGGCAAGTTTATTTGTACAGCACAATTCAAAGTGTTTTACAGAATAAGAAAGACATTAAAATCACAATACAACAAATCAAAACATAAATAATCATAAAATTAACATTGAACATTAAAAGAGAAGAGGCAGAATAAAAAACGTTCAGTCATATTCACAGATAAACACAACCGTTTGAGACTGGATTTAAACTTTGTCAAAGTAGAGGCCTGTCTCACATCTTCAGGAAGAATGTTCCAGGTTTTAGCTGCAGAAAACTGAAACACGGATTCCCCATGATTAGTCCTGGTTTGGTCCTGGTTTAGTCCTGGTTTAGTCCTGGTTTAGTCCTGGTTTAGTCCTGGTTTAGTCCTGGTTGTGTCCTGGTTGAGTCCTGGTTGTGTCCTGGTTCAGTCCTGGTTCAATCCTGGTTCAGACCTGGTTGAGTCCTGGTTTAGTCCTGGTTTAGTGCATGTTTAGTCCTAGTTCAGTCCTGGTTCAGTCCTGGTTTAGTCCTGGTTTAGTCCTGGTTTAGTCCTGGTTTAGTCCTGGTTGTGTCCTGGTTGAGTCCTGGTTGAGTCCTGGTTGAGTCCTGGTTGAGTCCTGGTTCAGTCCTGGTTCAGTCCTGGTTTAGTCCTGGTTTAGTCCTGGTTGAGTCCTGGTTGAGTCCTGATTCAGTCCTGTTTTAGTCCTGGTTGAGTCCTGGTTGAGTCCTGGTTGAGTCCTGGTTGAGTCCTGGTTCAGTCCTGGTTCAGTCCTGGTTCAGTCCTGTTTTAGTCCTGTTTTAGTCCTGTTTTAGTCCTGGTTCAGTCCTGGTTCAGTCCTGGTTTAGTCCTGGTTCAGTCCTGGTTCAGTCCTGGTTCAGTCTTGGTTTAGTCCTGGTTCAGTCCTGGTTCAGTCCTGGTTCAGTCCTGTTTTAGTCCTGGTTCAGTCCTGGTTCAGTCCTGGTTTCAGTCCTGGTTTAGTCCTGTTTTAGTCCTGGTTCAGTCCTGGTTCAGTCCTATTTTAGTCCTGTTTTAGTCCTGGTTCAGTCCTGGTTTAGTCCTGGTTCAGTCCTGGTTCAGTCCTGGTTCAGTCCTGGTTTAGTCCTGTTTTAGTCCTGTTTTAGTCCTGGTTCAGTCCTGTTTTAGTCCTGTTTTAGTCCTGGTTCAGTCCTGGTTCAGTCCTGTTTTAGTCTTGTTTTAGTCTTGTTTTAGTCCTGGTTCAGTCCTGGTTCAGTCCTGGTTCAGTCCTGTTTTAGTCCTGGTTCAGTCCTGGTTCAGTCCTGTTTTAGTCCTGTTTTAGTCCTGGTTCAGTCCTGGTTCAGTCCTGGTTCAGTCCTGGTTTAGTCCTGTTTTAGTCCTGGTTTAGTCCTGGTTGAGTCCATGTTTAGTCCTGGTTCAGTCCTGGTTCAGTCCTGGTTCAGTCCTGGTTCAGTCCTGTTTTAGTCCTGGTTCAGTCCTGGTTCAGTCCTGGTTTAGTCCTGGTTTAGTCCTGGTTTAGTCCTGGTTCAGTCCTGGTTTAGTCCTGTTTTAGTCCTGGTTTAGTCCTGGTTCAGTCCTGGATTAGTCCTGTTTTAGTCCTGGTTCAGTCCTGGTTTAGTCTTGTTTTAGTCCTGTTTTAGTACTGTTTTAGTCCTGGTTCAGTCCTGGTTCAGGCCTGGTTCGGTCCTGTTTTAGTCCTGGTTCAGTCCTGGTTTAGTCCTGGTTTAGTCCTGGTTCAGTCCTGGTTCAGTCCTGGTTTAGTCCTGTTTTAGTCCTGTTTTAGTCCTGTTTTAGTCCTGTTTTAGTCCTGGTTCAGTCCTGTTTTAGTCCTGGTTCAGTCCTGGTTGAGTCCATGTTTAGTCCTGCTTCAGTCCTGGTTCAGTCCTGGTTTAATCCTGGTTTAATCCTGGTTTAGTCCTGTTTCAGTCCTGGTTTAGTCCTGGTTCAGTCCTGGTTCAGTCCTGGTTTAATCCTGGTTTAAACCTGGTTTAGTCCTGGTTTAGTCCTGGTTTAGGAGGCCGGTCCCTGAAGTCCTCAGAGTGAAACAAATTGATGTATTGATCATTTTACTAATAATGGAGTTAAAATTGCACATTGTTTGTTCCTGACGCTGTGACGTTTGCAGAGTGCGGCGCTCCCATGGACATTGTCATCGTCCTGGACGGCTCTAACAGTATTTATCCTTGGGAGCCCATGAATGAATTTGTGAAGAAGCTGATTACATCACTTGACATCGGATGGGACAAAACACGGGTTTGTCTATACTCTGATCAAATTTGAGAATATAGATTGTATATATTAGACTATAATTCACAGAAACATAGGTAACATAATCATACTTAGGATTTTACTTATAAATCTTACCTTTTTTTTGTTGTTTGACAATTTAGATGAAGTTTCTAAAGTTACTTCCAGGTTGGACATGTTCTGTAGGTAATTCTGTAACAGTTTTCTACTGTAAACAAAGGCCAAAGTTTGTCTAATTAACACAGTTTTTATTATTTGACAAATATACGACACCTGCCTTCTGCGTTTTTGGATGAATTTTGTTCATTGAGGAAATTGTGGGTTTCATTTTAAGAACTCAACTAGTTCCTACTACTACGTTATTTGCAACTTTCATTCAGCTTTTCTTCACAAACTGACACGCATCTGGTGTAAAAAAAATATTATAAATACTCACCACAAGTACTCTCCAAGCAAAATAAGTGACAAAAACAACCTGTCACGTGATCTTAACCTGCTTTTTTTGTCGCGACACCAGGTGAGCGTGCTTCAGTATTCTGTGGGAGTTCAAGTAGAGTTTCAACTTCACGACTACACCGACAAGGACCAGGTGTTCACCGCAGCGTCGGGAATCACACAAATGTACGGCCACTCCACAAACACCTTCAATGCCCTTCAACATGCCTGGTGAGTTTTACTTTTAAGACACAATTTTATGGAAATGTGACTGTTAACAACTAAAAGACATTGCTTTTTTTATGGGGTTTAGTTTCATGTTTATAGCTGCCATTTTGAGGACTTTTTCATCTCACTGGGCTAGTACACACAAAAAAAAAACATACAGACATAATCGAATACACTAACATACATTTTGAAAACTTCTGACTGTTCAAAAGATGTAGTATTTGTTTTTAATTGTTAATTGCTATGACAACAGTTCTAATTTTCCATCACCTTGACACGTTGAGTCGGCTCAGGTCTCAGAGTTTATTACAAGCAAGGAAATGGGAATGTCGGTTGACGGAGGTGTTCGTACCGGTTGTGGAGAGCTGGGTCGGAGGCAGAGGAGCAGAGTGGGTTCCAAGAAATCTGTCAAAAAACGAGAAAAAACAGCTGAGTACTACAACCAAAATCAACAAAAACCAGACTGAGCCAAGTGACACTGTACCACGAAGGATAACACGGACGATCGGGGGTTGCAGGCGTGTAGTGGGCGGTGCCAGAGTCTCCGCCCAGCTCCAGACAAGGACACGGAAAGGACGAGGAAAGACAAGACAGAAACACAGGGACAGACTGGGATCTTGGCAATATATTTTTTGTGTTACAAGCATACAGATATCGTCATAATAAACGTGTCTTAATGTGTGTCTCGTCAGTATGTTCCTCTTCACCGAGGCCTACGGGGGGCGATCTAGAGCTCCAAACGTCATGGTCGTGGTCACAGATGGAGAATCACATGACAACAGCATCAGGGATACAGCCATCAACATCTGTGAGAAAAATAAAGTCACACGCTTTGGAATTGCTGTAAGTAAAGCTAATCTTTTATCGATAAATATTGTTAAAATATAGTTGTGTGATAGTTATTTCTGTGCTCTTCCCTGTTTGTGTTTAGGTTTTGGGTTATTACAACAGAAACAACATTGACACCCAGAACTTAATCGCAGAAATCAAATCCATTGCAAGTTCTCCGACGGAAAAGTTCTTCTTCAACGTGTCTGAGGAGGCCGCTCTCTCCAATATCGCAGGAACACTGGGGACTCGCATTTTTAACATTGAAGGTGTGCATTTTTTTTCAAGCTGTGATGTTGCTTCCTGTTCTTCCACAGGACGGCAGGTCACAGCACGTCTGAATAAGTAGAGGTTCACAGCTCCAGACATGGTATTTACATGTTCCCTTCTTTAAGGCACTGGGAAAGGAGGGGAAAACTTCAAGATGGAGATGTCCCAGGTGGGATTTAGTGCTCACTACTCAAGTCAACAGGTAAGATTTAAATGTGCGTAAAACGTGAAACCAAGTTAAGATATTATTTTTATTATTCTTTTGCCATATAACATCTCTACGGGGAATGTATTTGATTTTATTGCTCAAAAGTACCTAAAACACAAATCTAACCTGTAACTTGGTCCACTCATCCACTCGTCTTCATAGATATAGATAAGCTTTACTGTGGAACATTCAAGGCAAAGCAAGTAGTAAGGGCACTGTCTACTAGAAACGTGACACAGTGAAACTTTTCTTGACATGTAGCCAGACTGTACTGCATATGTGACAGTATTTCTGCTCTCAGTTTCTGTTTGTCACGTGTGTTTTTTGTGTTTTCCAGGACATGATGATGATGGGGGCAGTGGGAGCGTACGGGTGGAGTGGGACAGTTGTTCATCAGAGTGGGACAAAAGTGGATATTCTTCCTTCCTCCGCCTTTGAAACGACTCTTCAGGACAGGAACCACAGCTCTTTACTAGGTAAGGTTCAAGTGAAAAAACATGAACTGTATATTCTGAATTTAAGTGGGACTTTTCTGGTTAAATAAAAGTAAAACTTTTGTGACCACTACTGGCTTTGATTAGGCCTTCAGTTTGTTTTTAACAGAGCTCATTAACATTTTGGGAATTTGTGGAAGAAATCGTTTTTTTCTTTTCATTTTTGGTTCCAGCTGGACTTTTCTGAGGACATGAATGTCATTAAACTCACTGCAGTGAAGAGGCAAAACCACAAAACAAATAAGACATTTTAAAAGAGAAATAATAAAGAAACAAAGAAATGTAGAAAATGAGTGGATCAGTTGAAACTTCATCCTGTTATTTCCTTGTTGACACTTTTTACAGTGGTTGAGCTGTTACACACATATTTTGTGATGACGCACAATTTACACCACACAGTTTGACTGATCAAGCCCAAGGACACACAAACGCACAGTTGACTTCTGGTGTCACACTCCGTACTTCAGCACAATTTTCTGCAGTAAATCATTTTTTTCTGCTCTCTTATCTGGGATGTTCTGCAGTGTCGTTTTTAACCTGTCTATAATTACAGCTGTTTTGTTGCTTAAAATACTTTTTAAAACCTGCATTCTTAGTGTGAGCGAGGTCGTCTCTTTTGTCTGGTGGTTTCAAATATAGATAAGGCTGTACTGTGGAACATTCTACACAAAGCATAGTGTACCTTTAAATGTAAATATGCTTGCAGGTTACTCTGTGAGCACACTGAGCGATGGTTACACAGAGTACTATGTGGCTGGAGCTCCGCGCTCGAATCATTCAGGACAGGTCATCGTCTACACCATGAACGCACAGAAGCTCGTCCACGTGGTTGACTCTGAAAGAGGAAAACAGGTACAAACTTCATCTTGGGTCTGTTTTTCATTTCTTAGCATTGTTTCAAATGAACTTATTGTTTTATTTGATAGATTGGTTCATATTTTGGGAGTGTGCTGTGCCCACTGGATGTGGACAAAGATGGAGTCACAGATGTGCTTCTTGTTGGTGCACCGATGTTTATGAGCGAGCTAAAGAAAGAGCAAGGAGCTGTTTACATCTTCTCTGTCACAAAGGTAAATATTCTGTTCATTGTAGTTTTGATTATTTTTCACCAAATACATGGTTCTTTCTGTGTAGGGCATCCTAAATGAACACGGCCTCTTGATCGGCCCTGATCCAACAGAAAATGCTCGTTTTGGCATGGCCATCTCCGCTGTGCCTGATCTGGACCTGGATGGATACAGTGATGTGGTCGTGGGGGCTCCACTTGAAGACAACAAAGGAGGTGTCCTCTACATCTTCAATGGAAATAAGAAAACAATCAACAAACAGTTTTCACAGGTGAATCTCAAGTGCACCTTAAAATGTCATACTTGTACTTTACACTGACTTAAACTTTGTCATTTCAGAAAGTATATGGCTCCAAACTTGACCCTCAGATGCAGTATTTTGGACGTTCACTGGACAGTTACAGAGACTTGAATGGTGACACACTTTCAGATGTTTCAGTCGGCGGCTACGGAAAAGTGGTGCAGTTATGGTAAATGCAACTCCCACGTGATGAAAGTGATATTTATTCATCGTCTTGACCTGATCACAAAGCTCAACCACAACATCCATCTCCTAACAGAAACCTCTTATCTCTTCTTTATTACCACAGTAACTATTAAATAAATTAAATGAGAAACCTCCAGCTTCATCTCCTGCTTTTCATAACATAACACCACCCCGCACCTCCACACATTCTGCACACCTCCTCTGAGTCTACTTAAGGTTCTATAATAAAATCAGTGTGCTTTTTTACATCTAAAGTTCTTGTTTCTACATTGTATTTTTTCTAGGTCCAGAGGAATCGCATCTGTCACCTCCACAGTCACATTCACTCCGGATAAAATAAACATTCTGAGTAAACTCTGCGACATAAAGGGACGTAAGACAACATGTTTCAACGCCAAAGTTTGTTTCACTGGTGCATTCAGGCCCAAGACCCCCGTTGGACCTTTGGGTGAGTTATAACAGTTTATTTAGGCTGCGTTGACGTTATTGTAAAATTCTATGTCATACTTACAGATGGAGGGTGGGAGTCTGTGTAACGCAATGGACAATTCACAGTTTTTGAAATAAATATCCAAAATATCAGAAATGTATTGTTGAATCAAAGTATTCTTGTCAGGATTTGGGTCCACAAAGTTTCATGTGAATCTGAAAAAGTGTTTGTGTTGAAGATGTTAAACTTGGTACCAGTTTTAGAGTTTTATAGATATTTTAGAGACAGTTTGTAATAAGTTCACGTTTACTTTCAGACATATCATACACTTTGACGCTGGATGCAGACTTACAAGCCACGCGAGTGACGTCCCGAGGACTTTTTTCCAAAAACCATGAACGTTTTTTGACTGAAACGGCCAAAATAGCTTCCTCAGCTGTTTGTGTTAGCTATGAGGTTTATGTCCAGGTAAGAGCTTAATTAACTACAGTAATTTAGATACATCTGTTTAGAAGAAAGTGTGTAATAAAGTGTTTAAGTTTATTGTTATTTTGTTTTAATAGGAGGCTCCAGATTTTGTCAACTCCATCAGTTTAAAGGTTGAGATTGAGCAACAAAGTGAAACTTCAAACCCAGTGCTGGACGTTTACTCCACTAAGGCCTGGGAGTTTTTTGTAAGTCTTCCTAAAATGCTTTGTTTTCACCATGTACTTTTAAGTGTCTGACTGCAGACTCGTGTGAATGTGCTGTTTGTGCTGTTTTAGATTCCCTTCACTAAAGACTGTGGCTCTGATGAGGTCTGTGTCAGTGACTTGGTGCTCAATGTGAAGGCACTCAAAGAAATGTCCAGGTGAGACGAAATAAAACTAGACACTGACTGAACAGGTGTCAGTAAAGCATAAAACAGACAAACTTCTCTTGAAAACTTTTAGAAGGGTCTTTCTCTGTACCAGAACTTGCATTATTTTGTGTTGAAAATTATATTCTATTGTATAAAAAAGAGTATTTGTGGTATTATTATCATCAAAATCAAAATTATTATCTATATCTATCAATAGTAACAAAAAATTCCTATAATTTTTTTTGTTGGTTTTTTTTTCATTTGTGGTAAGAAATACAGAACATATCAACAACGTCACTGTGTTATTCGTCCATCCATCCATTTTCTTCCTCTTATCCGGGGCCGGGTAGCGGGGGCAGCAGTTTGAGCAGGGACTGCCAGACTTCCCTCACCCCAGACATGTCCTCCAGCTCCTCCGGTGTTACCTCAGGATGTTCCCAAGCCAGCTGAGAGACATAGTCCCTCCACCGTGTCCTGGGTCTTCCCCGCGGTCTCCTCTCTCTGTACTCTGAGCTCTTCCCATGTGAACGAGCTCCTCACCCTCTCTCTAAGGGAGAGGAAACTCATTCCCCTTGTATCCGCGATCTTGAGCTCATGACCATAGATGAGGGTTGGAACGTAGATTGACTGATAAATCGAGAGCTTTGCCTTTCAACTCCTCCACTTGAGGCAGGGACTCTCCACCCGCCTGGAGAGGGCGCGAGCCACCTTTTTACAGTCGAGAACCATGACCTCGGATTTGCAGGAGCTGATTCTCATCCCAGCCGCTTCACACTCGGCTGTGTTATTCATGTACTGCTTTATAACAATGACAGTATATGAATTGATAATGATGAGCTTTTTTAAACTATATTACGTGCCACTTTGTGCTGGTGTTATAACAGTGTGTTTATGTTTCAGATCAGCACCGGTGCTGGTCAGAGCCAATGATAAAGAGCTGTCCTTCTTAATTACTGTGAAGAACAACAAGGAGAACGCCTACAACACACAGGTGATGGCTGTGTACTCCAGCAACCTTTACTACTCTTCAGTTTTTCCTCCGGTAAGCACTCGTGTGTCATATAATTCTTTGGTTCTAGCGACCAACTGAACTGAACCAACTAAACTTCATTTTGAATCCTCAGACAGACAAGGTGAGCTGCACTTCAACACAGGCACAAACAGTGACGTGCCAAGTGGGATACCCATTATTAAGGACGAATGAAGAAGTATGAAACACAGTGACGCATTTAACAGTGATTTTGATACTTATTTCGGTGCTTACATATGTGAAATTATCTGGATCATGTTTGTCGTCACAGGTTCAGTTTCAGATCAATTTCGATTACAACCTCGAGCAACTGCAGAACAAAGTTGAGGTGACATTTGAGGCTAAAAGGTAAAGTTGGAAACATCACGTTAAGACATAGAGGACAGATAACAGAGGTTTTATTGCGGATATTTTTCAGCGACGGAAAAGAAGAAAGACCTGCAGACAACAAAGTCTCTGTCTCCATTCCTGTCCGATACGATGCAGGAATTGTTCTGTCCAGGTACATTCATGCGTACACTATACGATAATGCACTTAATAATAATATTTTACAATGTTTTAGTTATAAATTTGATCGCATTACATTTTTTTGTTCTAGGGAAACCAACATTAATTTCCACGTGGCTGACTCTTCCATCCCAGTGGTGAAAACAGTGAAGACTCTGGATGACATTGGCCCTTTGTTTAACTTTACAGTGAAGGTACTCAAGAACCATTACAATATGATTTTATGATTTTGCTTGCTTTTAAATGACATTTTCAATAGATGCTTATTTTACTTAAAAGGTTTCAACAGGGATCCTTCCAGTCAACCTCTTGTATGTGTACATAAATCTGCCCCTAACGAGTAAAGGGGGGAATAACCTGCTCTATGTGACGAGTGTAGAAACGCCAAATGTGAGTAGAGTCTTTTATAAACGTTTATGAACAGTCACACCTTTTATCTGCCGGCGTTTTCTCTGCAGGGAGGCTTGGTCAGCTGCCCCGATGTCAGCGCACAAGTCGATCCACTTAAGATCCTGTCCGGAGGGAAAAGTCATAAAGTTTCCTTTAGTGAGGAGAGCTTCAGGGGCTCAGACGCACTGGTCAGAACTGACTAAACTGACTAAATCAATGAAAAAGTGTTAAACATCATCGAGATAAGGGAGAAAGGAGCAATTAAAAGTGCACTATTTTGTCTTATTTTTGTTATTTTTATGCCTGGGACTTACCCGTCTAGTATTTATTTCACTCCGGGTGTTTTTATTGATCAAAAATAACTTATTCTTAGTGTGAGGATGATCGCCTTTACACAGATCTAACCTGTAACTTGGCCTGTCACCGTCACCTGCTTGTTTCCATGGAGATGACGTGTGGAAAGTGTGAAATTCCAGGCAAAGCAATAACGTCTCCGTGGAAATAAGCTGTCCATCTGAAAAGTAACATAGTGCACCTTTTAAAGTGAAAGAAATAAAAGCAAAGGAAAAAAAAAATGTTCAAATCGTAACAGCAAAAGATGAACATTTAATAATACTATCAGATGATTGTTATAAAAAAATAATTGATAACATGTTTCAACAGGACTGTAAAACTACAAAATGCCAGGAAATAAAATGCATCATCAAAGACACTCAAGCCATAAGTAACTACTACATAAATGTAAATACAAGAATATGGAATGGCACATTTACAACTGTAAGTACGGTCTGTTAAGGTTTTTCTCTTATTCATTCAATACTAAACATTGATCTTTTACATTTGTTCTTTTCAGGCCACGTACCAGACTGTGGAGCTGACTGCCAGTGTGAACGTTGAGACGGCTAATCCTGATCTGCTCATAATTGGCCTCAAGCAACTTCCTGTGAGAATATTTATCCAAGCACATATTCTTCTCTTTAGACTTTCTTCTGTAATGTATATCTTAATGTTGTGGGTCAGGTGGTGCTGACGGTGAACAAACCTGGAGAGAAAGGCGATGTCCCAGTTGGAGTCATTGTTGGAAGTGTGTTTGGAGGCCTGGCGCTGTTGGCTTTGGCTATTGGACTTTTGTGGAAGGTAAGTGCTCATCGAATTAGTAGATTAGTGATACAAATAAATGCTTTTCTTTTCACACACCTTTATGTTTTATTTTAGTTTGGATTTTTCAAAAGGAAATACCAGCAGCTTCAAAAAGAGGCAGAAGATGATGAACAGAGCAACGCACAGGTGGACGAGGTGTTGTGAGGATTCTTTTGTCTAGTTTAGTCTTTTTTCTTTTTGTTTAAATACAACTACTTGAAACAAATTCAGCAATATCTTAAAAACAGTTGTGGACAGATGTAAAACCTAAGCTGAACATTTGTATTGTGTTTGCTGTTGTGCCAGGGGCTTATGGGTCTACAATGCTTCTATTAGTAAAATGCAAAAAAAAAAAAAAAAAAAAAAAAAAAAGTGTTTTGCCACTAGCAGGAAACAATGAATATTCTCTGTGAGAAGTTGTACATTTTGTATTTTATCTTTTAGGGTGAAATGTGTCTACCATGTAGCATAGCCAACAGAGTTTTCAAAACAGGGGAAGTAAGGACTGTCCCTTTTCAAATATATAAATCTAATAAAATAAAAAAAAAAGTTTAACTTCATTTGATGGATTAAAAAAGCAAACGTAATGCTCCATAGCTGCAAAAACTAACTGTGCAATCAGCCCATATTTTAGAGCGTAATTGGGATTAAGAAATGGCTCAGACAGGATTTGATTTGTAGGAAAATAATAACGTGGGTGATTTTGAAAATGTTTGATGTCTGTGATGTAACGTATTCTATGTTCTAATATATGATCATGTATATTTTATTTTTTATTTTTTTACATTTGTGAAAATAGAAACTTGGTCTGAAGTTGGCCTGTGTTTCCTCGAGGACTGAAAAAGATTGTGTTTTTCTGTCTTCAGAAAAACACAATCTTCTGCTCTGACATGTACTTCTCTGACTGACCACACGATGGCAGCATGTGTCAAAGATGTGCGCGTGAGCTGTGGCGAAATAACTTCACAAAATTCATAATTTCTGATGAACTGGGCTACACTCTACGCTTACAATATTTGATACTCCCCAAGAAAATATATATCCTTATTTTTTCTGATTTTATTTAGCGTTTTGCTTTTTTTTATTTTTTGGATTTGGGTCTCAGCTGGAGCCCACATGTTGGAAGGGGTATTCTGTATTTGAGAAATGGTTGAATAGTTTCACTATTATTCATGTGCAAGTGTGTTGTGAAAGAGGTAATGAATGTATGTGTGCAGGGAGTACAGTGTGGAAATAGTTGATGAAAATACCTTCGAGTGTTCATTCCTGCAGCTTCTGTACAGCCAAACATGTGATCCATGTCACAGTTGGGGAAATGCAACAATGTTCTTCAAACCACACACGAAGATCCCATGGCCTATTATAAAATAACACATGACTTTTACAGGCACTTTGCCTTTCATTATTTTTTATGGAAGGATCACTGTTACATTTGTGCATTTTCATTTCATTTTCCTAATCTCTGTGTTGGTCACTGTCTTTTATTGTAGTTCATTTACAGTGATTTATGTTGAATTGGACATGTTTGACACGCTCTTAATGTGAATCATAAAAACAGTATTTAATGACCTCCTGCACACTTGTTTGTTGGAGGCTTATAGTTTGATTTTACACATAAGGGACTTGGGACAGAAGGTCAGGCCCTCGATGACTGCAGGACTGGAGCCAGGACTTTAAAGTTGATACACTGGTGCAGTAGTGAACTGCATGTCAGGTGTTTTGGAAACTCCAGCTCTTCAAAGACTCGTCTCACAAATCACACACCGGGGACACTCAACAAACTGCTGAACATGACACGGGACAGTGAGGAGTGTACATGTCCACATAACTTTGCTATTATTGGTGACATTTGGCTGGGACCACTTGAGGCTAATGTGTTTCTGTTCTTCACAGTTTACTTTTTCATAGATAAAGTAAGAAAAGCTAAACTTGGCAAACTCTGTGGGTCAATATTCACACCCTAAATGATCTCAAACAGGCTGCATGAAACATGAACACATTCATGAAGGTTATACATAATTTAATGATTTATATTTTCAAACAGCCTTTAGTCTGATCAGTTTCTCCTCATCATTTATCTCACTGTGTTACGTTTGTATAGAATCCAATGTGTGTTTTACAGCAAATATGATCCATAAACCCCATGGTCACAAGGTACTGGACCTTAAGGCACTGTGTAGGATGTGTGCAGGACGTGTATAAGGTGATGTGTGCAGATGTGTGTAGGATAAGAGTAGGATGTGTGTAGGCCTCGTGTAGGCCTTGTGTAGCCCTAACAATGTAGGATGTGTATAGCATGTGAGTTGGAGGATGTGTGCAAGCCTAAGTGTAGAATGTGTGTAGGCCTAACAGTGTAGGATGTGTATACCATGTGAGTTGGAGGATGTGTGTAGGCTTCACTGTGTAGAATGTGTGCAAGATGTGTGTAGGCCTTGTGTAGGCATAACAGTGTAGGATGTGTATAGCATGTGAGTTGGAGGGTGTGTGTAGGTGTCACTGTGTAAGATGTGTGTAGGCCTTGTGTGTAGGCCTTGTGTAGGCCTAACAGTGTATGATGTGTATAGCAGTTGAGTTGGAGGATGTGTGTAGGCGTCACTGTGTAGGATGTGTGTAGACCTAACTGTAGAATGTGTGCAGGATGTGTGTAGGCCTTGCATGTAGGCCTTGTGTAGGCCTAACAGTGTATGATGTGTATAGCAGTTGAGTTGGAGGATGTGTGTAGGCGTCACTGTGTAGGATGTGTGTAGACCTAACTGTAGAATGTGTGCAGGATGTGTGTAGGCCTTGCGTGTAGGCCTAACAGTGTATGATGTGTATAGCAGTTGAGTTGGAGGATGTGTGTAGGATGTGTGCAGGCCTAACTGTAGAATATGTGCAGGATGTGTGTAGGCCTTGTGTAGGCCTTGTGTAGGCCTAACAGTGTATGATGTGTATAGCAGTTGAGTTGGAGGATGTGTGTAGGCGTCACTCTGTAGGATGTGTGCAGGCCTAACTGTAGAATGTGTGCAGGGTGTGTGTAGACTTCATGTAGGCCTAACAGTGTAGGATGTGTATACCATGTGAGTTGGAGGATGTGTGTAGGGGTCACTGTGTAGGATGTGTGTAGGATGTGTGTAGACCTAACTGTAGAATGTGTGCAGGGTGTGTGTAGGCCTTGTGTACGCCTAACAGTGTAGGATGTGTATAGCAGTTGAGTTGGAGGATGTGTGTAGGCGTCACTGTGTAGGATGTGTGTAGACCTAACTGCAGGATGTGTGTAGGCCTCGTGTAGGCCTAACAGTGTATGATGTGTATAGCAGTTGAGTTGGAGGATGTGTGTAGGCGTCACTGTGTAGGATGTGTGTAGACCTAACTGTAGAATGTGTGCAGGATGTGTGTAAGCCTCGTGTAGGCCTAACAGTGTAATAATGACGTGCACCTCCTGCTCGTGTCCACTCTGCTCTGTTCTGTGAGGAGCTGTAACCCGAGTTCCGCTGAAGAGGTCGCGCGAGGACTTCTAAAGAAGCGCAGACTGTGCGTCAGCGCGTCAAGAGCCCACCAAGGTCTGCGTGTTTGTGTGTGCACATTGAATGAAACGCAACACCGGACTGCTCTGTCTGCTGAAGCCTCTTCGGAAACAGGTTTGATTATATTTAAAAGCTTGACCCGTGAGAGAAACCCAAACAACTGTCTGTTCTAATATTAGAAGCGCGGCTGCGGAGCTACTATGAACTCTATTATTGTCTGGCCACGGATCCGTTCAAAAAGGCTCCCCTCATCAAAAGATTTACACTTCTGTCTGCAGTTGGTGGAAAAAAAATATCGGTTACAGTGAGGTGCACTCCCCAAGATGCCCGCATGCCCCCTGTCATTTTTACAGCACACAACCTTTTATTATTATTATTATTATTATTATTATTATTATTATTATTATTATTATTATTATTATTATTATTATTATTATTATTACCATTGTTATCATTATCTATTATCTAAGATTATAGGTCATATGTTTTATATGTTTTGTTTCCATTCTGTGCTTTTGCGCAACAAAAATGTTCAACTGTGTTCCATTTGGTCCATTAGTTTAGCCTGTCATTACTTAGGTCATAAAAAGTGCATTTACGACATTAAAAAGCAACTTTGAAATGGCTCAGTGACGTGTTTGTTTTTGGTGATGTCTGGTGGATTTCCTCCAGTGATGAGTTAATACTTCATTTACTGAGTCAGGCAGGAGAAAGTTGGTTGTAACTCTGTCACCTGATTAGGATTGAACGAACTTTGGTAAGAAAAAAAAATATCCCCACCCCCACAGAAGAGGAGCCCGCCCACCAAAGACAGTCAACCCGAGACCCCTTATAGATTTAAAAAGAGAGGCTGCATTCTCAGACTGACACTTATTCAACACTGCCACCTTAAGCAGATTACTTTAGCGCTGCCTGTGTCACTGACGAGCTTCACGTTGCCTCTCCATCCATCATGTTTGGGATGCTGAAACACCACCTCCAACCAGGCATTTTGCTATTCTTCCTTTGGCTTTGTCATCTTATGGAACATCAAAAAGTTCAAGGTAAGGTATTGGCATACAATTACATCTACTTTGGGAAAGTTTTGATTTGAAGCGTAAATTTGGTGTAGTATAGTCGCCTACTACGATAAACTTGAACAAAGTGCGGGTGTAATTTGTCTGCTGGCTGTGTCTGGAGTCTCCACATACAGTTTGTGTAAGAACTGTCAAAGCAGGTGCGGTATGGGACACTTCAGTGCCAGGAGTCTTCATGTTAAGTTGTGCGTAAAGCCGCGCTGTTGCCAGCCTCAGATTTTTCTGGACACCTTCCACTCGGAGGCATTTGTGGACAAACTTATATAAGGCACAAATGAGAGTCTGTAGATGTTTTGGAGAAAGATATTAAAATAGTGATCTTTTAAAATATTGTGATAGTAAAAGCAGAGTGTGATAAGGTCATTTTGTTCAGTTGGGACTTGGTGAACACTTTAGAGGTGTGCGCCTGGTGCTGTCTGTCTCCTTCTGTAAAATCATAGTCTACCAATAAAATACCATAACATGTCTTTATTTAAAAAGGGCATTTAGTTCTTGAAACGTATTTCGCTGTATATTTAGTTTTGAGTTTGGATGTCCAATGCGTTCCCATAAAAACTGTCTTTGTAGAAGAGATTGGCTGCTATTTAAGACTGTCTAGACACTCCACTTTCTGTGCAGAGATAACGAGAAGCTTTGGGCATAAAGCCCCCTCCTCCCCGCATCTCGCGCCACTTATTCGTGTACTTTCTGCTTTCAGACGGCATTGTAGGAGACAGTCACAACTGGGATATACCAGTGTTAACAGTGCCACTGCCCCCGAAAAAACGAGACAGATTACGGGCACGCGGGACACGGAGGGCGCGCCTTGGATAAAGCCCGATATTTGTTTGTGGCATAACTGAGTACATCATCACACTGAAGCTTGTGTCCTTTTGTCCGCAGCCGGTAACTGCTGGCTACAGCAAGGAAAGAACGGAAGATGCCAAGTACTGTACATGCCCGGAATGAGCCGAGAGGAGTGCTGCCGCAGCGGCCGTCTGGGTACGTCCTGGACCGAAGAGGATGTCCCTAATAGCACGCTCTTTAGGTGGATGATCTTCAATGGCGGAGCGCCTAATTGCATACCATGCAAAGGTGGAGGTGCATTAATTTCCATTTGTCCTCACATGACACGGTTGCCCCATATTTACTTACACATAAATTCTCATAAGCATCACATAACATTTTATGCACTCCTCTAGAAACGTGCGACAATGTAGACTGTGGGCCCGGAAAGAGGTGCAAGATGAACAGGAGGAGTAAGCCGCGCTGCGTGTGCGCACCAGACTGCTCCAACATCACCTGGAAGGGTCCTGTGTGTGGCTCGGACGGGAAGACCTACAAAGACGAGTGCGCGCTGCTGAAGGCGAAGTGCAAAGGCCACCCAGACCTGGATGTGCAGTACCAGGGCAGGTGCAAGAGTAAGTCGACCCTTTTTATTCGTGCGTATCCAAAGCGACATTTGCATTTATCTTCTGTTCTTATTATTCTATTATTCTGTCTCGCCAGAAACGTGCCGTGACGTCCTTTGCCCCGGCAGCTCCACGTGCGTTGTGGACCAGACAAATAACGCATACTGTGTGACGTGTAATCGGATTTGCCCTGATGTGACGTCACCGGAGCAGTACCTGTGTGGAAATGACGGGATTGTGTACGCTAGCGCGTGCCACCTGAGGAGAGCTACATGTCTGCTTGGCCGATCCATTGGTGTGGCCTATGAGGGCAAATGCATCAGTAAGTGTCCCACTGCGTGGTCCTGGCTGAGATTACTCACTCCTCCTCTTTCTGCCAACATTCCACTAAGAAGGGGGTCCACAAACTGTGTGTGTTAGTAGTTACTTGTGTTTGCTCAAGAGATGATAGACATCTTATTATTTCCTGATGTTGGCAGCTCTGTTCCATATGGGAACTGGAGAAACACAGAGTGAAGCAGAGCAGTGCTGGGGGCCATAAAGACATGAAGGCTTCAAGTTAATATTTGAGTCAAATTGTATCCAGAAATCACAATCGCAATGTCTTAAAAATACCACAAAATCAGTCCCAATAAAACAGGATGAAGTTCATTGTTGTAGCTTACTTGTCCAAGCCTCAGCAGACATCTGATGTTGCTTGAAAAGTATCCATTCTAATCCATTTTAGGGCATATTTCTCTTAAGCTAACTCATGCTCTCTCTGCTCCTAGAGGCCAAGTCGTGCGAGGACATCCAGTGCAGCGGAGGAAAGAAATGTCTGTGGGACGCCCGCATGAGCCGGGGGCGCTGCTCACTGTGTGATGAGAGCTGTCCAGAGAGCCGGACTGACGAGGCTGTCTGTGCCAGTGACAACACTACATATTCCAGTGAATGTGCCATGAAGCAGGCTGCTTGCTCCATGGGGGTTCTCCTTGAAGTCAAGCACTCAGGATCTTGCAACTGTAAGTAAACAAAATGTGAAAAACACCTTCACCAAAAGACAGTGTTTGGTGTTGCTTTCCCTACCCCGAGAGCACCCGTACCCATTTGTGCCCAGACCCACACAGCCACACCACATAAGCAGGCAGAGGACTTTGAAATGGAGTTGCATGACATTGTCTTGTTGCTGACATATGTTCTTGTGTTTCGCATTTGTGTTTTTTAATATTGAAAACACAATAACTTAAACTGACTGAAATGTTCTGTCTGGGAGCCTGGTCATTTAACCAAACTCAACTAAATACAACAATTTTGGTTTGCAGTGTAAAATTAAGACCTTCAACATCTAGTTCGCTCACTCTTATGACCTGCAGGAGCAGTCTGCCTTAAACTCTTGTTGTTTATAATAGTGGTTATTTCGCACATGTCACGTGCTAACGTTGTGGCAATGGTGTTATTGCAAATGTCTGTTGTTAGTGTTTTGTTTTTGTCTGCTAAAATATTCCATTCAAAATGCACTGTTTCCCCCAACGTTACACTGCCAACAGCTGACATACATTTTGAACTCAAATGTATTGAATGGACATAGGGTGATTGTAACATTGGTGCCAAAAAAACAAACATTGTTCCTTTTGTCATAAATCTAGATGTGAAAAGTTGTGTTTGTATATGTATAAGATCTGCAAAGCAAACTATGGGACCAACTTTATAATCACCTCATGAACTAAAGTGAATGTGACATAACATAGTATGCAAAATACTATTGGCTTGTTTGTGTATTATTCAACTGCTCATCCAAGCATTGCAAAACATTAACATGTTGTTAGCTTTTATTAGTATCCTTTGAATGTTTCATTGAAATGAGAAATCCATTTGGATTGAGGGACTGCCTACTTTTCTTTTTTTATTGTTGCTTTTGCTTGTGTCTTTTGTGTTTAATATAAATGTCCTATGTAAAAGAATAGAAAATACCTCAGAACTGTGTTAATGATGTTTGACCTGCTACACAGCAAGGCCATGACACGATCTACTTAAACCGATATTTAGCAGCACAAAAAGAGCCTGCAACTCCCTGACCACCAGAGCATATTTTTGTGTGTTGTGTGTGTCTGCTTCCAGGAATCTGCTCAAAAGAGACCTGAGCCATTGGAGCCCTGAGCCTCAGCCCCTTTAACTCACCCCGTGTCCCCCTCTCCTCCCCTCCTTCCATCCATCTTTGCTTCACTCCGTTCCATAAAGCATTTGCTGTACATTGAAGTTAATTAGGGTGACACAGAGGGGTTGCATCTCTTACACAAATCCCTATAAAAAATCCAAATACCATTAAATATGATTAGGGGCTGTGTGCCTGTGTGGCTTTGCTTTATTAACACAACTTTCAGTGATTTTCTGCGCTGTTGTGGTCAATTTCATACAACAGCTGCATATATTCTCCCATTTAGCCATTACAGAAGACCAGGAGGAGGAGGAGGAGGAGGAAGACGATGAGGACTCAGACTACACAACTTATGTCCAGTTACTCCCTGTTCTGGATGGATAGGCCCCAGTACCTATAGGGGAACAATTCTATGTTCATACTGTAAATTATGTGTATGCTTATTTATTTTTTAAAGAAAGGAAGTATACATATAGTTCAGTTTGCTAGATGTTTATTTATACTGTACCTTTTGTGTTTTATAATTTATACATTTATGTTGTCAGGCATACTATCTACCATTATATATTGCATTACCACTCATTTCAGTTTTATTGTTGTCGCTTTTTCATTTTTTTTTAAACATGAAGAAATATATTTGTTCAAGGAGAAGCAGTGTTATTTATTTGTCATGACCGTGTAAGTAGAGACCCTCTACAAGCTGTAAATTGCATTCCGTGAGCTGTAAAAATCTGCTTGTTACTGTCAAATCTTTATCACGGATGTTTGTCATACATATGTACATGCATGTTTAGGCTGTGTCTTTATTTATTGGCAATATATCAATAATCTTATGTACAGAAGTGGTTTACTGGTTTGTTTACAACTAATAACAACTGACCAAAGGGATTCTGGTGATGGCAGTGGCAAAGAGTGATGAAGAGATCCCCACTCTTTTGTTTCTTTTTTTCCACCTAGGACTTACTACAACGTATTTCACCAAGAGAATATGCTTGTCTGATTAGCAGCTAATAGTGGGATTAATATTGATTATTTTGGAAACTTTGTGCCATTAAAATCCAGACAACATGCCAATTTGTTCTGTATTCTCACAGAGCAGAAAGTTCATATGCTGCAGTACTTATAGTTACATAGTATTTTTTTCTTTCCACTGCATTAGTCAATTTCAAATCACAAAATGTAACAAAAATATAGTTTTGTATTTTTTATGTAAATGTCATATGTACATACAAAGTTTGATGGTATTTGTACAGATATGAAGAGTGAAACAATTAAAGTGTTTTTCCCTTATGCCTCTTTTCTTTGTCATTTGTTGGCCTAGCTCTTTACATTAGCATACAAAACACAAATCTTAATTCATAAGTTTAAAACCTATTGTCTTGAGGTAGTGC
Source organism: Periophthalmus magnuspinnatus (assembly GCF_009829125.3). Classification (NCBI taxonomy): domain Eukaryota; kingdom Metazoa; phylum Chordata; class Actinopteri; order Gobiiformes; family Gobiidae; genus Periophthalmus; species Periophthalmus magnuspinnatus. The sequence continues at coordinate 10,227,243 of NC_047134.1, read as the reverse complement.
ATGTAAGATTTTGTATTTTTAAATAGCATTACCTCTCTAAATGACATAAACATACTCAAGTCACATAACATGCAGTTATTGCTGTCTACTGAGGGGTCACACTTGTTGTTTATCACATCTGGTGGATAAAACCATTGTAGTGTATGTGACTCTCAGTATCAGCTCGTGGCATCCCATGTGAAGCTGTGACAGTGTTCACACATAGCCTTCACTGTTTAATTGAAAATAAATAATAAATCAATACAAATAGCATGTGTGAGGTTTACTTCACCCAAGAAAATGACATCTGAATTAGTCTAAACTATTCAAATGGGATGTGGGAGTTTTAAAATATATAAATAGTCAATGAAGAGTACATAGCTGATGTACTTATAAAGCAGAGAGTGCCTCAGTGTTAAGTCTATGGTTTCATTTTATTTTACCTCTGTGACATGTACCTGACAGCTGACCCGTATAACTGTCTTATATCTGTCTGGACATGTCTTGCTATGTGTGTGACACGCTTAGACTGGCCTTTTGAAATTCTGGCATCAAGTTTATATTTTCCTGCCAAACCTCTCCGTTATCCCAGCGCACTACATTTGTTCCTTTTTGCTTGCCGTACGCGATTATCGAAAACAAACATGGCGGCCTCAATGTCACTTCTAGGTTTGGGACGTTTATCTGCCCTAAATGCGGCTTCAAAATGGGTTTTATATCCTCTCAGGTAAACGTATATCTGTTATTATCATTATGTTTTCATCCCACAAGTGGTTAAAGTCATCAAGAAATCAAACTGCATGTTTTATCCTACAGCACAAGCTAAATGTTGGCTATAAAGTAGCATAGCAAAAGGCTAACAGCAACAAAGCAGCACGCGTTTGTATGTAATTTCTGAAAATATTAAGAATATTCTGATGAGTTTAAGCCTGTTTGTAAATGTATGAGTATAATATAATAATTATCACAGTGCTTGTCTAAATTCGTCTTGTTTACAGCTGCTTAAACCTGGCTGCTGGGTAATTGGATAACATAACAGTGTGACATTAGTTTAACTAAACATTCACATACAGTTCAACATGTGTTGCATGCCAAGGCTAATAACTGGCGAGACGAAAAACTTTATTTAATAAAACATGTCTCACTAGAAACGACAAGACAAGGCCGGTTTTCAGCAAAAGTAAAGCGTCTGAAGGATAAATGTGAGAGGCCTCAAGCTTTTCACTCCAAGCTGCATCTCGTTCAATATTTGGGCATCTTGGGTAGTCTCAACCCAAAGAGCAGGACTAAATGTACCTAATCCTGGACTAAAGCTTGGCTAAACTTGGTACAACTACTAAAACACTTACTAAAATATACATGCATAAAAATTCAGCTGTTAAAATAAATAAAGCCTATGATGACTATGAGTACCACCAGAAAAAAACCCAGTTTGAAAAACCGTGGTCAAACATCATGTGTGATTTAACAGTGTACATGGTACGTGCTATTGTTGAATAAAATATTAATAATACACATTTCCAAAATTGTTTATTCATATACCATGTTTTCAAATCAGCTTGAAGCTCAGTAAATCCATTTAAAGACGTCTGTATCTTTTTAACCTGATAAAGGATGATTGATTAAAAAAACAAACAAAAAAAATACTTTTTTTATTGGTTATTGTATTAGTTACACCTGATCAATTCAGTTAAAAAATGCTTTCATAGATGATAAAATATACGACTAAAACATCCCATTGGAACATTTAAAGATGTTACAGATGTGTAGTTTGGTGGATTCATATGCATGATAAATATTAATCACAGGAAGTAGTACTGTGTTCAAATTTTTTAATGACTTTGATTCTGTCAATGTAAGGAGCAGATTTTTCTGACATTTAACAAAATGAAGGTGCTGTCTTATATTTCTTTTTGTCAAATCAGCTATTATGTATTTTAGACGACCTTTGGCCCTTATAGTATGGTTGCTAGGTGACAATTATGTCCAATTATGACACATCCTCTGCCCATGGATGCAAAATTATAAACCTGACCAAAATTGTCAAACTAAGGAAAATATTAATAAACATATCAGCAGTCAGCTGTTTATCAGCTGTTTTGTGAAACAAGTAGTGAAACCAATCACATGCGCTTCAAATAAATGATTTGAGTTAAGCAATGTCTATGTATCTCCAAACATATTTATACATGAAGCTGTCTTGCTCTTAATAAAAATAAATCTCAGACTCTGTACTGTCTGGGTTGCAATAATATGCCCTTGGTAAGCCCTTACTTGGCCGGGCCTCGTTGTGAGTGATTGCACATTGACAAAGGGCTGCACAGTCTTCAGCAGACATTTGACCAGAGCAGCTTTAAGCACGTCCTGTTATGAGGATGAGCTCCAGTCTGTCAGAGGTGCACCAGACAGAAATAATAGGTGGCGGGGGATTCCCTTTTTGTCTCTCCTCAGCTCTTCCTCCGAGATGCACAGCTAAAGCTCAGTTAACATTGTGTCTTTTCCTTTGTATCATTTTGCTTCGTGTGTAATGTTTTTATCCCATGGTTTCCAGGTTCACAAGCACATCAACATCACGGCTGGCAGAGAAACAAGGACAAGACACACAACTTATTACTGTTAATGAGAAACTGGTAAGATTCCCTCTGCTCACAGCTTTATTGTCTGGCTTTCTCATTTGAGTTTCAATTTAGAACATTTCCAGGAATCAAATTTCATAATAGAAGAAGCAGACAAAAAATATATTTTTGGAGTATCCACATATTGATGGTAAAATATTTGTTGGCAGACCCAGTGTGAATGTGTATGCATTTAAATGTATGTGGTTGAGGTTTGAGTATGAAATAAATGGAGGACAGCAACTCACAGTGCAGAAATATCACTTTATACCCTCGTTTGAAAGATTACATTCATTCATTCATTCATTCAAATTTTAATCAGCTTTTTACAGCATTTAAGTTTATTATGAATGATATAAGTAATATTAAAAATTGAAGTATTACACCAAAGTTTCTACATGTCAGCTGTGTCCATGTCATTTATTTTTTTAAGCTTTCATCAGATGCATCAGATTTAGGTTTAAATTGTATGTAAATAACATACATTTTACAAAAATGTAATAAATAATAAAAGTCTAATTGCAAGTGCATCGTGCACAATGTTCTGAGATCAAATTTTGAAAGGAAAATGTAGTATGTAAATTGTGCCTGATAAATGAATGACATATAATTGTATGTATTATGGTGGAAGTAATTCAAGTAGCCCGAGAGTTTTACAGAGAGCTAAGAGTGTCTAACACTGGAATTTATTACCATCAGTACAGGACCCGGAGGCATGAACACTCACCTTGTGGTAGTGTTGTCTATTCAAGTCTGTCCATGCTCAATTGTAAAGAGCATTATAACTCTGATGATGTAGGACAGACAGGGACTGAGCTGGAGTTGTTCTTGCTACAGAAGTGCAATTTCCCCTTCATGTATGCAAATAAAAACTTTTAATGCATGATGTAATGTATGACTTGATCAATAATGGTTGTAGATATTTCTGGCATGAAATATTTAAGACATTGCAAAAAAAAGTAAAGTAGACATGTGCTGAGTGTAGGACAGACTGTGGCAGAGCCTGTCTCTGTCCTCGCAGTAGGACACTGAGGAGCAGCAGAGAGGAAAGGGGGCCTCTAGAAATGAGGAGGAGTGATAGAAAAATGGAGCCTCCCCCAGCTTCACCAAACGGACAGTGGCCACTTCAGTATTGTGGGCTACAGAGGTTCCTTTGTGTCATGCTGTGGCTGGCGACGGCGGGAAGTGCTCTAATGTTGGCCCAGACAGGCAGAAAAGAGGCCCTCAGCTGTTTACAGTACAGTGTGCCACAGCACACAAGAGGTCCATGCTTTAACATAGGGGCGTCAAGATTAAACCATAACACTAAGTTTACACATCACAAAGTAACTGTAACAATAAAAAGTAAACATGAAATCTGGAATCAAAGATAGGTTATGTCAATTGAATCTACTCCGGTCCTCTTCTTGTGTGTGCCATGGTTCACAGACGAGGTCGATGTGAGGGCTCCGGGGCATTCAGCGATTGTCAGCGCGTTAGTCATTCATCAGACACTCAGTGTGAACCGCTCTGCTCAGACCAATCAAACAGGGCTGTGATCTTTGAAGGGGTAACATGGGGTTTTCACATGGCCCATGCATTTTAGCCCGAGCAGATTATACAGTGTTTTGTTCTGTGTGAGGGTAGTTGTGGAATGCTGCCTGATTATCAGTCAACCTATGCTTTATAACACAGCACTGTACACAATTGATTGTTTTTACTGTTCAGCAGACATGTGCTACTATTCTTGCATTGTAGTAAATCTGGTATTGGTATTTCTAAGTGAAAGTGTCTGTCTTTATAAGCTCAAAGAATGAGCTGTGTGAGTGAGGCCCGTGAGGCCAGGGCGACCTTCTTTTGTTGTTAATTACTGTTACATTAAGCATGCTGAGCTCCAGCGACACAGCTCCAGTCTGCTATGTCCTGCTGAACTCTTTACCCACAGAACTGAGACAGCAGCCTCAACCTCCACATGAGAATCGGATCATTTCTAACACATGTCTGAGTGGTGACCCAAAGCAGTCGTCACTGCACATAAAAGCAACAGCATCTCTTATAGAGTTCTCCAAAGGCTCTGCACTTTTTATGAGACAGAAGTGGACAGTTACTGTGAGTGAGGAGCTGCCTAAACATTCAAGCTACAACATTGAGTCTACTCAGATAGCTCTGAGCGGCCAGGTTGTTTGTTCATCGAAAGGTTTTTGTTTCTAATGAATTTGAAGCCTGACATCTGTTGGCAGGGAGCAGCACATCTGGACCAAATATGTGACATTTTTGGTAAATGAGGTGGTGATTTTTAAAGGCCTGTTGTTGGTTGTTTTTAAAGCTTAAAATTTGCGGCAAATTAAAAGGGCTTCAAACTGAAAAAAAGCAAAGTAGTTGCTTAGCACAGATACATTGAGGACAACAATCCAGTGTTGGCTTGGGATTAGGTATGCTCCTGTTGACCAGACATGAGTCCAGACAACTGAAAACTCAATTAGTGTTCAATTCAATTTGTCTGAATTTAAGCAAAGGACTCAGGTGTAGACTAGTGCAAAACGTCTGTAAGTTATCTCACAGTAATGACAATAAAAGACTACCCCAACTGGTGGGATATATTTAGCTCAGGCTGTGAATGTCTGGAGGACTGCAGTGCATAAGCCTGTCTAGCCTCAGACAGGGCTGACCTACAGTGAAGCAGGGCACAGCCCCCCTCCCTCTCTCCTCCCTCCGCGTACACAACATAAGTGTGTGTTTTGTCTGCTCGCCCTCTTGTGCAGCTCTACTACAAGAAATCTCCAGGCTCAGATTTGTAGTGGCCGGATGTGTGTCAATAAAGGAGCTTTTATTATGTTCCATTCATAGTATTTCATTGGTTATTATCAGGCTTGTACACCAGTAATTGTCCAATAGTTGTTGGTTCAAAATTAGAATTACTATCAATGAAAAAGTTTCAAATAGTATTTTTTGTCAATTTATTGTATCATTATTTTTTATTATTTTTAATGAACAAAAAATCCCTAATGTGCTCCAATGAAAAGGTCACGGGCGACCAGTGTATTTTGTCGTCCAAGTATAGCTGCTTATGTTGGTTGTGTTCCAGTATGGTTCCAGGTACACAAGGACAAAGGCGCTAGTTGAATGTAATTGAGCCGTGAGGATGATGACTGGAATGGCATGTCTAATATCGACAAATGCGACCGCGGTCTTGACGCGAGCCTGTCCCTGCAGCATGTGAAATGTGAGCTTGTAGATGACCCTCGCAGCAGCTGCTCTGTGTTCCCCTGTGTTCGGCCACTCCGCCACACACCACAGATAATATTTGTTTCTGTAAGAGACGCAATCAGTACTTGCCGGGGCTTTTTCTACTTCAAAGCTGTGCGAAGGTGGGAGCAGGCCCAGGCTGACGAGTGACGCTCCGGGTCTGGTCCTGGGCACAAAGGGGTTAGGGGTGATGTGTTTGGGTTTTCACCACATGCTGACTCTAAATGATTCAGCCCGCTTGACCCTTTGACCTCCTTTTGGCAGCTTTCCTGAGGTTTTTGGCAACCGCGCAGGACTGTACTGTGTAAAAGCTATAATCACATTTTAATTAGGGTGTCACCGTGGCAAAAATGTTTTTCAAATTTTACTTATGACCTGATTATTGACTCTACAAAAGAATATCCTTCATGTACTGTACCATACCGATAGCGAGTCACTATAGGTACCACAGGCGGAATGATTTGGGGAGGGATATCTATTTTCTGAGAAGCTTTTGGGTGACGATTTGCGCTTTACGTTCTAATTATAGAATTTTGTTCAGAGTTGACCTTTTTAACACATCCAGAAAAAAGACACACAAAAAAAGAAATATGAACAGACAAACTAAAACAAGAACCACATTTCAGAAATGTTTGTACAAATCTAAACTATAGGGTTTACAGGGTTGCAGTTGGGTTATGCAGAATAAGACAGGACAGGAGGAAACATAGTGCTTCATTTTCAACTGCAGACTTGTGATTTGCTAAGTCACAGTTTGTAATTTGCTAATTAGATTTCGATTTGATTGGATTAATCTTGCAGCACTAATAGGCATGGTGTTTTTTGTAATTTGTGATCTACGTGATTGTAGGTTCAGTTTGTATCACATCTCATTTCTGCCCATCATCTGTTGTTTTACACCATCCTTGCATTTTCTTACTGTTCACATTTTAGGCATCTGAAATGTTTTGTCTTCCTTAGACTGTTAAAAGATTTACAAGACCAATAATTTTAACATCCAGTGACTGAACCCTCTTGGATGATTTCCGACACAGATGAGAAGTTCCCTTTCTCTGGTTTGTTTAAGGTTTTAAATAATCCCCTTCCTCTAAATGATCACAAAGGGAGTATTGAGTGATGTCCTGAAGTGCGGAGGCCATTTGACTCTCCAAGTGAATGAGCAGTAATGTGTTTAGTGTAAAGTCATGTCCACGCCTCTCCAGAGCTCCGTCTTCATTCAGCTCCAAGTGTCAGAGCAGCTTTTCATCAATGGCTGTGACTCTGTTGCTCTGCGTGGTCATGTTCTTTAATAGATCTCCACAGCACACTCGCCACATGTCAGCTAAACTGCATTCAATATGTGTCTACTATTCCCGTTACCCAAACAAAGTGTCTGTGCATTGTGACCGGATCTGGAAACAATATCAGAAAAGTACAGAGCATATTTCATGTCACGGTGCCGGTAGAATTGGTTTAATATTCCACTATGTAAACTGAGGAAAATGAACTACAGGAAACATAGACAAATCATCCACACTGACAGTGTGTGAAGTGATCTGAGGTCAAAGCAGAAGGCCCCGTGGAGGTAGACTCTTGCGGAGGTATGCAGCGCTGTAAGAGATATAGTCTATGTACACTGCATTATTTTAAATGCACTCATCCTTAGTAATTAGTTTCAAATGACTTCTAAGGATACCAAAGACCCCATTTAACCTGTGAATATTATTTAGAGAATTGTCCACCTGCATGAACTTAGTTGCATATGCTTCATTTCCCTAACCCTTTATTGTGGGAGGATTGTTTAAATGTGGGCTGCTGTGCTTGTCAAACGTTTTCATATCAGCTTTTGTTCTCGTGCGATACAGTATCATCGTTGGATGTGCTCTTGTTTACTCGGCCTGTGCCAGCCCAGGTCTCTGCTGGTGTATTGTTGTAGGCCCAGCGGCCCCACAGCGACAAGCCCCTCTGCTCTTTATTTGGCTCATCGCCTGGAAGTGTCACAAATATGGACACGCTTTCATGTGACGAAGACTATACCAGCGCTTTGGGCCTTTCTTAAGCCAGCCTTTCTGTCTGCGTGGCCAGGTATTGTAGGGCCCCGTGAAGACCCTGTGAATAGTGTCAAACTTGATCGTTCTCATTTTGCTTCCTGTACACAGCTGAAGAAAAGTGCCCACCGTGAGTTTTCCTTTTGTGACGGTCTGCTCTAGTCTTCCTGGGAACACAGCACATTCCAGCCACAATCGTCCTCTTTGTAAAGCTGGCCATTGTGGCTGAGTCTGTTATGCGGATAACCCTCCTAGCTTTCAGTGTAATGCATGCAAGTATCATCCAAGTCTAGACTCTACTTTGCAAACAATAGTTGATAATGAGCGGAGTGTTTTCAGTGATCTGGCAGAGCTTTTGTTTTGTCACATCCTCCCCTCATTCAAGAAGAACCTTTTGTGCTCATCCACGCTTAAAATATGATTTAAGGTCTGCTACATCTGGACAAATTATTGCACAAGTTCACCATCCATGGGCCTCATGTGTCAGTTATGCTTTATGTAACGTACATACGCGTAACCATCGTCTGGCCTGTTATTCCCAAGGGCATCATTTCTAATGCACCTCAGAAAGGGACTTTCAGAAGCAGAGGACTGAACGGCTTAACTGCAAATTAGATTTACCTCCACTGTTGTTTTTGAAATTCACCTTGGATTACTTAACTTGAATGTCTCACTCATGTACTTAACATGTACTTCTGCTGTAAAGTTCTGCCCAAAACATGAGAATCTGAAGCTCTCCTACAGCAGGCGAAGATGGTAGTCGTGTTATTGTGTGATGTGGTGCCCACTCGCTCTTCCTGGAGATGACAAGAACATGTTTTTCTTCTCTCTGTGACAAGAAGGAATTGTTAAGGTTAAGTAGATAGGGCATCCGGAAATAATTACCTAGCACTCGGGAAGTTTTCCCCCCTTCTTTTTGTCCTGTTTTTGTCCCCTTTTCCTTTTATTTGAATTACTCTTTGTATGTGCAGATCTTATTTGTTATTAAATTGAGTGTAGTGTGTTTTAGAAGTGGGACCTGTAATTGACTAGACTGAAATACCATTGCCAGGCTATTTCCAAAGGAAAAGTAAGCTTTTGTGTGGGGTTCACACAAAATGACCCCTTTTCTACAAATCAACCAGTGGATGACAGACAATGAAGAAAATTTGATTCTTTGAAGTTGTAATGGCCATTGAAATGTGTTAGATTCTTGTATTGAAAGCCGTGCGCCCTGAAAGGCCTCAGTCCTGGGTGGCTGAAGCCTGCTGGGGTTTCATCACTTGTTTACTCATTCCTTCAAAAGTTAACATTGGTTCCTGAGGAGCCCATTAAAATCATTCTGGAATATAGGCCTTTTCTAAAATAAAAATTTAAGTTGAAAATAAAATCCAGGGTTTGCAAATGCTATTACCAAATGCATTCTCTGTCTGAATATCATTTGATGACAGCTCCTTTACTGCAGTAACGGAGTAGGAAAGAATCTCTTTTAATAACGCCCCAGAAATAAATATTTGATGTTGGCTTCCAGTTTTTTGTGCTACAATTAAACGAACAACAAAACAAACTCCTGAATACAAAGATGTATTTGAAGAACGGACAAAGCGAGACAAAAATCCTGGCCAACAGATTAATGTCCAGTTGATCTGCTGAGTTGGCAGGACTCGGAGATGCCCACATGCACCGTGCACAGCATCAAAGCTCAAAAACACTAAAACCTCAGGCCAAATTGAACATTATTTACTGCAAATATGAACGCCATTGAGTTCTTTTCACCTTTTTATTGTTGTTCTTTCACTTAGGATTGGCCCAGTCTGGTCTTTAGTGTCATAGTGAAAATAAATCCCAAGATTGATGTGAATGAAAGATTATAAAACATAGTGTAAATGATTACTCAAGGACTTTTTATGCCCCTGCTTTTTTGTACATTTTTCAGGTTATGTGTCTTAACACCTGCAGGCTAACTTTGGATAACCTTTTCTCTTCAGTAACGCTTGTTTTCTTTGGAAGAGAAGAAAAAGACATCACCCATTAAGTGTAATAAATTAGGTTTAAATCTTGTCACTTGAAGCATGCCACAATAATAAAGATAACGCAAGTTTAAATATCACACATAGGGACTGCTCTGTACTACTCCACATATTTGACTTTTGCTTCTAACGCCATTAAAGTTGTCATATAAATCTCCACACACAGCCCAAAATAACATGCGCTTCAGATGTTAAAATTAATTGGTTTTGGTGTTCAGAAAATCATTTTATTCCACACGAATGTACTAGTAAAAATTTTATATTTGATACTGAAAAAGGACAAATCTGGATCTTTTGTGGATAGTTATATCAGACGTAGTATAAGATGGTAAAAGTACTTTTCTTTTGTGTCAAAGATTGTAAAGTATGCGACTATGATATTTTGAAATTTTGATATGAAATTTTGGCAACACAAACTTTTAGACCCTTATCTCCTGACAGCAAAATATACACCATTCAGCCTCTTTTTTATTACAAATTGCTGCTTTTACAGGTGTTTTACTGAACTAGAAGAAAGAAAAGTCTGGTATAAACCCTGTTAATCCAAGACAATCCAAATTTAAAATAAATGTTATTAAGACTTCTTGCACGTAGAAGCAGCACTGGATGAAGTACCATAAGAAAAAGTGTTGTTTTATCACCATGGTGTTGAGTCTTGTGGTTTTTCCTCAGTATCGACTTACGGTAGGGAATAATGTATTATGACAACACTAGTTACCAGAGAGAGTAATGTCTGTTTTGTTTTTGGTTTTATTTTCAGGACATAACGACGTTGACAGGCGTGCCAGAGGAGCACATCAAAACACGCAAGGTGCACATCTTTGTTCCAGCGAAGAGTGCAATGCAGTCAGGAATCAACAACACCAAGAAGTGGAAAATGGACTTTGACACAAGAGAGCGCTGGGAAAATCCACTCATGGGCTGGTCCTCAACGTAAGAATCTCTCCAATAAATTCACAATGATATTACTGTTTTTTTTAAAGTTTGAATAATAGACTTTGGTTATGTTAAGTCAATGCCAAGTGAAAGTTTCTTTTATGCCCTGCAGAGCGGACCCTCTGTCCAACATGGTGCTGAGTTTTACATCCAAGGAAGATGCTGTTGCATTTGCTGAAAAAAATGGTATTAAACTTTTTCAAAGTGTTAACAAGATAAATCAATGGACTCTGTGCAGAGTTTACATTTGCTTTTATCATCCATGTTTCTACTCTTTTGCAAAAGCAGCACATTGTCTATTTAACATAATCCTTATATTAAAGTGAATAATCAGACCAAAACTTTTGAAGGGCTGTGTAATCAATCTGAAAAACACAATTATTATATGCTAAAATTGCAAAAAAAACAAAACAAAACACATTGTTTTTAAAATATAAATTAACCGCTGCATGTTCAGGTGTGTTTCTGTCATAAAGTTGCATAACAGCCAGTTCTGTGCTGGACTCTTGTACTTTTATTTAATCCCTTCTGTTAAATTTAAGCGTGCTCATGCACGGGCCCCGCTCTGGGTGTATAGGATTTCAATTATAATTAAAATAATTTGCATGATTACGTTTTCTATGATCGAGTGGTGCTCCTAACAGGTCTCCACACTATCTTAAACCTATCCCAAACATGAACTTGATGTATTTCCACATACCAAGTTCACTGAGGCTTAGGCCTAGACCATCTGGGAAAGTTTGTTGAAAGTGAGTGAAGGAAAGCGGTGTTCTCTGTTTATTGCACCACCAAAGCGATTAGCGCAGATCTGACTGCACACAGCCTGTTGATGTCTACACTTCATTGTGGTTGGCCTGCAGCCAAAATGAATATACATGACGTCCTCTTCCCCCATCACTTACTCTGATGTTGTTTTGCTTTTCCAGGTTGGAGCTATGAAATAACAGAGAAGAGGAGCTCCAAGCCCCGAGTGAAATCCTATGGGGCAAACTTCTCGTGGGACAAGAGAACACGGAGGTCCGCCAAATAGAGTGAAGACGGCCATCTGTTGCTTTGCTCTGTTTGTCCCACCACAAACCTGTACAAACCATCAATAAAAGGCATTATTCTCTAGATGTAAACCATGGACTCATTATCATGTCTCTTCTTCAAACAGTCACCTCATTATTACTGACTACCTAATGCTCTTCACTCCATTAGGGAAATGGTTTTGCAACAGAAAAAACATACAAGGATTACTCGTTTTATTACAATTAAGACATTTGTGAGGGTAAGAGACAGTGACACTTTTCCTGTGTTAGTTTTTGTTTACATCCTGGCACCTGAGCGTTTGCTGGAATTTGAAAAACTTGGAACTATTTCTTTCAAAGTTTTACAGCAACATCTGCACAGTGATTACTGCATGTTCCTAATAATATTAGCGCCACAACTAATAACTTTTATTACAATACAGTGAATAGCTCGACCGCTCATGGAAAGTACCTTGGAGTTGCCAAGTTTTTTCCCCAAAAAGCAAAGCCACAGAGGTGACGGTTCCAATCAAGAATATGTTTTACCTTCACAACACTTTTCATTGATGGCATCCTTTAACATCATTTGTTTTTTTCTCAACTGGGGGTGAGTGGTAAAGTCATAAACAGTGACTTAAAGCTGAACAAGGCTCATTATTTGTCAGTTGCTGCTCAAAACTGTATTTTTACCCTGGCACACAAGGCCACGGAATAATAACTGTCGGTAACTGCACAGCCTTTCCCATATAATCAAAATAAACAGTGCATTTTGCAGCTCGTGATCTTACACTGGGGATGATGTGGGGATAGAGTTGAAAGTGCAGTTGCCAGTGCTTGTTTACACTCTTTGTGTTCGGTAAATAGTGGAGTAATAAACTGCGTGACTGCACCGACATTCACACACCAATTATGGCGCCTAATTGCTATAGGTCAATTAACGCAAAGCCCCTCAGTCCTTCACAGTCTTGCTCTTGGTATTTACTCTGCTCTGTCACCCGGCTCATCAAACGCACCGATCTGATATGAGAGTAATGGTCCGTCCATGAACGACAGCAGCGCGCTCCCCCTTTGCGCATTCCCCTTTGCGCATTCCCCTTTGCGCATTCCCCTTTCAAAAGGCCTCGGAGAAAAGCAAAGAGGAAAAATACTTTTGGCACAACTTTGTATCAGAAAAAGTTGAAAGCATTCCACCAGCGCTGGCCCATAAGAACAAAAAGTGTGTGAACTTACAGCAACTGCAAAGTGGCACATTACGCACCCACCCGCGCGCAGCGTCCCGCACAAAGCACGCGCCAACTCTGCGCCAACTCTGCGCCAACTCTGCGTCTCAGAGGCGCACTGCTCCAGAGCACACTTCTGATCACAAACAGGCCTTTGCCGAATAATCAGCTGTACTTGTCGGGAACATTTCTCTCGTGAGAAAAAACATAATCCTACACAAATAATCTGGTTTGGCTCGACACATTTAAGAAAGACTCAAAGGGTCAGAAGGTGTTTGTTCATTTATTTAGATCTGAACCAGCTCAAATGAGGAATAGGCTGTGACTATAGTTTATCTAATTATAGGCTATCATTTTTTAAGTCAAAATTTGAAAGTTGATATGTTAAACTGTATTTTTGGCTCCAGGCCAAACACATCACTTCAGAGTTAATGTTTCCTTGTAGGTCAGAGTTATGTTCATGTCCCAAAATGCATCACTGTGCATCCCAGCACCTGCTCCTTATTATATAACAGATCTGACCAGGTCTTCAGTCACTAACAGTGTCTTTTATTGTTTTATGACTTAAGTAATAATTGCCCAAAGGAAATTATAATTAAAAAGTTACAATAAAACCTGTGCGGCTGTGACACTTCACTCAGTCTTGCATCACTGACAGTGACGACAGAAAATGTGGCATCCACATGCTTCACCAGTTTAGTTTGTAGAGTTTTGTTTGAGGTGGTATGTGATTCAGGCAGTGACTCAGATTCATGAAACACTGGGTTTTTAAACCAGCTGAACATTGTGTGTGATTGACATGAATAAGGCGACATGTCATGTGACAACATTAAGTTTCTGTTTTTCTAATGTAGTGCAATGGGGGTCAAAGGTCATAGTGACCTGCAGTAAGGTTAGCAGATTTACATAGTCACGATGATATGTTTTATTAACCAGATTAACCTCTGTCTTGCATTATTCAGCACCAGCCTCCGACAGATGAATAATGAAACCAGAACCACTTAGCTGTCATTAAAGTGTTTTTCACCTGTGCCCGGCCTTCACATGTGGACATGTGAACAGTGACAGTGCAGCGCCTGCGGCCCTCATTGGCTGATACGTTCTGCTTTGACTCCACAGCTGGCACACGCCCTCGTGAAAGCCTGAGCCTGAACCACTGCCAAGGCGTTATTTGTTAATGAAGCTTCTCTAAATAACACAAACACACCTTCACTCACGCAACTGCTCTGTGGCCCCCAGCTTCTTAATCATCAGCAGCACTTATGTACTTCTCCAACTGGGGCAGACACACGCAACTCCATTTACCCCACTGCACAGAGTGTGCGCCCTACAGGTGTGTGTCCTATCCACATCACCCTCCAAGGGGACATGTATTTGTCCCAGGCATTTGACCCATCCTTCATCACTGAGGCTGTCGGGAGCAGAGGGTGACTGCAGAACAACTCAGTCTATGTGGCGATAAATGTTACTTCTTTAATGTTGTTTGAGCAGTACCTGAACAACACCCAGCACTGAAAACATCCTATGGACGGTTTTGGAAAGATTGGATGTGACAGTTGAGATTTGTAGCTTTGTGCCTCGTCCCTGAGAATGGCAGGAGCAAGTATCCAAAGCATGCTGTGTGAGTTGGTGTATCTCACTTCAAAGAGTCACCGTTAGCTGGCGCGACTTTCCTTTGCGTCTGGGGTCTCCGGCAGAAGAAAGGCAGAGGTTAGGAAGGCCCTCTCCTGGGACTGAAGGCATCCACAACAACACACTCATGTTCCGCTATTTATCAATTGCTGTATTCATCTTTTCTGTTTCCCCATTCACAGCGCTATCAGGTTGGACGTGACACCACCTCCTCTGAAGGGGTCAGGAGAACCCCCACTGCACGCACACCCACACAGTTATCCCCTCAGCGTCCTGAATGAGATCAAAGTTGCCGTAGTGCCATGCAGGAGACAAAGGATGAGTTGAGGTGCTTAAAGCAGCTTGCTGAGATGTCTGTTTCAACAGCTCAGAGCTTTAAGATGAATTCCTCGGCCAACGTTAACATCTCATTAATAGGTGAAACAGGCATGAGGAATGTGTCCCTACTGACAAATCGAGCGTCTTCTATAAATCACACAGAGTGTGTTCACATTTACCAATTACCACATCACATTTGGGACCAAACTGGGACTAAAACTGGCACTAAACCAGGACTAAACCAGGACTAAACCAGGACTAAACCAGGACTAAACCAGGACTAAACCAGGACTAAACCAGGACTAAACCAGGACTAAACCAGGACTAGAGTAGGACCAAGCCTCTACATCAGGACTTAAACTGGGCCCAACCAGAACAAGCCTGAGCGCACCCTCAGAGAGCATCATTTCTGTCTCTGGTCGGCTACAAGCTGCTTATCCTGTTTGCACCAGTCCAAACTAATCAGCTCTTTGCTTATTTAGATTAAGTTTTTAAAAAATGTCTGGAAAAGTAATTCACTTTGGCTGTGTTTGAAGTTGTCTGAAAAAATGACAGGTGACGATGAATTGTCCCCCAAAGAGTGAATTGATGGAGGGGAGAAGGCTCGGGGAGGGAAAAGTTCACTTGTCCCTCCTTGTCCTGTTTGAAGGAGATGTGAGTTGGCAGTGCAGCAGAGGCTTGAAGATTAATGTTGCAAAAGGGGGCTCTGACAGCCTTTCCGCTGGTTGCAGTTCTCTTGGGTGGCCCGATTGGTCTTGGATGTCACTTTTGCTACTTAATCTTGTGTATGTGAACCAGACTGATTCTGAAGAGTTTGGGGAGGGGGCACAAACAGGGTGGGGGGCTGTCCACATGGGCAAGTGGAGATTAGGACTGAGAAGAATCTTGGAATATCAGGCTTTCAGCACCTAAACATAGTTGGTTTGTCTTGCTAGGAATTATTAAAATATTAGAAATTCCAATTCCCATTTCCAATCATATCAAATAATGAATAAATATTTGGTAACTATCAGCATATTTAGTAGTATAAGTAATGATAAGTTTCAACAGGGAGGTTCAGCATTGATTTGGTGCTCTGTGCTCCCTTTTGTTGATCTTCCCCCAAAGATCTTCTGGCTTCACTAGTTCATTTCAGGAGCTTCCAAAACTCCTTTGGTCCATTTCAACATGAGCTTCATTCTAAGGGAACACTATAGACTCTGGAGTATTTGAAAAACGGGGTGTAATGGTTTTGTTATGTAACTTCCATCTGTTTCTAATATCCTGTAAGCAATACATTTTAGGTATGCAACATATTTAGTTTACCAGTGGTGTTTGTGCGAGAAATGGGTGTTCTTGCATCAAACATTATTAATAGCTGTTTAGCAAAGTGAGACTTTTGCAAGTGGTGAGTCACTGTGGGGCAGCTCTGACACTGTGCACAGATTTTCTTCAAATTTCTCCCCTTGGTTAATCCTATCAGAGGATGTTTAGACTCTGTCCTCAAAGCAGTCCTAAACACACAGGACTGTGTCATACAATACCAAAACACACATCCACTGGAACCAATTATCAAGAGAATGAACTCTTAACATGTCAATATGAGGAAAGCTGCCACCTCGATGCTGCCATATACACAACCAATCAAAAGTCTGGAAAAAACATTTGCATTTATTGTTTTTTCTTTATTTTCATGACTATATATTGTAGATTCTCACTGAAGGCATCGAAAGTATGAGCAACTATGAATGAACACATGAATGTAGTAAACACAAAAGTGAAATAACATGTTTTAGTTTTATCAAAATGCCACTGTTTGCTTTGATCCTTATTATTTTGCACACTCTGTGAAGTGAAAACCATTTCCGGTGATGTCGTCAAGAAGGTCATTGTGAGAAAGCTCAGGATTTGCAGAAGTCAACAAAGCAAAGGGAGGAATCTGAATCTAAAATGTAAATGCATGTTGCTTCATATATTTGATGTGTTCACACTGTAGAAAAGAGTAAACAAAGAAAGAAAGAAAAAAAAACGATGGATGAGAAGGTTTGTCTAAACTTTGGACTGGTTGTGTTTATACTGTAAGTTTTGATTTATATCTGTGCATCTACATTTGGTTTGGACTTTGATTTAAATCCACATACATGAGAATATGCCTCTTTTTAAAAGCGCTCTCTTGCAGCTCACCTCTCTAAGCCCATCCAACTGCTGCCCGGCTTGACCCTGTGACTTTTAACCCTAATCCACAGTACCTACAGTCTATTTGTGTCCAACGTGAAACCTCTTCCGTGCGGCCCGTGGCTGTCATGTTGTGGTGTCTGCAGCCTGCTACTCCAGTCGAGCTGATTCATCCCAGCACCACACTGTTACTCTAGCGCCTCTTGTATTGTTTGTTTACTTGGGACTGATTTTGCGGTTTCCTGCGTGAGTCAAGCTTGGTTTCGTCATAGCTAAGGGCAACATTACATTTGCACTTGACCAAATATGGCCCTGGTAATGATCAACATGCTGAGCCAAAGCTGTGGTAAAACACAGGTGCTGCCACTCTTTACGCTCTGTGCTTCACTAGATTGTTTCTGTGAAACACTTCCAATTTCTCCTCTTTTCTTTCACTTAAAACATTTTGATAAATTAAAGTTTGTGGTTTGTCTAGAGCCACACTGGAGCTACTAACACAATAAATATCTCAAGTCAATGACCGAAACCTCCTCAGTCTGTTTGAATGATGCAGCAGCTGCTATTTAAAGAAGACTTTAGACATAGGCACATTTGAAAAGATTTGTAAAGGCTAATCCAAGCTCTTTAAGATGATAAACCAGAGGTGTCTGGCTCCTTTTATTATCATGCTCTCAGTCTGTGAACACCTTTGGTTTTTCCCACATGCTGTGGCCTCTCCTCTTTTTTGTTTTTGACTTTTTCAGAAGTGACTGTAAATTCTACAGTCCACACAAGGCATGCTTAAACCTCTAATGTGCAGCATTCTTCAAAGAGTTATGACAAGAGCAAGTCACAGTTAAAACGACCCAGAACGATCACCATCAGAGGGACAGGCCCTAGTAAACACAGGGCTCAGTCTAGACCAATGAGACGGGCATGTTAAGGTCATCCTCATAAAGCTGTGGACATGGAGCAGCCTGCAGAGCTCACCTGCACACATGGAGGATGCTCCACTTTGATATGAGAACACTGTGTGAGGACTGGGCCAAACAAATGAGAGCAAAGCACAAGAGCAGCATGGACAAACTTTAACACTTTATGTGCCATGTGGATCTGAGACCCAAGTATTCTGACTTAAACATCCAGACGATTCTTGAGTGGCCACCACTAATTGACCTCTGGAAGGAATGCAGCAGCTTCTTCTTGACTGACATTTTCTTTTAGCGGCTCCTGTGGGACAGGCGATAGCGGGGGAGATCCTCCGGAGATAGAGCGCCATGCCCCCTGTCCCTCGCACAACAAAGAAAGTGAGTGATGTTTTGATGTGGGGGCCACCTGGGATGTGGGTCTCCATCAGCACTCGGGACGTGCACAGAGGAAGAGAAACAGATCTGATCCCAGGACAAACACATGAGTGACAAGCCTGCTGCAGTCCCACGGAAGTCCCCAGTCACACGCAACACAAACAAAAGGCCCTGCACGCTGACCACACAGGCCGGGTTCAAATGTACACGTGCTACGTCTCACTGTCCTCAAACTACAAGACATAACAATGTGATGTCATGTTAAAGTGTCACAGATGGAATAATGATGCTAACAGATCTTACTAAAAGTGACAAAACATAAGTAGTTTTCACCATGATCTCACTCACAGAGAATCAGTGGTAAATGAGAACAGTGCGTATGGCATCTGTTGGGGATGATGTTCCATTGACCCAAAACATCTCCATGAATGACTGCTGGGAGAGTGCACAAGTTAGTGAGTTAGAGGTGACCCACATCACTGCAGTGTTTCATCATTATTAACATGGGAACTTGAGCCACCTCCAGTATTGTGCTATGGCAAGGTGATAAGAAAACTCTGCTATCTGTTATTTCATTGACACATTTCATTCACTTTGAGGTTTCTTAACTGTGTGAGTCACATATATGATGATGGACCCTTCTCTGGACTTTCTTAACAGATACTTTTTTTCACTGACAGTGTCTTCTGACAGAGCTGTGCATGTAAAGTGACGGCTCTTTCCCTCAAAAGTGCTGGATCCTGTCACCCGTCAGGAGTCCATGTGGGGTGTCCTGTGGCAGCCGAGTGGGGGTACAGGGCCCACATGGAAGTCGGGGCACACATCTGTTCCCGTTCTTGGCTGTTTCTTATCAGCAAAAATCCCGCCACAAGCGCTGAGCCGGAGGAAGAGTTTAAGAAAACATGCCTGCTTTTGTTTGTCTTGTAAACGAACAGTGGGTTTTCTAACAGCTCGTGTCACAAACTCTCAGGATGGACCTACCCATGTGTCATCATCGTGCTCACACACGGGACTGCTATAAGCCATGTCTTCAAATGCCATTAACATCAATTACAGAAATACTTGAGGATGTAATCTGTTCATTCATACACTGACATGCAGCCCAGCAGTTGGTCACACAGAGTTTGTACAGTGATGCCTCTCATCAAGCTGTATGAACGTGGGAGCCGTCAGAGCCAGGTGTCCTCAGACTTCACATTCTTCTTCCTGTCACAGTCTTTGATTGATCAGCGGATTCTTCTTAAAACAGAGGACTTAATGATGAATGCAGACACATTGTCTACAGGCATTTGGGAAGTTAACAGTTGCTGTGTCCATGTATAAGATTAATCACTCTTTCTAAAAAAAAAAAAAAAAACACCTAAAAACAAAAAAAACAAAAAAAACCCTGAATATTTTAGTGTATGATTAAACACTAAACATGTCAGATGGAAATGTGAAGCAATAACATTTGCAACATCAGCCACAAAGTGAATCCATTTGGAAAATCTGTCTGTTAATTAATGTGACAAATCTTTCCAAATATTCATATAAAAAAGCATGACACATAGAGTTGTGTAACAAACTGAAACAAAACATTACATAGTGCAAGTATAAAATACACATCAGACACTAATAAAGAGCAATGGGAAGGACAGAGACTGAAGACAGACAGGGATGTGGGGCTTGTTTAGGGTCCTCTGGTCAGCCTGATGCCCGTAGCCGTAACTGACAGGAAACAGAGCACTTAGGAGAAAGCCCCAATGAGAGCGTGCACAAAAAGAGGAGAGCGCCAGAGAGAGTTAGAAGGAAAGAGAAGGACAGAGACGACCCACAGGCACCAGCCCATGGTCGGCCGGAGCACCAGCAGACTGAACAGAGACATATGCCCACAGGGAAAGACTGCAAAACAGGATCAAAGAGTCACTACGGCAACCTGCATGACACACGCAGAATTAAAGCCAAACATCTGATGTGAAAGGGAGGGAAGAAGGGAAAAGGGAAGGAGGGAAGAGAGAGAACAGGGAAGGAGAAGAGGTAGAGTATATGTATCAGGGACTACTGACGCACAAACTTAACCCTCCACACACAACTTTGCACAAGCGCTCTACTTTGTCTTTGAATGCAGCACTTTTATTTTTTCTCTTTCGCTTTGCCTTGACCTCCATCTGCGTTAGGCCGATTATGCTCCAGGCTCAGATTTCCACAGGTCACCTTAAATCACAAATCAAAGACAACAAAATGCTTCCAGATTGTACAGCACACACACACATTACTTACAAACAAATAAAACAAGTCAAAAAGGAGCCATGCTATGTCTAGATGGCATTAACTTACATACTTTGATATAAGGTTGCAAAGGTTTTTTTGTGTGCGTGTTTTTTTTAATGCCGCTCCACAAAAAGTACCCTTAGCTATCCGTTAGTTTCATGTAGTTCTTGTATTTCCAAATATCATGAAATTCTATGGGATTATTTGAATCATTATCGCATTAGCACTAACAACGACAATAACCTGATTATGTTTGGCAAAAAAAAAATGGATGATAGCAATATATTTTTTTTGTTTTATCTTTAATTTCTACCATACATAAACAGTTTTGAAAAAGCAAACATACAAACATAAAAAACGGCAGTGTATATTTAACACAAGAAAGTAAATGTTTGATAATATTTCCTCCAGAATGAACTGTGATGTCCCGTTTCAAAAAAAGAACGAGTGAGTATATTAAAGAAAATACTGAGCTGATGAGAGTTTGTGGTACAGAGGCACAGTCGCAGGCACAGTCCGGAGGGCAGTGTGCAGAGGGCCGGGTCTGCCACACAAACCGCACAGGAGGGAGGGCGGTGTGCAGAGGGCCGGGTCTGCCACACAAACCGCACAGGAGGGAGGGCGGTGTGCAGAGGGCCGGGTCTGCCACACAAACCGCACAGGAGGGAGGGCGGTGTGCAGAGGGCCGGGTCTGCCACACAAACCGCACAGGAGGGAGGGCAGTGTGCAGAGGGCCGGGTCTGCCACACAAACCACACAGGAGGGAGGGCAGTGTGCAGAGGGCCGGGTCTGCCACACAAACCACACAGGAGGGAGGGCTCTTCACACAGTTGGAAGGCATTAGGTCATCGAACAGGGACTTGTCAGACACAGCTGTTGCTCTGTCTGATTGATACTGCTAGTCACTTATCACAACGATTATGTCAAACTTAAAAGGACAAAAAACAACATTGTAAAAAAATATGAAATGTTTAAGCCTATGTTATATGTCGGCGCATTTCAAGTTCATCACTTTTTGGTCTTTGATCGTTTATATAGAAAATCATTGTGATGTTAGCACAGCTCTATAAGATTAACACACTGAGCTAGAAAATATATTTTGCATATTTATAAAAGCAGTCTGAATTTGGTTGCCAGTCCTTCCATCTGTGTCCATAAGTTCACACTTGTTATGATTAGTTGTACTTGTGGAAGGTACACATCGGCACATCACTACTTGGACTCACAAAACAATTCGGATTAAATATTCATACATGGTGTGACACACACCGATATGTAACTACTGTACATAACACAAGGTTCTGACACTGCAACGTCTTACAATACACCCACATCCGATCAAGTAAATTACTCAAAACTATTGAATCGTCTGACCTGGGCTCCACTGTGAGTGGGTTAGTGTTACCTTTTTAGCATTAAACATATTTGGACTTGTGGAAAACATCTTTCTCTCATGAAATATCTAGATTTGTGTGCTCTTCATCTTAAAACATACAACACTAAAGTGAACTGTGAACATGTTAAAAAAGGAGGCTGGGGCCTGCTGATCGGACGGTACGAGTGGAGCAGTTGTTCTTTCACTGAGCTGCTAACATCAGTTAGCATTAGCAGCATCATATCCTGACAGGTTCTGTGTCTTTGTCCTCCAACAAACCAATAAACTGGCCAAAACTCTCCTTCACTCCCTCCATGTTGTCAGTCGAGCTGCCGTCAAGTATCCAGCGTTTTCCTCTGGCCAATGGCTCCAGCTCAAAGTACTTCTTTACCTGCAAACAACATAAAATTATCTGATTAATCATCAGTGCCACAAAAACAACAATTTATGTTGTTTATTAGTTATATTTTATTTTGAGGCCTGTATAAACACTTCAAATCACTGGAATTAATTTGTATGTCTATTTCAAAGGCTGACACAGTTTATGTCATAAGAAGGGGCATGATGTCGTTTTCCAAAGTAATAGTGTCTAATAAAGTGTGTTTCTTAAAATGGGGATTCACATTGTAGGTCTATATCACACACGCAGTGACATAATGTGTTTGCTCAGGTTTGAGAGCCTCCTCTAGACCTGCCATGTCTCCTACTAAAACAGGCAAAACAGCGGGAGAGGTGTCGGTGAGAGAAGTAGAACAAGCTGTTACGTAAACATGAATACAGCTGAGGGAAACAATAACTTAGACTGTTGTGCTATTGTTATTGTTGTTAGTGAATTATTGAAATTCAGGACAGAGGGTCTTCTGCTAAAAGTTAAGAAGACTTCAATCAAATATCAGCAGCAGGACAAAACGAGGCTGATGACTACATTACTGCAAGAATTGTTTTGCTCAATGCACTGAGTGAGTTCTCTCAGGTGTTTCGCAATCAAAAGGACGAACTGTCACGGTCCACATTCAAATCATCTTTCAACTTGTAATGAAATGGCTTGTGTCTAGACTGTAGGGCTGTCTAGCTGCGCCATGGTGTGTGGCAGGAGGAGGATGGAGATAGGGGGAGGGGTGGGTGTGCTCTTTGTGTCTGTTCAGATGCAGCCAGCCATGCCAGCGAGTGGAGAGGGAGCCCAGTGTCTGTCCGCTGTAATGTGAGTTTAATGACAGATTAAGTCACCTCTGCGTGTTTGGCTCAGAAGCCCGGTGAGAAAGCCGAGTGGACCCAAACACTGTTAACAAATCTGTCTGGGTAACTGGAGCTGCCTTCGCCCAGGCTCGAGCCTCAGACCTGCCTGTCTGGCAGCCTGTTCCAAGGCCCTCTTCTGGAAGACTTTGGCCCCTGCATTGGCAGACACAAGTGACCTCCGTACAAGTGCAGCTCAGCCCCAGACACCGCAAATCCTGCCTTTGACACTGTGCAGCAGACAGCTGATCTAAAGAAGCACCCACTATCATTTATTAAGAGCTCAGTGCTCCTCCATTGTACTGAATGAAAAGAAATGCTTGTCCATCTAATTATCTTTAATTAACTGTAAAGAAGGAATATGGATTTATTTGTTCAGTTAATCTGCAACTTTGTAATCAGAAATGCAAAAATGAAAAACTCCATGACCCCAGAGGCAGGTGTAACCCTGTGGCAGCAGTGTGATCCACACCAGTTTGTTTAAGATTAAGCCTCCTAAGAGCACTTATGCTTGCTTAAGAAATTGCGGCACTGGGAAGGGCAAGTCATGTTTGCCAGATGGCTCCAAGGATGTCCACTAGGTCATTCAGTCTAGCGTCTTCTAGGTCATCCAAACCTAGTATGTATGTGTTTTACAGGAGAAAGCAGCTTAAACAGTCACGGCTCAATCAAAAACTGTAGCAAATGTGTTCATCTGCATCAAATGATCTACTCCAAAATGATGGATGAGAGAAGCCATGTCTCTATAGAATAAGGAATGTAAAGTTATGTTCAAAATGTCATAATGACTACAGACTCATTTGTTGTACTTGAGCCATCTAGACTCAGAACAATACTCGATATGAGTATGACTGACCGTCTCTGTTCTGAGGCAGTGACAAAAAGGGCAAAGCATCCAACTTTATCTAAGCCACTTAACTACATGGTATGAACTACAAAGAACATGAAGAGAAGTGTAAGTCAACGCCGACTTAGTAGAAAACAGAGTATTACCTTCCTGATTAAATGAAGGTAAAATACATCAAATAAAAATGAACAGGACTTAAGTCATGGTATCTATCAAAATCACTAAGACAGTAGGAGCTTAGTGCTGAGGTGGGACAAAGTCACTTTTGGGCACTGGCCTAGTCTTTTGGCAAGTGACAACATTGCCAAACGGGACCCATTCAGGCATGGGCCCGAGGGAAATGTTTTTAGTGTCTGTGACAGTCTGAGAAAACCATGGGATTCCTTAAAAACTTCAGTAAATGTGGAGTTAGCGAAATCTGTCAGTTTTTGCTATGCATGTGACATGGAACTATGTAACAAATGTCCATCCATCCATCTTCTTCCGCTTTATCCGGGGCCGGGTCGCGGGGGCAGCAGTCTAAGCAGGGACTCCCAGATTTCCCTCACCCCGGACACGTCCTCCAGCTCCTCCGGTGGGACCCCAAGGCGTTCCCAGGCCAGCCGAGAGACATAGTCCCTCCAGCGTGTCCTGGGTCTTCCCCGGGGCCTCCTCCCGGTGGGACATGCCCAGAACACCTCCCTAGGGAGGCGTCCAGGAGGCATCCTGAGCAGATGCCCGAGCCACCTCAGCTGGTTCCTCTCAACGTGTAGGAGCAGCGGCTCTACTCCGAGCTCCTCCCGTGTGACCGAGCTCCTCACCCTATCCCTAAGGGTGCGCCCGGCCACTCTGCGGAGGAAGCCCATTTCAGCCGCTTGTATCCGCGATCTTGTCCTTTCGGTCATTACCCAGAGCTCATGACCATAGGTGAGGGTAGGAACGTAGATTGACCGGTAAATCGAGAGCTTCGCCTTCCGGCTCAGCTCCTTCTTTACCACAACGGACCGATACAGCGACCGCATCACTGCAGACGCTGCACCGATCCGCCTGTCAATCTCCCGCTCCATCCTTCCCTCACTCGTGAACAAGACCCCGAGATACTTGAACTCCTCCACTTGGGGCAGAGACTCACCACCCACCCGGAGAGAGCAAACCACCTTTTTCCGGTCGAGAACCATGGCCTCGGATTTGGAGGAGCTTATTCTCATCCCAGCCGCTTCACACTCAGCTGCAAACCGCCCCAGTGCCTGCTGCAGGTCCTCGCTCGAAGAAGCCATCAGGACAACATCATCTGCAAACAGCAGAGATGAAATCCTGTGGTTCCCAAACCAGGCCCCCTCCGGCCCCTGGCTGCGCCTAGAAATTCTGTCCATAAATATAATGAACAGAACCGGTGACAAAGGGCAGCCCTGGCGGAGTCCAACATGCACCGGGAACAGGTCTGACTTACTGCCGGCAATGCGAACACAGCTCCTGCTCCGGTCATACAGGGACCGGACAGCCCTTAGCAAAGAGCCCCGGACCCCATACTCCCAGAGCACCCCCCAAAGGACACCACAAGGGACACGGTCGAATGCCTTCTCCAGATCCACAAAACACATGTGGACTGGTTGGGCATACTCCCATGAGCCCTCGAGGACCCGATGGAGAGTATAGAGCTGGTCCAGTGTTCCACGACCAGGACGAAAACCACACTGCTCCTCCTGAATCCGAGGTTCGACTATCGGTCGGATTCTCCTCTCCAGTACCCTGGAATAGACCTTACCGGGAAGGCTGAGGAGTGTGATTCCCCTGTAATTGGAACACACCCTCCGGTCCCCCTTCTTATACAGAGGGACCACCACCCCGGTCTGCCATTCCACAGGCACTGTCCCCGACCGCCACGCGATGTTGCAGAGACGTGTCAGCCAAGACAGCCCCACAACATCCAGAGACTTGAGGTACTCAGGACGAATCTCGTCCACCCCCGGAGCCTTACCACCGAGGAGCTTGCCAACCACCTCAGTGACTTCAGCCAGGGTGATGGACGAGTCCGCCTCTGGGACCCCAGTTTCTGCTTCCTCCTCGGAAGACGTGGCAATGGGATTGAGGAGATCCTCAAAGTATTCCTTCCACCGCCCGACAACATCCCCAGTCAAAGTCAGCAGCTCTCCACCCGCACTGTAAACAGTGTTGGTGAAGCACTGCTTCCCCCTCCTGAGGTGTCGGACGGTTTGCCAGAATCTCTTTGAGGCCGTCCGATAGTCCTCCTCCATGGCCTCCCCGAACTCCTCCCAACCCCGAGTTTTTGCCTCTGTGACTGCCCGAGCCGCGGCACGCTTGGCCCGCCGGTACTCATCAGCTGCCTCAGGAGTCCCACGAGCCAACAAGGCTCGATAGGACTCCTTCTTCAGCTTGACGGCATCCCTTACTTCCGGTGTCCACCACCGGGTTCGGGGATTGCCGCCGCGACAAGCACCACAGACCTTACGACCACAGCTACGAGCAGCCGCATCGACAATAGAGGTGGAGAACATGGCCCACTCGGAGTCCATGTCTCCAACCTCCCCCGGGATCAGGGAGAAGCTCTCCCGGAGGTGGGAGTTGAAGACCCCCCTGACAGAGGGCTCCGCCAGACGTTCCCAGCAGACCCTCACAATGCGCTTGGGCCTGCCAGGTCTGTCCGGCTTCCTCCTCCGCCAGCGGATCCAACTCACCACCAGGTGGTGATCGGTTGACAGCTCAGCCCCTCTCTTCACCCGAGTGTCCAAGACACGCGGTCGGAGGTCAGATGACACGACAACAAAGTCGATCATCGACCTCCGACCTAGAGTGTCCTGGTGCCACGTGCACTGATGGACACCCTTGTGCTCGAACATGGTGTTCGTTATGGACAAACTGTGACTAGCACAGAAGTCCAATAACAAAACACCGCTCGGGTTCAGATCGGGGAGGCCGTTCCTCCCAATCACGCCCCTCCAAGTGTCACTGTCGTTACCCACATGGGCGTTGAAGTCCCCCAGGAGAACAACGGAGTCCCCGGTTGGTGCACTGTCTAGTACCCCTCCCAGAGACTCCAAGAAGGCCGGGTACTCTGCACTGCTGTTTGGCCCGTAGGCCGACACAACAGTGAGAGACCTGTCCCCGACCCGAAGGCGCAGGGACGCGACCCTCTCGTTCACCGGAGTGAACCCCAACACGCAGCGGCTGAGCTGTGGGGCAATGAGCAAGCCCACACCAGCTCGCCGCCGCTCCCCGCGGGCAACGCCAGAGAAATGGAGAGTCCAACCCCTCTCAAGAAGTTGGGTTCCAGAGCCCAAGCTGTGCGTGGAGGTGAGGCCGACTATATCTAGCCGGTAACGCTCAACCTCCCGCACAAGCTCAGGCTCCTTCCCCCCCAGCGAGGTGACGTTCCACGTCCCCAGAGCTAGTCTCCATGTCCGGAGATCCGGTCGTCGAGGTCCCCGCCTTCGACTGCCGCCCGGATCTCTCCGCACCCGCCCCTCATGGCTCCTCCCGCAGGTGGTGGGTCCACGGGAGGACGGCCCCACGTCGTTCCTTCAGGCTGGGCCCGACCGGGCCCCGTGGGGAAAGGCCTGGCCACCAGGCGCTCGCTGCCGAGCACCCACCCCAGGCCTGGCTCCAGGGTGGGGCCCCGGTAACGCCAGTCCGGGCGACGTAACTGGCCTCGTTGTTTTTCTATTCATGGGGGCTTCTGAACCGCTCTTAGTCAGACCCGTCTCCGAGGACCTGTTTGCCATGGGTGACCCTACCAGGGGCATGAAGCCCCCGACAACATAGCTCCCAGGATCATTCGGGTGCTCAAACCCCTCCACCACATTAAGGTGGCGGTTCAGGGAGGGGATGTAACAAATGTATTGGACATTTTAAGTTTATTCAGCAATAAATGTAAACCACCTGCACCAACTTCTATTTCAAAGAGAAAAATGTCAGGCATACTGTGTGTATTGTAGTATTGTAGTGTGTTTTTAAAGGGTATGTAGCCTGTGTCTTTAATTTTCTTTAAGGATTTACAACTGAGTTGTCGGTATGTTTTCCTGCATATTGAGACACATACATGTTTTTTCATATACCAGTAAAGGGAAAGGCCATGCGCAATGTGAAAGCTCAGAACCTCCAGAGTTTACTCACTGAGAGGCAAAGACTGCAATAGCACTGATTAACGATTGGCTGAAAGTGTAGAGACGATTCAGATCAGAGAGTCATTTTAGATTTATTTGCCCTTTTAGGATTTACTCGTAGGAACTGGCAACCCAACTTGCAGGCCCATAATCCTTTATTATTCGTATGGAGACCAAAACACAAAATTAAAACATGTTTCCTCACTCCTTCCAGTGAAATCAAAGAGAAAATCTGCTCTCCTAAAAGGTGGGTTTTGAGAGTAGAGTCTATGTTGAGGAGGTCAGGTGGGAGAAGTTCCAGAGATTTAATTATTAGGACACATGCAAATAAATATTAATGAGATACTGAAGAAAAATTCAACACTTTTGTGAATGAGCAGTGCTAATCCATGCCCACTGCTTAATACTGCTTTATTTACTTTCAGAGAACTTTTCTTGCTCTACGTAATTAGATTAACTGCCTTCCCCAAGGGAACAGGGAAGAACTCCAATGAAATGCTCTTAGGTATCAGGAATGACCAGAACTCTGTTGATAAAACAGTAGTGGAGTGGTTGACTTGTCCAGAGGTATGTACACGTATTAGGGACATTTAAGTCTTTTCACTCTAGAAGAGACTAACAGCATTGCCAGATGGAGAGGTCTGTTGGATACACTTCTGCAGATATCTATATAAAGTTGTTATACTGTGGCCAATAGAAGACTACTCAGTGTAAATGTGCGGCTCAACATCTTTTTCTCTTATTTATTTTATATCAATTTATAGTAGTGCTTATATTTTATTTTATTTTAGCATATCTAAATAGCTGTTACACACCTACAGTTTCACCCTCTGGGGAGTATCACAGAAATATCAGCAGCATCATGATTTAGACCAAGTGGAACCAATACACAACAACATGACTGTTTGTGTTTTTCTACAGGATTTAATGGTTAATGTCAATTTTATTTAAACGGTTGTACAGTCCAGCAAAGTCAGAGGCATCATAGAGGGAGAAAATAAGGGCTTTCAGTCAAGCCATTTAGTGAGGAAAAGATCTAACTCAACAAATACTAGTGCTGACACTGGGCTGGAGCAGTGCCAGGTGTCCGTGTGTCAGGAACATTGGGAGATGTCCCACGTAGAGCAGCAGATTTACTGTGCTGTGGAGCTCAGGTGGGACTGTGGGCCTCCCTCCAGCTCAGCCCGGCGCAGGTTCAAAGTGCCTGAGTCAGAACACTTGTGTTCAAAGCCAAGTGACCAGAGCCAGAGGACAGTCCTCTGGGGTACAGTCAATCTGAGACTGACTGCACTGGGGACATTCTTGTAATCCTTGGACCAATTCTACTGCACTTAGGAGTCTATGGTGATGATGTCCTTTCCATATTGGCAGGCATTCTGAAAATATATCTAAAAGATGTGCCTTGAGAATTCCCACATGGACAATGAACAAGCTGATCTTTCTGCCCTTTTAAAAAAATAAGTCCAGAGACATTTATTTATGTTTTTCAAGTAGTAGATCAGATGACTTCCAGAAATACTGCTGGTAAATGACCCGTGGTGTAAAGTTTGAGCCGGCCTCGGTCACTGTTCAAGAAGACATCTGAATGCTGGGACAGACAAACTAATGAGGACAATAAAAACACAACAGCCCACACAACAACAAGAGGCAGAAACACAAACCATACAGCACATACACACATATACACTCTACAATTCACAAACAGCCTGTTACTACAGAGAAATAAACCTTTTCCCCACTGGTGACCACCAGAAGCCTGGTTTTATGCAGCGTATTGGGCAAAGGGGAAGACAAACGTCCGCTCCTTCATTGTAGACAGAAGAATTGGCACCTTCAGTACATGGGCCATGGGGTGTGTGTGGGCATGGAAAGTCAGATAAAAAAAACAAAAAACATGAATTCCTCCACCTTTGAGATGATTCTCCCTGACATAGATTTTTACACTGGCCTCCAGTTCAGAACACATTCTGTTCCAATGTGTTACAGGTGTTAATGGAACAGGAGGCATAAACAACCAGGTCACAGACGTCCATCCTCAAGAAGGAACTATTGGTCCTGAGCACTGTTCCCTCTAAACTGCGCGCAATTGCGCACTGCTGACACGGTCTCCGCGCACAAAAAAATCGAACCGGAGTTGAAAATAAAATAAACACACAACAATTCATTCTGCGCTATTTTTCAGTGTGAGTCAGTGAGTGTGACCGGGGACGAGCTGCTCCAGACAATTATGTGATTCACAGACGTATTTGCGCATCTTATCCACGTCATTGACAGACGTCCTCATGTCCTCATGTCCTCATGTCCCGCTCCCAGAGTTTTAGCCGACGTGGAGTGAAAACTCGCTAATGATTCCAAGTGTTTAACCCCTGAACGTTCCGACGGCCCGCCCTCGGACAAAGATCCGCGCGTAAAATTACGCACGCGTAATTGCGTAATTTTACGCACTGTTTTGTAGCAGTTTTGCGTTTTAAACATGACAAAACGGACAAAACAAAGGAAGTACGCGACCGAGGACACCGTGGATGTTTGTACAAGTTAAACTAGAGGCATCTCGGACCCGGAGCGGTTCGTGGAACCGAGTGAAGATCTCATGATGGACTCAGGAGCAGAGATGTTTTGATGGACTGGATGCTGTTGCTGATCGGTAAACGTGGTTTATTCTGCTATTGACTTAATTGTGGGTCAAATGCGTATTATGTGTAATATTAGCATTAGCTAATGCCAATCTGCGCCCCCTCCGACACCACCAATCATCACACACACACCACTTGGGTGAAGTGTCTTGCCTAAGGACACAATGACAGAAGTTGGTCCGAGCGGGACTCGATCCTCCAACCTCTGTCACAGAATGACTGTCACACTGTCACATGTACAGTGTGTTTTTAGTTTCAGTGTGTGTTTGCATTTTGAAGTGTGTGTCTGTTTGTTCACTGTTTGCAGTGTGTGGTTTGTAAATATATATTTATTTTGACCCATACCACTTGTTTTGAATATATTTTATATACAAATACACATTATATATTATGTTTTGATATGATATGTAAATGTACAGTAATAGAGCAGCTGTGCAGATACAGATTCCTCTCAGTGTGTACTGGTCATTGACTGTCACTAGTTTATGAGTTGTAAAAATCAAATGATCGTGTCATATACTGAAAAAGAGTTAACGGACTGTCTCCCAGACACAGTAGGACAATCTCACTCAGTCACAGCAAAAGCTTCACACAACGGCTTATACTCATAATACAAGTCAGAGCTTTATCATAAAAATGTTGATTTCAACATTCGAGTTTACAGTTGTCTTGGTTTGGTTGGAAGCTCATGTTTTGCCATAGTTAAAATTAAATATTTATACTTCCAATAGCATTAACATACTGCACAGGTCATGAGCAAGATTTGTGTCATTTTCATTGTATAAGTGGCTAAAGCACTTAATTAAAAGTCTTATAACAGAAATGTAAATGCGGCAATTTGATTGTTTTAATAAACCATTTAACTTGGATGTGATGCAGCATGACCACAGTGCACACGTCTGATGACCACAGCGCGCACGTCTGATGACCACAGTGCGCACGTCTGATGTCACTCACACTGGTCCATGGGACCGCTCAGGGAGGTTGTGTGTTTGCTCAGACTCGTGAAAAATTAGAGGGAACATTGGTCCTGAGATCTCAAATAAATGTAGTTTACATCTATATTATTATAATGGTTTAAAAGTTGGTCATTTGTCAGTGCTACAACAGTGACTGACGAAGTTGTTAATACAAAACAGCTTTTCTTGGAATAATTTGTGCTGCTGGCTAAATGTTGAAATAGTTGATGAATTTAAATATCTTGGCATTTGTATGAGCACATCTCCACATGTTAAAAAACACATGTTAAAAGGCTGCCAGTACTAGAGCTCTGCAGAAAAGAGTGTGGAATGAGTTTTCTTAATTGTTTTATTTCAAGAACTTGCTCTTTCAAATTCAATAATTTACTTCTGTACTTACTTGCTGAAGTGTACAGTGTTCTGTTAATACAAACACACAGCGCCTAAAATAGATTAATATAAAATGTGTCTCAGACTCATGTCATTTTACGTTTTGTCAAAAAGGTTCAGTGACTGAAATAGTGACTGAGGAGAACTCCCAGAGCTTCTCAGTGTTTGATGTTCATCAGCCTTAGTCCGGGGGGTCAAATCACATTCTGAACAGGCTTCACGGAAGTCTCGCCCTGGTCAGTGGCAGCCAGTCGTCCGACCCCATTTGACCATTAGACAAAAGGAAAGGAGTGACCACAGTTGGGATGGGGAGGGGGCTCCCTATCCCGTCAGTGGGATGTGCAGTGGTGAATAGGGTCTGGCTGTCTGAACTGGTCCTCAGTGATTCTGGGGAGATGGGGTCAGGGTTGTGGGAAAAGATGAGCATAGTGCCCACACAAACTGAGGATGCCCCTTAACCTCCCAGCGGGACAGACCACCAGCCCAGGGCTGACAGGGCCAGAAAGGCTGCATGGGTGGGAAGGGGAGGGTGAGCCAAGGTAGGTGGGCAGATATACAACAGATATACCATCAAAAAGACACACGCTTCTAAGTAGCTTGACATATTTTGCAGTGAAGGTCTCACACATATTCCTCTGAGGGTAATGAATATGTGCTGCATGACTGCTTTTCCAATTCCACCTCTCAAAGCAGAACGTACAGCACTCTCACATCTCCTGTGTTGTACCGGTGTTGAAAGAACCTTCTTTTCATTGCCCTCTTTTACAATGACACTGGCCCATTTGTTTTGTTATGCCAACAGAAAAAATGTGTTTGTTTGATAGCTATTAATTGAAACTAAGCAGCACAAGTTTCAACCTGACTGTAGTTTTGGCAGTATAGACGTAACCATCTGTAACATATTTTTTTTCCCCTCAGACATGAGTCTTGGTTCAAGCCATACCTGCTTCTCAAAGCCTGATCTCAGAAGCTGAGCCAGGCCAGTCCTGGTTAATACTTTGATGGGAGACTGCTCGGAATATCTGGTGCCACAGTGGGACGCCAGTGACAAAAACTGACATTGTGCCCTTAGGCAAGGCACTTCACTCACATTGCCTAGTATGAATGGTGTGTGTGTGTGTGTTGGTGGTCGTTGGAGGGGCCGATGGTGCAGATTGGCCGCCTTGCTTCCATCAGTCTGCCCCAGGACAGCTGTGGCTATATTAGTAACTTACCACCACCGAGTGTGGACTAAATGAATAATCTGTGTAAAGTGTCTTTGAGCGTCCAAAAAAGCACTATATAAATTATTATTATTATCATTGTTATAAAATGAACTTACATCAGAAAAGGTTTAAACTGACAGAAAATCCCTACGGTTTGTAAAACTCTGAGTATTTTTAATAAGCGGTAAAGTTACACAGTCTAATACCTCGCGTATTATGGTGCCATATACATTCAAATCAATCATAAAGAACCTATACGGTTACAGAAATCATCTGAAGAGTGAACTTGACAGGATTTATTAGAATGAAACATAAATACCTATATTAAATATCATAATTACATTAAATCACAACCAGAGATGACAAGATGAAGAGAAAAACCAATGCCGAGACGGGTCCCAGCGTCTCAAGTAAGATATTAAGACTTGAAAGTCTTGGAGCAATCAAGCCGTCAGCACTGCATTTTAACATACACGATAGTCATCCAAGTGCACATGGTTAGCTATAAGCACCTCTTAAAAGGCCATCACGCCTTGCTCTATATGGAATCTCTCACATTGGGGCGCAAGCCTGGGGGAGGGGGAAGCGTTGTAGCCTTTGCCAAATGAAACTGAATTTATCCTGGCAATGTTTGTCCTGCTAGAATAAAACTGCAACATGTGCAAACATTACAAACATGTATGTGAATAGTAAAAATATATGACATTTTGAATCAGTTTGCAGCGTGAGAACAGTTAAACTTGTGGCATTTGGATTGGCTTATTTATTGACAGCTTTGATGCAGCTGAAATAAAAACTAGAGGCACAACAGTGAGACAAACAAACATGTTTCTGGCCTTTAGGTTGTTTGCGTGATGTCAGTTCCAGGTGTGTGAGGCAGACGCACTGTTCCACTCTTCATAATGTTGTTGCACAGTGTTTTCAGTGGCTCGTTTGTCTTTGGTACAATCGCAGGTCACTGGCAGTGCATTTTGTTCAATATATTGGTATAATTCATACAAATCTCACCAAGGTCACCGGCCATTGGTCTGTTTTTCCACACGCTGCATGTCCAGTGAAGTGCTGTGGAGGGGGTGGGGAGGGCTCCTAGTTGAGTGGCTTCAGTCTAGACGGCTCAATATGCAGTTGACTTTTTAAACCCGCTTGTCTGGAAAAAGAGGAGCGATGAGGTGAAGGGGGCGAGCTGCCTGCAGCAGAGCGGTGCTGGTGCATTTTGGAAAAGGGAGAGAGAGACCAGGAAAACCATTGTCAAGGTCAGGGAGGAATATATCCCAACCTTTGGTGCACGTCCTCACTCACACGATGGAGCTATATCGTAATTAGGCTAAAACAACAAGCAGCCAACTGCTAGAATCAATAAAATATTAAAGTTCGATACCCTCAAACGTCATTTAAATGTTCATTTGGCAAATAATAATGAGGTATTGTGTAACTTCATTCCAAGTTTGGAAATCTGTTAGAAAAGAAATGCTTGCCTCATGGTCTCATCTCAAAATGTAAAACATTCTCTACTGGAAGTTGTGTTCTGTAGAAAGGGAAAACTGACAAGGACATATTGAACAATCTTATAGGACAGCAGGAACACTTACTACAGGTGGACAAATGTGAATGAAATAGTAATGCGGCCAACTATACTTTGCCCCTGTGATGAGTAAGAAATGACTGCTGCTTACTTGGCCAAAGAGGTGCGTGGCAAAACAAAGCACAAGTCAACACAACAGTGTCACGCTGCGAAGTGTTAGCGTAGCATCATTCATTCGTGATCATGGCTGTTTACACCAAAAGCACAAACAAGACCCCTCCATGAAAAGCCACGAGAACTTTCTCCTCCGGAAACGTATCACACTTAAGCACGAACAAACTTGCAGACCAATGGAAGTCATAAAACATTTAATAAAACAAACAAAAAATGTCAGAGGTGCAATTCTGGCAAATATTACATATAAGAGGTTAAAATAAACAAAAAAGAGAAATTTGCTTTTGGATTGAGACGTTCCATAAAACCCATTAATTAAAAACATGATCAAGACCAACATTTATTTTCTCATAGTAGCTCATAGTAGCTTTCTATAAATACTGAATTTTAATTTGGTACATTTTGTTCTTAACTGACTTTGGTTAATTTATTTTCTTACATTTTCTGTAATCGTAACAATTGTGTGAGTATAACAGCACTGTCTTGAATTTAACCATTAAAATAAATTACCTAAATTCTATGATACACAATTTATTGATATAGCAAAAATACTGTGCCATTTGAATGAAAACTACTACTGTCACTACTACTGACAACTGACAACAAGTAAATATAAACTTCAGTTGAGGTTTTGCCAGTATCTAGACATTTCCGCTCCACTATGACGCAAGTGGACTGCATTATAAAGGGTGATCTTGACAAGTTAGTTGGAGCCATTTGGTGCACGGGTTGCTCACACTGTGTTGTTTCCTTGTTAAGGTCATGGATTGGCCCTTACCTGCGTCTCATCTTCTACACAACCAATCAGCAGCTCCAGAGGAGCTGAGAGTCACCAGCGTCAGCGCCACAATGACACACTCACCATGTGCCAGACGCTTGACGTTTCAGTGTTTCAGACACTGGGCACAATGTGAGTCACTGAGCACAGCCACCACCCAACGTTTGCCAGGCCCCACAAGTTCAGCCTGTGCCCAGTGACCGCGCACAGGCCTGGCCCGGCCACTTCCGCCCTGGGGACTGTTCCACCGTGAATCGAGGTTTGGGCTATTTCTGGTCAACTGCACAATTTCTAAAACAACAAACTATATACTATACTTTTAATTATGTGACCGTTTCAAAGACATATTAAAGTATTTTGGATGAACCAACTTAATCAAGGCCAGAGAATGTTTATGTGGCAGTTTAGATCAAAACTACTAGATTTAGATACAATAAACCAACTACTGCTGCACCATAGGAAGTAGTCATCTATATGACAACCACCTGTTGCTGAAAAACATCATGTGGGGATGAAAGTGATCATACCAACCACAATCGCAACTAAACTCCATTACCTCTTCATCTGAGAATCATATACAAGTTAGAAGGCTATTCTCTTTCATGAGCAAGAGAAAAAGAAAGAACTGCTTTGTGATATCTTACTTCAGGAACGGAAAGTTAATATGTACCAGTTTTTTTTCTTTGCTACAAGTGGAAACAGTTGAACTACTTCCAAAACCAGCACATGATAAAAGAAACACAAAGAAAAGAAGAGCCAGTTGCGGTGAAGTGCAAAAGATCAATCTGATGTGGCCATCATTCTGAATGTTTAGTGGTCCGTGTGGAGATCACAGCTCTGAAACAAATGTCACAGTGCTGGTGGTACCAGTCTGTCTGCACAGGTTTGACTCAGGGATGTTAAGGACTGTGTAATCAAGAGGCTATAGAAGCTGTGTTAATGTTCATTTGCAACCAACCAAATGTGTTGCGCCTAATGTGTGCAGGTGATGTCATCAGGCAGGAGCGAGACAAGAGTTTAAGAAATATTTTGCATAATTTGTCATTACAATATTACAATTAAAAACCTACTTCCTAAAAAAAAAAAGACAGGAGGTAAGGTTAGTGAGGAGGATTTTCACAGACTAGTCCAGACAGAGAGAGCGAGAGGGAGCAAAAAATAGCTCAAGGGGCAAACAAGGTAACCTTTTTGAAAAGACGCTTCAGGGGGTGTCTGCCAAGTCCCACTCAATACTGTCTGCAGCCTCTGTGTGTTGCAGTTGTATTGCACAGAGGAACAGAAGATCTTAAAACGTCTGGCTGAATTTCTTAAAGCTCGTCAGCTCTCCTTAAACAGTCAGTGGCACTTCACAGTCTGTGTATAAGACTGGATGTGTGATTGGGCCCATTACCGCACCACACGATCAGGTTTCATCATTAACGGGACATTATGCATTTTGTATAGACTTATACAGCAAAAGCAAATGTTTACAACAAATTCCCAGTCTTATCAATCACTGGGGCTCTGTAAACTCCATGGATGTGTGCATTTGTAGTGTCCGAGTATTTATTAGTCAAGGCACACACAGTACAAGGGCGTACAAACCTGAGTATGAACACCTTGTACAAAATACATAAAAAAAATTACACTTAG
Source organism: Periophthalmus magnuspinnatus (assembly GCF_009829125.3). Lineage (NCBI taxonomy): Eukaryota > Metazoa > Chordata > Actinopteri > Gobiiformes > Gobiidae > Periophthalmus > Periophthalmus magnuspinnatus. The sequence continues at coordinate 10,189,737 of NC_047134.1, read as the reverse complement.
GATTATGATTCATTGAGAATACCCTGGCACCGGAGGCAGAGTGTAGCATGTCCGGACTTGTCATGGGGGATGTCCCTGTCCTGAGCACACTTGTTCTAAAAGTGTTCAGAGATGGGCCACGCAGATCAAATGGCAGCTTGTTTACACACCGACTTACCACAGAATGTGCATACTTTAATAGAAACATGCAAGTCTTTAAATTAAAACATATTAATTGTAATGCGCTGAGTAACATATTGGTTAAAATAGTGTAGCTGGCATTACAAACTCAACAACTGGGCCACATTTAGGCTAGAGACTCACTGTTCCAAACCCCACAGACACAGCTGACAGCGGCTCTAAATGTTGAATGTTTATTTTGTTGTGAGAAGTTGAATCTCACTATAAGAGCGGAGTTAATGTTCAGTGAAGCCATTAGCCTACCGGGTTATCTGACTTGAAGAATGCTGGAGATAGTGCTCAGCTTTAATCATAGCCAGACACGAGTGGCACCTGGCCCCACATCCACATCCACACACATCTCCATTTTAGGCAGAACCATTTGGGGAGTCACTGTTGCCCGTGGGCCTGTAGAGACAGAACCATCACTACTGTTTCAAATTTGATTTTACAAAGGAGAATATTCACTTTTCTCATTATTAGAAATGTAATTAACTATGTATAAAACGAGCTTGAAACTTGGTATTTTGTTAATTGTTCACAGACAACAGAATTCATGCAACTCCATGGCAGCTTGTCTCCACACCCACCACCAACGATTATGTCTTCGAATGTCACCTCCTGTTTTGAAACTTTATCACGCTTAAAAGAGATTTTTTTTTATGTGTATCAGTGCAATACTAACCCAACACAGCTGTACAGTCCAATATTCAGTAATCTAATAGAACATGATGAATGACACATGTAAACATGCAACTGCAGCAGGCTTTCCACAACAGCACAGTTGCTACAACAACAGCCTCCTACAGTGATTTGCATCTCGAATTGGAACATTTTTGTATTCAGACAAATATGGAGGCCATCACTTTTTCCTTCTATCTGGATTTGAAGTGACAGCACGATATAAAGTTAAACTATATTGCTAATGTAAGTATCATGGTAAGGGCCTGGTCCTTCTTTTTGAGAGCACCTCCACCTCACTCAAACCTCCCTCTTGGCAAAACATACCAATTTCCACCTGGATGGTTGTCAAGTATGTGCCGAAAGGATATCACGGCAGCTCCATATCCTCTGTGTGACAGTGTAATTCCCTCTGCCCTCCAGCCATGTCTGCAAATCTCAGACAGTTTACATGTTCATGTAGCTACATTGCACTGGGGAACAGTGACTTGCCAAGTATTCTGTGCATTCATTTGATTTCTGGCGCACACAGTCCAAGCTCTTTAAAATGAGCTCTCACAGGTGGTATAAAGGGAGGGTGCTGCCCCTTGTCCAAAGATTATTTATATATATAATATATATAATATAATAAATTTAGAAATACCATATATACAAACATACATACACACAAATATACTTTTTATATGTTTATGTTATGTGTGTGCGAGTGCGTATGTATATTATATATATATATATATATATATATATATATATATATATATATATATATATATATATATACACGCACACACACACACATATATAAAACTACACTGCTCTTGCTGGTTGTGTCAGGTTACAGACATGATTTCACTCAACGCAAAAGCAATTGACTTTAATTAGAGCGTATTAGATTTCACACTTGATTCTAGTACAAAGAAAACAATAAAACACATTTCCTTTCTGTTGGGAAATATTTAATTAGATATTTTAAACGATGAGATGGAAGTTTGATTAGGTAAACAGCATGTATGATTGTGTTCCAAATGAAAGGACAGAAGGTGCAGTGAACCACATCATTGAGCTTAAGAAGATAGAGTTCCAAAGGCTTCACAGAGTCAGAGCTGCACATAGGCGAGCACCACACAGGCTGTTTGCATCCACTCAACTCAATTCAATTCAATTCGTTTTATTTTTGTAACACCCAAAATCACAACAACAGTTGTCTCGAAGGGCGTTCATGTGTTGGTTGATGGGGGAAACCGGAGTACCCGGAGGAAATCCATCCAGACACGGGCCTGGGCGACCCGGGGATCGAACCAAACCCTCTTGCTGTGAGGCATGAGTGTTGCCACTCAGCCACCATGCTGCCTACACACAAAAACACACAGGAAAATCAAACAACAGGAAAAATCAGACAAAACAAGAAAAATCGGCCAGGCCAGGAGGAGGAGGGAGGGGGGCGGAGGAGGGCCAGGCGAGGAGGAGGAAGACCAGGCGAGGAGGAGAGGGAGGTGGGTGGAGGAGGGCCTGGACTAAACTACTAGCCTCACAAGACAAACACTTTTTTCAACACTTAAACATACAACAGCATATAGCCGTTAAATGTTATTTCCATCTGTCAATCCAGTTTTATTGTCTCCACCATTTCCATGAGTTTGACTATACAAATAATAATAATAATATTATAATAATATGGCAGTGTGATATGGCTTGAGATCATGATATAAAACAGATAACACAAAGGCTTTTATAATATTTGTACTTAATTGTTTCAGGCTTCCTAAGTTATAGCTTTCAGTTCTGTTTCCACTCCTTAAGCCATCTCTTTCATTATTAGTTTTTAGTCTCTGCAGAGCCTCTACAATCAGTGTTTCAGTCACTCTAGACGTCAGCCATGATCTCTGTCTGCCTCCACTCACAGATGAGAGCAGAATCAGCTCAACTGTTTGCATAATTATATCTAAACATTCCTTATTTCATATGATCCCCAAATATATCCTGATATATCACCACTGTATGACACGGTCCAGCCATTTTGTGCAGTGCCTCTGCAGACAGGCTGCAGAGCCTCATGGCCTTCAGGTCAGTGGACACAGCGATTACCTACAAGACAAATCTGAGAGCTTTCATCTGTGTCGGTGGGTCACCCTCAAAGCCCGGTTACAGGCTTGACATTTGCCAATTAACACAATTAGCTTTTGGCAGGCTGCCAGAGGTGTCACATGGCACGATCTGTACACTGATAGTACCTGACAAGCCACAAGTCAGTTCGTCTGCCATTGCGGGGGGCCAGCCACAGAGCATGAGGAATGCCGAGGGAAAAACTGACTGTGTAGTGGCGTAGTAATAAATGTTAAGCTCGCCTCAGAACTGCTCCTAAAAGAACAATAACTTAATAACTCAATTGGTGTTTTAAACTTAGCACACTGTTCTCAGCTTTGATAATTTGATACGGACTGTGTTCATATGCCAGTTAATTAGCCAAGCATGAACACACAGGCATATTCTATGGCCTGGTTACAATTGGTGCGCTGATAACTTTGCCCCAGACGATGTGTAGAGAGATAAGCAAAAGGGGAGGTCTGGGGCAATGACACTGTGCCACAATAGCCATCTCATTTGCAGTTTTAAATTGCATTGGTGCTCTCACTTTTACCCAGCCTGGTCTGTGACTTCTCTGTCTGAACACCGGCTGAGTATCTTGAATAACAGAAGATTAGAATCTCTCCTAAAACCAAGAAGCCAGGAAGAGTTCCATCTGTCGTTATCACAATTCACCCTGCACCGCGGTTTTCCTCTTTACATTAATGCCTGTATTTATGGTTTCCTTCCCGTGGTTATTGCTTATTTTAAACATTTTCCATCTGGGGACAGTGGAGCTGTTTAGTGAGGTCTACATGTGGACTGCTTGGCGAGTAGCTGCATTCCTGAGGGTAAGCAGTGAATTGACCACATAACACCACTGAATGACAGCATGACATAACCAGGAAGGCAACATGTGCATCTATGTGAAATGGAACTCATCAGTGCAAGACAAATGAGGAAACGACCCCCGCAGGGCTTAAATCATGGAAGTGGCACTACAAGTAATTGTTTAAACATTTGTCACATTGACTTAATATGGACGTGTCTATATTGAACACACAGTAATATGTCATTATGGGATATATGTTTGTACCTAAATGTCATTACTGCTGTGGGGGCAGGGCCGGTCTGTTTGATCACTGATCTCTTTGACCCTGTTTGAGTGGCTTAAAAGTTTGGGCTGACCTCTTCACGGTCTTCTCGGTATAAGGGTGACAACAGTGGAAGTGGAATGGGAAGTTTCCCTAACGTCTTGAGTTTAATGGGACACTTACTCATGTATTTAAAAGTAACATAATCGTCATATGATAGATACTTGAACAACAGTATTTAATATTGTTTTAAGAAAATAAACAGGCATTTAATGGGTTGTTAGTGGCTGGCAATTTACAATAAGATAAAGTTACTGCCAGATTCTGAAATGGATTTTGCAATAAACAAAAGAGAGAGGAAAAGGAAATGCGCGATTTATTTATTTATTTTATTTAACCTTTATTTTACCAGGCAAAACATTAAGAACAAATTCTTATTTACAATGATGGCCTGGGCATGCCAGAGCAGCCAAGGGAAGGGGAAGGGGAGTTAACACAATTAGACTCACATCATTTCATTAAAATATAAAACAAACGGTCTCACGGTTGACCAATGATTCACGGTCTATAGTATACTGCCAAAAAACACATGATCCTGTGATCCAGAACTGCATTTGCAAACAACAAAAATCACATTGTCATTTTAGTCACAGAAGCCCAAACTATTTGTGAGAAACAAATATCAACTGTGTCAGGTTTAACTGGGCCCAGTATTGTATTCTATTGTATTCTTCTATTGTATTAGAAGGTGAATAGCAGAGAATCAGACACTTTATTATTTCACACTGTTCCAGAAATGGCTCTAAAAACAGAGTATCTCAGCTGAGACATTATGTTTTTAAATCTTGCAACATTGTTTCGTTTTTAGCGCCTTGTTGAAACCTGAGCAAAAATACTTTAGACGACCCCCTAACTCGAGCATGCAGTCCATAAGATTTTGCAATTCAAACAGACCTGCTTTGTTGAGGTGTTATATCAACAGTGTGACCTCCCCATCACTCCAGCTCTGCTTCCTTGGGCCCCCCAATAACAGGAGATTGATGTCAACAAGGAATTTTGTCCCATGTTTCCTTCAAGCTCATTTAGACCCACCCTGCTTCTTAAAAACACTTGCACTTGCACAGAGGGGCCCAGTGAGCTATTAGCCAGCACCACCTTCTCCAGCACTGACCCAGCAGCAGTGCCAGCAACACCCTCCATCTATATAACCCCACACCATAAACAACAAATGCCCCAGAAAACACATTTACCAACCAAGTATCTGTGTGCTCAAGAAATAAAGCACCTTTTGAAGTCAACAAAGTAGTTGCTGTGAGAACCGGGCCAACAGAACCACGTCATTTGTGTATAGTGTCATAGCCAGAGGAGCTCAGAGCTGCTACATGTGACCGCGATCTCGGGTGGTGCTTGTCAAACAGTCTCATGAAGCAGGAACCTGCAATGCAGCTGCAACTGTGGGGTTTGCAAGTTCATATGAGCTCATTGCAAAACATGCAGATAACTTAATTTTAAAATCATGCAAAGTTGATACACTAATAATATATTTGCAAATGGAAGTTACTCATAAAGCAAATCTATTTACTCTTATATTAACTCTCTTATGTGTTGTTCAATCTTCAATTCATTATTACCAACAAAAAACAACAAAGAACTATCAATATAAAAGTTATGCAAAATGATCACTGTCATAAGACTCTCGTGGTTCTAACCCCAGAGTGACTTAACTTACTGAAAGAACAGAACAGAAAGTTACAGTGAACTAACAGCACTGGGCCAAAGCTGTGTGCACTGACCCCTGCAAAAGTTTACTTAGCAAAAAGCTAATGGAAATTCTAATAAATAATGAAAAGACACAGCATGCTGCGTATGTATGTTGTCATGCTCAAGACATGCGTTTTCATACAACTCTTATGTTAAACGACTTGGTGCCGTGGCTGCTTTTTTTTGGTTTTGTTAAAACTGTTTTACAGTGTGATTACGGAATGCTCAAAATAGATAAAATAATTGTTAAATAATAATTTAATAATTTGCATCGTTAAATATTTAATCTACAAATTAGCAGGAAAGAACCAAAGCTTTTGGACAGACTGAGCAGCTGCACTGTGGATAACCTCTCTACAGTAAAGACACACACACTCAGTGACCAGAACACACGAGTGAAGCTGGATGTGACATGCAGAGTGACGATCCTCTGAGGCCTGGCACTGTGCAGGGGTCATCGCAGGGCTTTGGTACTACGTGGCCTGGTCCAGTCCTACACAGAGACCTTTGGTCCTTTTGGACTGAACAGTCCAGCGGGACATGAGACTGCAGGAATCACTCTCATAACACTGATGAAACCTAAACCTGCAGCGCCTTGGTTATTTAGATTTTTTTACACAATGTTTTGATTTGTTCTACACTTTATCGAGTGCTAGGAGTTACCCTAACACATTTCTCCATAGTGAGATTAATTAAGTTCTGTATTACAAATATTTCATACGCTATAGTACAAAAATAAATGTGTGCTTAAATCATGAGAGTGACCTGACCTAGAACACAGTTAATGTCATTGTTCAATAACTAATGTAAAATAAATAGCTGAATTAATCAAATTAAGTGCTGAAGTGTCCAGCATGTGATATAGTGGGAACTCAAGAAGAACAGAAAATAAACTGCAGCAAGACCCCTGTGGGCGCTGAGCAAATGTTAACACAGAGGTTCTGCCCACCTGAACTTGTGCTACAACAGCCTCAGTGTCAGAATGAGCACAGAACCAGCACCGTCCACAGCATGTGAAGGAAGACATGTCCAAATGCTGTCAACTTTGACAAACAATCAGGGGACAGTGCTACGCTCCAGAAGACACTATGGGTGTATGTGTCATAAGCTACAACACTATCTGCACCATGCAGTACCTGCACATATATGGGGCCAGCAAACGTCTCTACCTGTCGACAAACAAAGTTTTACTTCCACATAGTGCAATATTTAATGCATGTAAACTGACAGATACACGGCATGAAATACATTTTAAAAAGCAGCTTAGGAAAAATAAATATTAATGGAGAATGATGTACTCTTAATTTACTATGAACTTTTCACCTTGCTAATGTTGCCTTGGGCAACATCCATCTCATCCCTCTTACCCTATTAGCTGGTCTCACGTGTCAGCGGTGTTTGCAAACAGTTGAGAAAAGTCGATAGTTAATGACACTGATGCAATGACACTGGCACATGGTGGAGCAGCCCTTAACCCGGAGCAGTGGAACAGGTCAACAGCAAACTACCAGCTCAAATTATAGACCAAACTAAAGCACAGAGCGCCTAACCAGCAACACTACAGACTTAATACAAACAGAAAAGAGGAGCCATGTAACAAGCATGAAATGAAGTGATACCATTTCATTAATTTTGTAATTAATTAATAATCGTCTACATACATTTGTTAGATTACTTTTAATGTACTTGGTTGGTATTGTATTGTATTTAGAGGAGCAGTTTTTAAAACATGGCTCCAGATTTGAGTTGAATTAAGTGTGAGTTTGTGGAGCACGTTTGTGAGAATCAGAGTGCTCTGTAGACTGTGTCCCAGCCTCCACAGTGATTCATTCGATCCTGAGGGAAGGTGATGACGTGACCTACTACTCCACCACTATTCCATGACATTTCTCCTGTCTTCTTACAAGACGGCGCCTGAAATCGCACACATACTTACACTAGCATTGGCAAGACCTCTAAAGTAAACAACTGATATCTTACCTTAAAAGTTCCAAAGAGCCCAATATGAACAGTTGAATAAATGTCTTGATAAACCACATCTAAGATTTGAAGCATAAATTTTACAAAAGAGAAAGTGTGTTCCAAAGTCCAAAAGATGTTTCATGGATCATTTACTGGCAGCGACAAACACGAGCATCTTGAAAACATATGCCCAGAATGTTCCCAATTCATTTGTATTACAAAACACTTGAGAAGTCACAATCAGATTCTGTTCATTTTCACTTTGACATGTTTTAAATAGACTAAAGGAGGAACAGAAGATTAACTTAGGACTATTAGGGTATTTTTTTTAATTTCAGTCAATAGTTCAGTTACACAGAATTATAATTTTGTTGGGCTGCATATGTGCACAAACAGATAGACGTGTGTGTACGTCTGTATATGTCTATATATGTACACACACATGTATATCTACATACATATATATATATATATATATATATATATACACACGTATACATATATATGTGTGTGTGTGTGTATACGTATATATGCATATATATATATATACACATGTATATATACACACACATATACACATACATATATATATATATATATATATATATATATATATATATATATATATATATATATATATATATATATATACATATATATATATATATACACACACATATATATATATATATATATATATATATATATATATATATATATAGTGACTTAAACACTTAAAAGCAGATCTCATGGATATAACCCAAAGAGGCCAAAATAATCACACACAAATATTATAAAGCAGCATTAGGTTTATGTTATTGCAGATTTTCCCTTTATATTATGATAAACATCTTTAGGCTGTATTGCCCTGTTCTATGTTAAAATGTGATGTGTTTAGATCAAGTATTGTTTTTTCAAATGGCAGCAAAGTGTATGAATAATTGATCGATTGGTTTGAACTTCTTTACCAACTAATAATGTGCAGCTCCCAGATGAGGGACAAGCACCAGTTTTTCCTATAGAAAAAATATATTTAAATGGTAAATTTGCAAATCCTGAACCTAATAATTTCTATATACGATTGGATCCTAACTCAGAGTATTACAACAAAAATAAGTATTTAAAGTATATTACACACTATTGTCTTAACCCGGAGATACAGCAGTGCAGTACCTGGCTGGGCGTCCTGGCTGCAGGTTTGTCTTGATGGTTGGCCAGAATAAGGAAAGGCAGAGTACAGAGCTGAGGGTGTTGCAGGGCAGAGTGCAGCTCATTTCGCGCGGCCTCTAGGTCCTCGTCGGACGAAGCGCTGTCCAGGACAAAGATTACTCCCTGGGACCCCTGGTAATAACGACTCCAATACTTTTTGATGTTGTCAGCACCTGAAAATGTAAAACAACACACAAAATCAGAAACACTAATATCCATTGTCTATAGTTATTATTTAAGAATTCATGGTGAAACACAAATTGTTCATATTGTATTATTTTTTATTGATGTATTTATTATCAACACAAGTAAAAGAAAACAGTGTGTCGCACGTGTTTAGATGAACGTGATCCATCTGTGCAAAATAACTAACCAATAGATCTTTGAATAAGCCCATTTCACCTTATGGGCACCTTAGTAATGCTAAGAAATAATTAATTCACTTTAAATTAATCTAAAGCTGGTAATTGATGAAATGTTTAGTGATATTAAAGCCTCTTATCCGTTCTGGTCCTTCACTTTCACCACTCTTCCCACGCACACTTGGGCTGGAGTGGAAATTGAGCAGACAAAGTGGTACTTGAGAGATGGACTTAGAAGTCTCTTATCTTTTACCTTGAAACGCTCTGGTGTCTGTCCCCTCTCATTACAGAGAGGAGGAGACTTCTGCCCCCTATTGGCCTGACAGGAGATTTCTAGTACTGACACAGTTCTGCTGACAGTATTCTAAGTATTCCTAATTGTACTCCTGTGCTTGTTGGCTGCTGACCTTGAGTATTCTAAAACAGTTTATCAAACATTTTCATATATTTGTTTAATTAAACACACCTGTATTGTAGCATTGGAAAATCTGCAAAAAGAATAAAATATGGCAGGGCCTAATTTTGGCAGTGCTTAGCACATGTGGCAGTTGTACCACACAATTCAAACCATCACAAAACTATTACTTGTGATTTTACTGAAGACTTTTCTGGCTCTCAGTTTGTAAGAATCAAAGACTCTGTGAGAGCATGTGCTTTGCACTTCAATCAAAATGTACTTTTACTTGAAGCTTTTTCTGCACCAAATCTTTGTTGAGTCCAGAAACAGCCGCTGGTCCCTTTTGAGGCTAATAATAACCACATTGTGTTCAGTGATGTGCGCACATGTCCTTTTGCCTGTTGGTGGTCACTGCTCATTTGTTTTTATATTAGTTGTGTAAAAAAGTTTTCAGAGCTTTGATTGTGTTAATGTGGTTTATTACTGTTTATCTTCAATTTTATACTGAGCTTAACAAATTTTAAAAAGGCTGCAATTGTATGAATAAACAAAGATTTTCTTAATTATATTAAAATACTGTTCAGTATTATCCATCCCAGCAGATAGAGAGGTGACTATTGGGAGGACTTTTTCATTTGCTGTTAATGTGCCACGAATGAGCATGGGGAAATAGCTTGTCTAGACTTGACGTCACATCAGTGTCCAGACATACACGCACCACACACTTAATAGATCCTCACCGTGTCCCCGGAGGTGCCCTTCCCACCTAATCTGTATACCTGGCACCAGCACTCACTGCATTTGACAGTGTCTGTGTCCATTGGCTCACAAGCCTTTGTTACATGACCCTCATTAAATGCATGAAGTACTGTAGGTGATCTTAGGCACTTTGATAGAATTAGATTCAGATTCAGAAAACTTTATTGATCCCAGAGGGCAATTCATTTGCAGCATTCTCAGAGCAGTTCTCACTCTAACATACACACAAACACACAGTGTGTCAGTCCATTACAATCCACAAGTGGAACTCAAAGCACAATATAAGAACAATATACATAAAAACAGTGCAAAACTTCAAAAACACTACCCTTAGAATTTAGCAATTGAATTAATAGATAGAATTAATAGAATTAAAGGAGCATGCATGCTAAGCACTGCATGTCTGGATGTTGCAATAGTAAAATTACATTTAAAAATATATATTTATCATGGGTACTTTTTCTTTGTAGTGGGAAACCTTTTGTTATTTTTCTGTACTACAGAAAAAGGGTTGAATAAATAACTTAAGGCTCATTATAGGCACTAGAATGTTTCATACTGCCATTTATGTATTGCTGTTCATGTTTATTTTACAATAGTGTACATTTATCACAGCTTGTTTGATTGAATTTCTTGCTTTAGGGTTATTAGTTTCAATATAATCATTTATTTCCTAGAGCAATATGCTTCACACAACTGTCAATCTAATGAAAAAATCTAGAGGTAGATTTCTTATATATATTATTTTTACTCCAATGGATAATGTAAACTAGGAGTTGGGAAAGTTTGAAGCAGACAGGGGAGGTGCAGGTGAAATAAAAAAGGTTTCATCTGAAGAAAACAACTTGAAGTGTCAAAACATCACGTGCTCATCTTTTGCCCCTGAACTCATCCATAGTGGCCGCCATCATAAATCGCTCAGATTCTTTTACTGTGTATTTACAAGAAAAGGAGCAGAGGAGGAGGGGTCTAGGCAGGGGGCAGAGAGAGAGAGAGAAGGAGCAGATTTCATCATTCTTTACTGTGGTGGTGCGCCATATACAAACGCCCCTAAATCAAATGTGTCATCCATGGGACTAGTGTTTTTCCTACCACAATAATGCCCCACCAGACAGCCTTTAACCCAATTCAGAAAAAACTCTTTTCAAAAGCGTCCAATGCACTCTGTCCAAATTTGGTAGCACCCTCGTTGGTGGTCCTGGGTGCCTCTTTGTGTATGTGTTACTGTGTGAGTGTCTGGGAGAGTATGTTTTTCATCCTTTCAGAGCGTCAGGTTGATTCCCTTCAAAATATGCATCGCACCTGTCATATGTGTTTACAACATGAGATAAATGATGGCGTCACTTCAGAATAAGTGATTTCTGTATATCAATGTCTCAAAGAAGTATTTGTTGTTTATGTTTGAGCACCTTGTCCCCGCTCATCTGGGCTTCCTCGAGTGCTTCACGTTTCCAGGAAAAACAGCAGCAGATTGTGCAGCCACTTTACACAACGTTAACAGGTGTGACGTCTTTCCTCCCACAGTGAGCACAAAGCATGACGCTACAAGAGGTTTCCCTTTTACACATTTACAAATAAGACTTCAAAGTGAAAAACACGAAGGATCTGCTTTGACTACACATCAACAAGCACTACGAGCGATGGTAAATACACCTTATTTCACTATTCACAGTGTTTTATACAGTTTTAAACTACAATATGCACCATGAAATTAAATGTGAAACAATAGAATTACTACAGTCTACTTACCTCCAAGTTCTTTTACATTCAGAATAGCGTTTGGGAATGGCACAGCTTTAATGCTGAAGCCTGGAAAAAGGGAAAAACAGTGATGGAAACCAAGTTGTTTAGAATAACGTCTATATTACATTACTTCAACAAGACATTAATAAAAATTAAGATACCATTAAAATGAAATGTTCAAAAAAGAATGACATTATATGTGCTATATGTGTGGGAAAAAAGCAGCGGAACACAAAATATTTCTCACAAAAACGTTTTTGGGATAGATTTTAGAGAGGACAAATTACCACATTTGAGGTGAGCAAATCCATGAAAGTACAAAAGTACTAGACTGGGCAGGTTTGGGCCTGGTTAGTACTTGGACCAGTGATCGCTGGGAAAGCTAAACCAGCAAGTATTGAAGTGAACAAATAATGCACAAAATTGTGAAGCAACTTCCAGTGACTAATGTCAGTCATTTTATTTGAACCGATTTAAACTTTGCACTGCACATTTTGGCCCAACATCACAGGCCGGGCTGAAATAATCATTTTAATTCACATCTTACAGAAATACATCAGTGAGTGAACTGACCGTCTGTGGATTGTGTTACATAATTACATAAGACCTCGGGGCATCATATTGATGCTGATACTAAAATATAGTGGACACAAACCTGTAGTGGGGACGATGCCATCACTGCCCTCGCTGCAGAGGCGGGACAGCAGGCTGGTCTTCCCGGCACCTGTCAGGCCGATGCACACGACATCATACTCTGGTCTCGGAGGCGGAGGTCCTTTACAGCACAGCGCACGGAAACACTGCAAGACAAACCAAACTGTTCAGTGTGGCCATAAAAACTGTGTACTATGCAACTTTCAGGAGTTTGCTACTTTGCCTGCCTTACAATGTTTCACAGTATGACATTAAACTTATCTATCTCCATGGAGACGAGCGGGTGGCATCATGAGGGCAAGTTACAGGTCAGATCTGTGAAAAGGCAACCCAACTCACGTAAGAATATTACATTTAAAAACACCCTAATGAAACACATGTGTTGAATTAATTTGTTCAATGCGTCTGCCATTAAACTAATTCATGGAACGTTTTAGGCAAAACGGAGGCAGCGGAGCCCCCTACCAGAAAAGTTACACATAAAAGTAGTCATCACACATGTTATATGTATGGAGTGCAGTTTGTGTGGTGCAGGGCTGGTGTGGGCTGCAGGTCAGCGGTGGTCTGTGGTTGGAGACCCCCAGAGGCAGACCTGTCGTGCTTGAGTCATGACCTGGGTCTAAGTGCCTGCTGTGAGACATTAAGAACAAAATGCAGTGTGAACCGTGAACAGCGCTTTAAACGTGTGTGGAGAAAGCAGCAGTATCCAAAGCAAAAAAGAGATCTCTTTTATTAGCAGGACAGGAACCAGTCTGGACAACACGCACACTTCACTATATGTCCAATATCAGGTTTCAGGACCAGCATGGGCACATAGGACCACTTGCTGTTTATGACATAAGAGGGGTCTATAAAAACAAGTGGAGATCAGCAACCCTTTACCCCGTCTCTCATTTTAGGACTACTGTAAATTATCCTTTCAATGAAAAGTAAAAAAGTCTGTTGAGTGCAACTGTAGCCAAGTCTGCAGCGAGCTACTATGTTTTCATATATTCTCCAGTAATGTTTTTGAACTATTAAACATCATGTGGAGAAAAAAAAAAGTTCAAACCTCAGCATTACTGCCATGGCGATGACAATAATTCAGAGACAATAGTCTTCAGTCTCCTATCAGACAGTGTCCATCATCTCCAGACGTGAACGCAGCAACCCGACCCCGACTCCTGACTGAACCCGGCTGTCTGCCCAAACAGGAAGCCCTGAGCTGTGCACCAAACGTACATCAGAAACACTCACCACATGTCAAGAGAAACTGACAAGAATATGACAGTTAGAGATGCACCGATCCAGCTTTTTCTTTTCCGATACTGATATCAATACTTTGGCTTCAAGTATCTGCCGATACCCGATATCTACAAGGGCAGAGGCTGAAACACAGCATAAGGTAAAAAATATCCAAATGTGTTAATTATCATTTAAAGTCAATTCAGAACAAGTTTGAAAAAATACAAGTTTAATATTATCAGATGTTTTTGAGACAATATTGGCCAGTAAATCATCTTATTATGCCGGTTTATAGCCCAGAACGGGGCATCGGCTGAACTGATATCAACCAAAAGTTTCAATATTAGCACCGATGTTAGAGGTGCATCCCTAACCACAGGCCCCAAATAAAAACACACAAAATGCAGAAAAATAAATGTACTAAGTCAATATACAACTGTTAAAGTCAATGCACATATCCATATGATACAAAACTGACTTATAACCTTATAACAGCAGCGCCCCCATCAACAGGTTACACAAAGTTGTATTTTTATTCATGCATGTTTGACTAATCACGTCTTGTCCTGTAATCAAGGCTTGAGTGCTCAGAAAATGTCTATTTTTACCTACCCCCTATCTCCGCCCACCACTACACTTTATTCAAACTCCTGGTCATGGATGTAGTGTTTTTTTTTTTATCAACAGCAAAGACAGGTACAGAAAGATATACTCTGAACACAATCTACGTATGATATAGTTCATACTTAATACTGGAACAAAGGCCTAATGTTTTCTTAAAAATAAAAAACACCCCAGCACACATCTTTTTCTGTTCTCCTACAAGGCCCCATGCTCCAGGGGTCAGACGCACACGACATGAGAGGGACGAGCCTGCACCTTTGGCCCCTTTAACACAAGAAGATCAGGCCTGACTCAAGAGCTTCAGGAGGAAATACATTTGTCTGCAGTGTTTGGCTGCGAGAGCCATGGGGCGCCCGCTGTCCTGCGGAGTCACTTTAATTCAACAGTTTAACTTCCTTAATCCAGGTAGTAACTTTGTATGGATTTAAAAAGGTCCTGCTTTTAGTCCTTTATTACACATGAATTGATTAAACTTAACTTAAAACATTGTGTAAATGCAGAGTTAAGGTTCATCATTTGACCGATGACCAGTTACCTGAATATAAAGAGTCAGTTCAGCCAATGCACAGGATAGATGTGGAGAAAGGACTATTACCTTCTCTCTAAATCTTATTAAAGTATTTTCAGTCAATATTTGATTTGATTTTTATGAATTGCTATAATTATTAAGTGTCTGCAATAACTTTTACTGTAATTGTCTCTATTGTATCTGTCTACTAGCCACTTATGCACCTTTCTACTTTGTGCTTAAAACAAAGTTCTCCTGAGGTTGCCTCATGTTATCTGTAATAAACTGAAAACACAAACAATCAGGTAATGAAACTAACTACAGAAATCCTGTGCGTTGTGTGAGGTCAGGCCGAGAACTTCTACACTATTTGTCTGTTGTAGATGCACCTGACAGGGATGGAAGGCATAGGACTCAGTGCGTTTTTAGAACACACTCAGTATTTTTAGAGATAATAAATGTGGGTGAGCAGAGCCCAGACGCTGCAGACTGGTTCATGTTACATTCCTGTACACACTGCTCATTCACTGGGGACTCCTCACTTAGAATTAAGGACTGTTTATAATAACTGGCAATGCGCCTGATGCGACCACAACAGATCTCTGAATGAGACTAAAACCTCTCTGTTCTTACAAAAGCTTCATAAAGAAGTGTTTATCACATGAGGTGAGGCATGTTTTGCTGCAGGTGTGGGAGGGAAGCAGCACATGTCTGATGTCAGTAAACATTTGAAATAGTGCAAATGAGTTTGTGTTACTAAACATTTGAAATGGTGCAAATGAGTTTGTGTTACTAAACATTTGAAATGGTGCAAATGACACCGTGTTATTAAAGGGGCAGAGGCAGTAGCAGAGGAGTGAAGAATGAAAGGGAAAGGACATGCAGAGGCACAGGGCACAGATGGGTCCAGTACCAGACGTTTTTATTTTTCCAGACTGGGTGTCGGGACAACACTTGTGTGGAGGACTCACTCGTGACCTTTGGAAATGACAGCCCTTTATATGGGTGTCCCGGCGGAGAAGCAGCACAGATTTGTGTGTAATACACACCGGCAACAGTCATAACACAGGCCCGTAAAGCTGCGAGGGCGGGACAGACCGCACTGTAGTGCGCTCCGCTCTCAGCCATGGGGGCAGGGAGCTGAGGGCCACATTCATTCATCCTCATTCATCTTCTCCCCTTCACTTGTTGTTGTTATTTGCACTTTGAAGCAGCGGGTGGGGGTGCTCAGTACAGTGAGGGGTGCGCTGCATGCCATTCTTGTTAAGGCCCAGACAGACACGGCTGCTCATGGGCTCTTCCCAGGCCTGTGTTCAAATGACAGACTGCTTTGCCTTCACACAACATCAAATATCCTCCTCGGAAATCAAAAAGGTCTTTGGCCAATGGCCACTGAATGTCAGCAGCTTTCTACTGGTTTTATAAACCCAAATATGAGATTTAGGACCAACAATCCAAAACCACTGGGCAAATTTTAGACTAATCATGTTATGACAGGGCTGTGTAAACCAACTTTAAATCACCTCTAATCGTCAATGATCAGTTTGCGTCTTTTTAATTGAGACGTCTACAGCCCGTCCTCTGTCAGAAAAAGTTTGGAGCAGAGACTTTGGAGGAAGAAATGTGACTATCTTTTGTGTTAAATATTTCTCATTAAAAGTGTGTATCGTTTATACAAGGAAGGAAATCACTTAATATATTTTTTCCTACGTCGTGATTTGAGATGATGCACTCTTAAAATACAGACCTCTCAGGTGTAAACAGGTGCTTTCATTCATGATTACAGCAGAGGATTACACCCTGTGTGCAGACGGAGAGATGGAGAGATTGGCCTATCACTTTTATCACTGGACAGGATGAAGGAAAGTGCTGAAAACAAGTCTTTAAGTCCATTATTGTCTCGTGTTGAGTGTCCGACATACAGAAGAAATAAGGTGACCCTGTCTGCATCAGAGCAACATCCGTCTGGAGAAGTAGACCGAAGAGAGACAGAGGGAGAGAGAGAGAGAAGGAGAGGAAGAGATAGAGACAGAGGGAAAGAGAGAGAGAGAAGGAGAGGAAGAGAGAGGGGGAAAGAGAGAGACAGAGAGAAAGAGAGAGAGGAGAGGAAGAGAGAGGGGGAAAGAGACAGAGAGAAGGAGAGGAAGAGAGAGGGGGAAAGAGAGACAGAGGGAAAGAGAGAGAGAGGGAGAGAGGGGGGAAAGAGAGAGACAGCAGAGGGGGAGGGAGAGAGAGGAAAAGTTAAAGGAAGGGAGTGGGAAAGAGAAGGGGAGGTAGAGAGAGGTGGAAAGAGAGAGAGACAGAGAGAAAGAGAGACGGGAGAGGGGGGAGGGAGAGAGAAGGGGAGATAGAGAGAGGTGGAAAGAGAGAGCCAGAGAGAAAGAGAGATGGAAGAGGGGGAGGGAGAGAGAGACAGAAGAGGGGGAGGGAGAGAAGGGGAGATAGAGAGAGGTGGAGAGAGAGAGAGAGACAGAAGAGGGGAGGGAGAGAGAAGGGGAGATAGAGAGAGGTGGAAAGAGAGAGACAGAGAAAGAGAGAGACGGGAGAGGGGGAGGGAGAGAGAGGAAGAGTTAAAGGAAGGGAGTGGGAAAGAGAAGGGGAGGGAGAGAGAAATGGGAAGGGAAGGTAGAGAGAGGGAGAAGGGAGAGATAGAAAAAACGGGAAGGAAGACAGGAGGGGCAACAGACACAGAAGGAGAGAGAAATGAGAGGAAAAAGAGGGAGGAGAGGGAGGAGAGAGGGGAAGGGAGAGAGGCAGGTGAGACAGAAAGGTGAAAAAGATGATGATTTGCATTTACACCATGGTGTGACTATAGATTACACATTATATGTATTTTTAAATCTGCATCAAGTATCATTTATTGTAAACATCCAATTGTATAGTGACATTTTTCATAAAAGTGTAAATATGACACAGCTCAGGACTTCTGTAAGACCGAAGAGTCAGTCACACGACAGAACAGATGTAATAGTGGCCTCTGTGCCGGAGCCGCACAGCTCCTTCCTCACACTGGGCATGTGCTCAGAGGCTGCTGACCATCGACTGAACAACCGTCTGAGCTGAAAAACTTTAGAGCTGAGAATGGAGAAGGTAAACGCCATGAACGTCTCCCACTGGAATCACGGAGTTGGAGCACACGGATAATGTTACCGCCAAATATGGCAACATGACGCATAAACTGTATCTGGAGACTACAGCACCAGGGATTATGGAGCCTTTGACATAAGCCATTGTTGTGGCCATCAGGGGCGTACGAGGGACTTCTTTTCACATAAGGTTTCACTGGAGGCTGTGGTCTGACAGGTCCAGAGTCCAGACTGTGGAGTCACTGCTGTAAGCTCAGTGACAGAAGACATTAAAATAAGACTGGACCATTATGACACCTGGGACTTTTCTGATGGAGGCTGTATGTGCCTGGTGACAGGGCCCAGTCTAGACACTCCAGGTGGAGCAGCCAAGAACCAGACATCATCTGTGGCAGTGGCACCAGTCCACCACAACAACAATACCAATGTTTGTTTGTTTGGATCCCCATCAGCTGTCAGTGTGACAGATTCCATTTCTGTGACCATTCCCCGAGAAAGAATGTGACATGTGAACACTGTATTTTGATTTAACGGCACACATTCATCATGGGTTTTACAAACCAGTCATGAGGCCAAGGACAGAGTGTGGAGAAACCTGCAGACCAAAGACACAAATGCCAAGAGCGGACATCACAGAGAGAGGCTCTGCCTGGGTCCACTGGTAAATAAACTGTTATTAGGATGACTGATGGTTTGAGAACATTAAATAGCTGTGCCAAAAATGTTGGTTTCCTGGACATAGTATAACGTAAAAGATGTTTTTCCACACCCATGTAGAGGATCAAAGCTTTTGGGGCCCCCTTTTGAAGGCCCTGAAACCAGTGTGCAAGAACCAAGGGGGGTGGAGGGTACCCCATCTCACCGAAACAAAAAGGCTGGATAGATAGAGACAATACTTGCCCTACTTACATCCGATAACACATTTTCATCTGACCCTTTCAGAAGAACTACATTTCATGATAAAAATGGGCCACAACTCTCTTTGGGAGCATTCACTCACATAAACAAGTGTAAAAAACAGTGATTTCAGTGGTCAAAATCATTTACCTGCCCTGATGCAGACAACTACCTTTTTCTGACTATCCATTTATTTCATTTTAAATCCTTTAAGACTCCGAGTGTACACAGGAGGCAGCTCTACTGTGAAAACACAATAACCAATAATTCTGTCAACCATTCTTGATATCACGATTATTCAAACAATTATTCACACATAAAAGTGTGATGCATCAGCAAACTTCATATGACCAGAATGAACAGATGAAATGAAAGTCACAGATCAGCCAGTATGAACTTTTTTACAAGCGAAAAGTTCCAACCTGCGGTGTCATTTTCAACAGAAACATGTGCACATACAATGCTTTTCAATGGTAGAGTAAATCATCTTTTTTGTTGGGTCCAATAATCACAAATAATCTCTTAATTTGATTTATTGCACAGCCCTAGCTCGCAGAAGTACAATTGCAACATGTTTTGGGCTGAAGCACATTTTACTACAAGTTTCTCTCTGTTTCAGTGGGATGTCAACAGCTGACCACTGAGTCACTGATTCAGGCTGATTCACACTGGACATGCTCTAGCTCATTTCAAACTTTGGACACAATTTACTTGTATTTTTCCAGACAAAAGGACCACATTAATGTGCCCTTCTCCGGGATCATAAACAATATTTGATTTGTAAACTGTTTATGCTCCATGTTAAACTCTAATATCAGATCACAGCTAAAACACACAGTGAATTCAAACATATCAATAGTTATGAGTTATTGGGTGCTGACAGTTACTCTTTGATATTGTTATACGAGTCTGTTCCTCCTTTTACTCCTTAACCACAGTTGGATCTGAATGTCAAACAGGCAGGTCCATAGTTCCGTGTCCTTATTGATATTTGGAGACTTGGGGCGTTCCGGCACATTTGTCGGAAGTGAACCAGACACATTGTTTTAACCTTTACTTGAGGAGCCTCTGTCTCATTCCCAGAGGCTGCCTGTGTATAAGGGTCAATGACTTCAATAGGCCTTCATTAAGCACAGTTAGTGTCAACAGTTAATTATGCAAATAGGGAGACCCCTCGTGATGTTTGTGGCCTCCTCCTTTCAAAGGCGCAGACAAAAGTCCCACCTCTTCACAGCTCCGATGTTTGCAGCATACAGCCTTCAAACCACACCATTTTCCTCACTCATTTTGTCAGGACCAAACATGAAGTGTTATGGAGCTGAGGCCCCTACGTCAAAGAACCTCCAGAAGCTTGTCAGAAGTTTTCCTCACAGCGACTGGGAGGTGGTGTGAACTACAATCTGAGGGAAAAAAATCAACATCAAAACAGTCAATTAAGTAAAAATGCATGACAGGCAAATCCAAGCTTTGTTTGTGTGTCGGTAATGACAGGCCTCGACCACACCAAGACTGTGGCACTGAGGTTTAAAGGCTGCAGAGCCGTCCTGATAATAATCATACACTTATACTCTCTTGTTCCTATAGATACATAAAGAGCCACATGCAAGTTTGTAATACTGCATTATAGAACAATTGGACAGGTGTCAGTTTTGTCAGTGCAAGTTTACTGCCACAAACATGGAGCACATGTTTCCCTCACACTGGACTAGATCAGAGTGTTTGATAAACAAATCCACACTACATGAAGCCAGTGAGTGTGCACAGAGTGGACAGGAGCCATGCGCTCCAACATGTGAAGACTACACAGTGTAGAGACAGCCCCACACAGAGCAGGAGCTCCACACGATTGATTCCACATGCTCTTCTTCTTCAAAGAAAACGTCCAGGCACAAACAGTGTATGTCAGAATGGGACATGAACTCATCTGCTGCCCACTCTGTGGCTAATGACACAGCAGCACGAAGAAGTGTCTGTACAAAGCACTGGAGTCACACAGACAACAGCCTGACCACACAATCAACACAGAAACATGAACTGCATTGTGTCAGAAGCATTTTATTAAAATGTACAATAAATGAAAGAAGTTGACCAGACAAAATGAAACTCTGAAGATGAGTGAAAGTACTCAAAACTCTGCTCTGATCTAAAGGGACTCAGGACGATGAGCTGAGAAAATCCTCTTTACCGGAAGAGGTGATGTGTGCTCCACAAACACAGGCCGCTCTCCCCACACACTCCACAGAGCCAAGGCTGATGGACACATGTGCTGCAGCGCAGGGCAGATTGCGAAAGGAGCTTTCATAAACGGCTGAGCACAGAGGGAAACATTTACTTAGTCAAAGACAGGAAAGAACAGATCCTGATGCACCACAGGCCTCACCTGTGACACTGCACAGTGCAGGCGGAGGGAAGAGGAGGAGGAGGAGGAGGAGACAGCTCTTCCTCTCCAGAGACATGAGCTCTTCAGTCCTGAGGATGACGACTGATGGGAAAGCCTCTGCAGACCCACACAGACTGAGAACAACCAAAAGACACTGCCTAATATTAAGCCCTCATGCAAGGAAGTAGTCAAACACAATGTGCTTTTCATTCACTCCGCGGTTGGAGTTGATTTTTGTAAATCCAGCCTGATTTTCTACTGACGTTTAACTTTGAAGATTTTAGCAAACCAAGGCCCCACTATTAGTCTTCATGTTTTAGTTTTAGTGACATCTGCAATGCAACAAGACATCATGCAACATGTGCCAAGGCAAACGATGAAACTAAGGGGAGCATTTGGACTGATTGAAAGACTACATCTCAGAGTACTGGAAATACACTTTTAATTGACTCTTAGAGTTTCCACTTCCTTTGTACGATTGTAGGATTCTCTTCAGTAAAACTAGTGAAGTCTGATGACATATTTACTACAGCACAGACTCAGTGTGACTGGTTACCCTCAGCTGACCCAACGAACACAATAGTGCAGGAGGACGGCTCTTGTACGGTCCAGATTATGCAATGCCGACGTTTGCTATAGTATTCAACTATATTTATCATAAAAGTACCTTTACTCTACGTCTTAAATTTTTATAAAATATAAAGAGCACATAGTTGGTGGAAGAAGTATAATTCAAGCCTGGAGCTTATTAGTGATTAGATGGCTCCATCTAGAGGACATGGCAGTGAATGAGCGAGTACAAAACAACAAGCTCCACTTTATGAATGAAATGCGTGTAAATATAGTGATATAGCCATAAAAACAACACAACACCAGAAGCAGGCTTGGTCCTGATCCAATACTGATTTTTAAATATTCGTAATTCCTGATACCGATCCAATACCAATCTCATCCGTGCACTGGGGTGATTTTATTCACACAATTTAGGCTGTGGCTTTATAAATAGTTAAGTTTTCCATGGACAATTCAGTCCCAGTTGAATAAAATTATTACCAGATATAAAAAGGCCTACTTAAAAATAACAGTACAGCAGTTTCACAACATAATGACAGAGACATAAGCCTGTTTCTAAAGGCAGAGTTTATTATTTATCTTTGAGGCCTGTAAAAAGATAAGAAACCTGCCCCAGAGCACATGCTACTCTACAAATGTAAACAAGTCAGGCATTTGCTCTGCTCCTCTGCTGATTTGTCCATTTGTTTTTCACTCTTAAGACTCCTGAAGACTTCACAGAGGTAAAACAAATTCTATCCCTGTAATTAATAATGTTTTTATTTATTTTAGAGCATCGTCAGTCTGTGTTTCAGCTGAACTCCAGCCTTTGCACAGGGAGCCACATGCAGAGGGCACTACACACAGTATCGGCCGATTTATTCACCAAATCGATCCAAAGTGATACTCTAACATGACCAACTCGGCGGCCGATTCTGATACCAGTATTCGATCGGGACTTTCCTAACCAGAAGCAGGCTATGCATTTTTGAATAAAGGTTAACTGATTTTCCAAAAAGCCACCAATAAAATTAAGATTATAAAAAGAAATACTGTTACCATGTCATTTTAATTCCACTACACTATGGATTATGAAAGTGACTGTATAAAGTTCAGAGTCTGCACAAACTTCTCAGTGCATCAAAGGGTCCAAACTCCATGAAAGTGCATTTCCTTTCCTTGCCAGCAGAGGGAGATAAAAACTATTTTACTCAAACCACAGGTGAAGAAAGTTTAAACATTACCTTCAATTCTTGCTCAACTAATCTTAAAGAGAAAAGCAACAAAGCACAACAATGTGGTGAAAAAGCTCAAGTGGGGCTGTGGCAGTGGAGCAGAAGATGCACAGACAATTCTTTGATATATAAAAAATAATAATTTTAATAAATCATTGGGATTTGTCTGTATTTGGATGCAGTGCTTTAGGACACACACACTTCCATTGTCCTGTGTTGGTTGTCAGCTACATTCTGCTTCAAATAGAAATAATAAAGATAGAAGTGGAGATAGCATAAATTCAAGATCTTTATGGTCCAAATGTCAAACACATCCACACAGAACTAAAATGAAGTGAAACAGGTTTGTCAATCAATTCAATTACCTCATGTTTAATACATGAAATATCATAAGCAACAAGCAAATTAATACAATTTCAATTGTCATTATCTGTCATATCAGAAACCAATGTCTGATATGTTTGGGCTGATATGTGGAGCCATATGTTCATAAAATAATATTTATTCATTACAAAGCCATTCACAAACCTGTTTTACTACAGCTGGACCAAACAAAATATCAGCCTCTGCTGGAGGTTTGAGCCTGACGTCTGATACACTGAAAAGTGCAAATACCAGCCCAGTATATTGACCAACCAAACTGATATTGATATAACTGATAGAAATAAACTGATAAAATAATTGGGTCGACTAACAGCGTATTTTCTAATATCTCATCATGGGTTCTGTGAGTAAGTACAGATGGAACTCCACATAACCTCTGATTTACACACACACAGTTATTGCTCTAATCCATCACAAAATATGAGCTTATTGACTAATTTTGTTGCTTGTTCTGCCTTCAAAACACTAACCTAATCTGCAGTGACCTAAAACATGAGACAGAAAACATAACTTAAAATAAATCTATAATTCTTTTACACATTTAATTTGAAATGATCCTTTGGCTAAAGTAGCAGTGTTTCCATTCATGTAGGTCTATATAATCTGTGTACATTACAGTTCATTGTATTGTGTGTTCCAGACCCAAATGATTGTGATATTTCATCCATAACCATACACTTTCACACAACTTTACAAAGACATGTGGGTCTCGAACTGTCCAGTTTCCCCAATTTGGATTAGGTGTGATTGACCATCTCAAGTTAGGACAGAGGTTCGTGAGGCTCTATGGTCCAAATCCAGCCCCTTCTGAATTCAAACACAACGTTGAAGGCACTGGCTGGTCGGGCAGATGCAGCTGTACAACTGATGGTTTATAGTTAATGATAATAACAAGTTTGTAAAATGTGGATTTCAGCATAGAGCAAGTCAAAGGTCAACCAATACATCTTATCCAGGACGTTATTGCAGCGCTTCAAACAATCACACTGACCCGGGTCTTTACTTGTTCTGCAGTTATTTTTAAGAGAGGGATATTTAGGGGCACAGGCTGCTCCCATCCTGTCTTTGAAAACCAACGGAAGTGCTTGGAAACAGCTTTTCACACAGCGTGGGAAAAAATAGAAATATCAAGGTGTTGTATGCACAGACTGTATAAGACGTGGACTGAGTGAGTGTGACGCCACGCGTCAAATGAAGCTCATAAAGACAGTTACAGGGACGATATTTGTATGTGACACTTTTGACACAAGCTACAAGGTTCATCTCACGAGGCAGAAGTCAAGCCTTTGTGTCAGACACCACCACAACTCATCAGCTGCACATCACAAGTCAAGCTCAAGGGTGTCTGAAAACAGAGCAGAGGGAGGCTGTAGGGTTTGCCACCATCTGGTTGCGGGTCCGATCTCTAAATAACAACATGATTTTAGTTGTGTGGTTGCACCTGATGTCTGCGTGCAGGCCTGTTCAGGTTTATAGTGTTAGTGGCACTATTATTATTTAACGTGATCATTTTCTTAGCAATATATCACATCCCAAAATTGGTTATTGTAACAGGTCTATCTGCATGTCCGTTTTGCTTCAGGTTGTGGCAAATTTGGATTTATTCCTGAAGGTTTTCAAAGTTTTAAAAAATGATTCAAGTAGCAGCTAAGCACTAGTAATAACAAATAATGTGAACAAATAGAAAAACATTTATTTTGACCTGTGCCTGCAGCGATCATGTTCCACTTGATTAAAGACATAATGAGACGACTCCAAAGTGCCCCACACGTCTCTTAAATCCCTAATGGTTTGAGTATTGTGCTGGACAAGCTCCACAGAGCAGCTCTGGCCACAGGGCGCTGGGGCTAGACTTCAATCAGGTACTTTGACTTTGTTCACACTGTTGGAGGTGGAACTTCTTTTTCAGAGTTCAGCAAATGATCTAAATGAGGGGTCACCAAGTACCCTGGTGTATTCTGAAGTATTACTTTTAAAGAAATGAGAAAACGTTTGCAGAGAAGAAACACTGTTCACATTTCACCAGCACATCTGACAATGTGTAACCTTCCTGACTTGGGCTGGTTAAAATAAAACTTATTCCTGTTTAAACATTTAAAGCCACACAGATTTGATCCATACGTCCTGAGCTTTGTGTGAGACAGTAAATTCAGGCTTATTCCCCACAGTTTTGTGAATCCACCTGTTGCATTAGTCTGACTGTGTGACACCCACTCAATGCTTCCTCTTTTCACTGTGACCAGGCAACGCACAAGACGCCACTGCCCCCCCCCCCCCCCCCCCCCCCCCCCCCCCCCCCCCCGTTTGAGTTTCAAACAAACCACAATCATCCATTAAGCTTAAAAATTATTAGCACAGAGACCATCTACACTCACTTATAACAGATATGAGAAAACAGAGCTTGTTCTTACCGTGTAAAGCCCTATCCTGCACAAGGCAAGAGAGAGCTGCATGTGCTCCGACATTGTGGCCGACAACAAGTGTAACCCACGGCAACAAACAAGCCAAGCCCCTGAGAGTGAATGGACAGAGGAGCAGCAGGTTAACGTCAAGTCCAGCCCTCACTGTCTCACCTCCACCACCCTGATATTGTCAGCCAAAGCTGACAATATCAGAAATAGAACATTATTGTTCCACAAATAGGTTGGATTACAGGCTGGTGCATCACTGCTAAAGACAATAAACAAACTCCACGACACAAGCCTCAGATTAGTGCGTAAGAATCTAACAAACTGAGATTAGCCACTCTGTGGCCAATAGTGATCCAGAATAAGACTGCAAATGGGATTAGTCACCACTATGTGCCCACACTGTGTCTGCTCTATGCTCTATGGAGAAAACTATTCTGTACATTATTCAGCTCAGAGCATTAATGGACATGAGGCATGAGGCACTGTGGCGGATGGAAGGCCTTGTCATGACAGACTGACTAACAGCTTGTGTAGCAAAAAAACGACAAAAAAACCCATTGTCTCCAGTATTGAGGAAGCATCAGATTCTTTTGTTTACTACAAAAACACTGTGACAGGGCTGGGATATGGTGATGAAAATGAAATTATAATTCC
The DNA here is from genome assembly GCF_009829125.3 of Periophthalmus magnuspinnatus. Lineage (NCBI taxonomy): Eukaryota > Metazoa > Chordata > Actinopteri > Gobiiformes > Gobiidae > Periophthalmus > Periophthalmus magnuspinnatus. Next base: position 10,162,937 of record NC_047134.1, on the reverse strand, counting down.
ATTCACGAGATGATTTGCTCATATCTGTTTAATGCAGCTCTAGGCTCAAACACACTTTCCGCTACACACTCTTCCTGTTGGTCAACCTCTGTGGTGGATTTAACCAATCACAGTGTGGTGAAAACTGCATAAACCAGAATAAACAAACAGAACTAAAGCTAACTGCATTAACTGTAATCTGGCACCGAGAACATTGTACTGCGTCTAGCGTTCAATCGGTCAATATGCCAAAAAAACATTCATATCACATTATTTTAGTACGCCCTTCATATTGCACCTCACTTAAAAAAATGGACAACTAGTGTCAAGAGTAGTAATCCTCTTAAAGGTCTACACACCTAATGAGGGCTCAGGGTGCACTCTCCCTTCAAGTCCTATAATGGCTCAGGTCTGTACTGTGTTTTCACAGCAGTAGTCCTTTCACTCCTCAGACACACAACAGTACGTCTTTAACAGGTTATACAGAACTTCTTTGGCTCCACCTGACAGATTCAGCTGAGATAAAGTGGGTGTCCTTCCAAATAACACAAAAACAATTTGCAAAGCCAGAGGGAACTGAATCTTTAACCTTTTGTTGGTGAGGCACTAAAGAAAGGCACTAAATCATAACCTTCACAGGAACAGAACGATGCTGACTCAGTAGCACCTCCCAGAGGCGCACACGCTTTACTACATAAACATTCATAACTATCCTAAATTAGAGATCTGGGTCTTTCCAGGCAATAAAAACAAAAATAGAGCTCAGCAGCAGTCCCGTCCACCTCAAACTCCGCTGCGGTGCTGTAAAATTAAGTTTTCTATTTATTTTTCCAATAGCATCTTGGTTAAATCAAATTTTAAAAGCTAGAAAAAGTTAGAAGACAATGAAACAAACAGCTATGTGGTAACCAATGTCCAAGACTTTGCAGTTTATAAAGTTTCAGGAATTGTGAATGAAATTATATGATTTCATATCTTAACCCGAAGCTGATTATTCTCTATCCAGGATTCAAATTCTCCATTTTATTTATTTGAAAGTCTATGGGAATTTTTCAATATTGAACTGAAACAGATCTCAGGGAGAACATCTGTCTTCACTATATCACTAACAATATCAGAGTCGATGTATCACCAGCCACAATCTGAGAGAAGAGGAGGAGAAAGAGTGAGGAGAAAGGAGACACGGTGAGGAGGAGACGGGAGCAGAGGAGGAGAGGAGACAGAGCGAGGAGAAAGGAGACACAGTGAGGAGGAGACGGGAGCAGAGGAGAGAGGAGAAAGAGCGAGGAGAAAGAACGAGGAGAAAGGAGACATGGTGAGGAGGAGACGGGAGCAGAGGAGGAGAGGAGACAGAGCGAGGAGAAAGGAGACACAGTGAGGAGGAGACAGGAGCAGAGGAGGAGAGGAGACAGAGCGAGCAGAAAGGAGACACTGTGAGGAGGAGACAGGAGCAGAGGAGGAGAGGAGACAGAGCAAGGAGAGAGGAGACACGGTGAGGAGGAGAAGGGAGCAGAGGAGGAGAGGAGACAGAGCGAGGAGAAAGGAGACACGGTGAGGAGGAGACAGGAGCAGAGGAGGAGAGGAGACAGAGCAAGGAGAGAGGAGACACGGTGAGGAGGAGAAGGGAGCAGAGGAGGAGAGGAGACAGAGCGAGGAGAAAGGAGACACGGTGAGGAGGAGACAGGAGCAGAGGAGGAGAGGAGACAGAGCAAGGAGAAAGGAGACAGGGTAAGGAGGAGACAGGAGGAGAGGAGAAAGAGCGAGGAGAGAGGAGACATGGTGAGGAGGAGACAGGAGCAGAGGAGGAGAGGAGACAGAGCGAGGAGAAAGGAGACACAGTGAGGAGGAGACAGAAGCAGAGGAGGAGAGGAGACAGAGCGAGGAGAAAGGAGACACGGTGAGGAGGAGACAGGAGCAGAGGAGGAGATGAGACAGAGTGAGGAGAAAGGAGACATAGTGAGGAGGAGAAAAGAGCAGAGGAGGAGAGGAGACAGAGCGAGGAGAGAGGAGACACAGTGAGGAGGAGACGGGAGCAGAGGAGAGGAGACAGAGCGAGGAGAAAGGAGACACGGTGAGGAGGAGACAGGAGCAGAGGAGTAGAGGAGACAGAGCAAGGAGAAAGGAGACACGGTGAGGAGGAGACAGGAGCAGAGGAGAAAGAGCGAGGAAAGAGGAGACACAATGAGGAGGAGACGGGAGCAGAGGAGAGGAGACAGAGCGAGGAGAGAGGAGACACGGTGAGGAGGAGACAGGAGCAGAGGAGGAGAGGAGACAAAGCAAGGAGAAAGGAGACACGGTGAGGAGGAGACAGGAGCAGAGGAGGAGAGGAGACAGAGCGAGGAGAAAGGAGACACAGTGAGGAGTGAGGAGCCGAGGAGTGAGGAGCACAGCTTTTCCTCCGGCGCTGGTTCTGTCTAAAATGAGCCTTTTGTGACACTAAAGCTTTTCTTAAATTATTACTGCATAACGTTTAAACCAAAGTCAGTTTCAGATAAACCTGTTAGATTAGTCAAACTTTCCTCTGCTGCTGTACCTGGACAAACCCCTCACTATGACACAAATAAAACATTATTATTGTACCTGACGTCTGCTCCTAAACCCTCGTTTCCACTGCGCTTTACTTCCCTGGCCTCCTCTGAGCTTTGGGACACTGCTTAATATGGCACATTTGCCTGGCAGCTGAAACATGGAAGAACACAGAGAGGAGGAGGAGAAGAAGAAAGAGAATCGTGTTTGTCGAGCCTTGACTGAAAATGTAACTACCACAGGACCAGATCCTTCGTCCCAGGTACCAGCGGGGAACCAGCTCCATGATGTAACTTCACAACTAATAAAATGTGGAGTCTAGAGGCCAAAATTAGTCTGTCATTCCTCATTGGCTCAGGAATGTTTCATGTTAGGAAAGTTTTTTTTATTTTTTTTTTAAGTAAGCCCTTGTCACAGCCATCTAGAAAGTCCGTTTCAAAAGGTACAAGCCTGAGAAACTAAACTTTATACCGCTCTGAGTTAGTTAAGCTATTTGTCTTTGGGAATCTACTTTACCCTCCTGAGACCCGAGCTCTTGCAGGACTTTATTTGCAAAAAAACTATTAAGTGTCTGAACACAACAACATTTTTCCTGAGTGTAAAAACAAAATGAGAAACAACAGGCGCAGGAAGACATATGCCTTTAAATAAAAATAAAAATAAAAATAAAATAAAATAAATATTCTAAACTCTTAAAATATTCAAAATTAAACATGTTCTTGTATGCTGTTCTCCTTCTAAAAATTTGCATTGTGGCGTAGACAACCCAAAATGTGTTGTCCACATATGAGGACGCCAGGTCTCAGGAGGTTACAACAAACTCAAGGCGGCACATGTAGAAGTACCATCTAAACCGTCATGCGCTGTACTGCAAATGATTAATATTCAGCCCAGCCGAGAGAGTTTGACCGATAGTGGGTAAGAAAAAGTTACATTACAGACATTACAGAAATAGTACATTACAAAATGATAATAAAAACGTGTATCATCCCGTCACTCAGCTTTACACCTCCTTTAGTAACAGGAAATACTAAGCGAGTAATACACTACAAATACTCCTATAACTTGTACGAAAATAAAATTGATGCAGCACAGAACAGCACAGCAGGAAGCAGACCTGACCTCTGAAAAAAAGCCCACAGCCGACCCACTGCTTTATCACTAAGTATTGTCAAAAAAGATAAGGTAAGCTACATTCACAGGGCGGCAATTTCCGTTTGTCATAATGAACAGATAAAACTACTTGCGGATGGGACTTGTAATAAATAAAGAAATGCCCTGACCTCAAAACAAGAGAGTTCAAAGTCCTGTTCCATCTTGGGAGGGTGAGATAAACGGCCTGATAACACTGTGGCCTCATGTGAAATGACAACACAAGGTCGAAGAAGTTTGGTTCCTTTTGCTTCATAAATTCCCATTGTAAGGCCTCAGTTACTGCTTTCCTCCCATTGTTGAATGCTGCTGGACTTTTCTAGCAGCACCCAGGCTACGGTTCCTATTGTTCACAAACCTTATTATAAAAGTTTTTCAGGTCACGCAGACGGAGTGTTAAAATAAATGGGACATATGCAGGTGGTTTGAACAGAGGCGCAGAAGTAAAAGCAGGTTAATGGAGTATCTGCTCCCAGACTCACAGACCGCACAGACTCACAGGCCTCAAAGACTCACAGACCTCAACGACCTCACAGACTCACAGGCCTCATAGACCTCAAAGACCTCAAAGACCGCACAGACTCACAGGCCTCACAGACCTCAAAGACCGCACAGACCGCACAGACTCACAGACCGCACAGACTCACAGGCCTCACAGACTCACAGGCCTCACAGACTCACAGGCCTCACAGACCTCACAGACCTCACAGAATCACAGACCTCACAGACCTCACAGACCTCAGACTCTAAAGACTTTTAAGACCTCACAGACCTCCGAGTCATACACCTCACAGACTCACAGGCCTCACAGACCTCAAAGACCGCAGACCTCACAGCAGAACCTTGGGGCTTTCTTCTACTCCCAGACTCACAGGCCTCACAGACTCACAGACCTCACAGAATCACAGACCTCACAGAATCACAGACCTCACAGAATCACAGACCTCACAGAATCACAGACCTCAGACTCTAAGGACTTTTAAGACCTCACAGACCTCAGAGTCATAGACCTCACAAACTCACAGGCCTCACAGACCTCAAAGACCACAGACCTCACAGCAGAACAGACCTCAGACTCTAAGGACTTTTAAGACCTCACAGACCTCAGAGTCATAGACCTCACAAACTCACAGGCCTCACAGACCTCAAAGACCACAGACCTCACAGCAGAACCTTGGGGCTTTCTTCTACTCCCAGACTCACAGGCCTCACAGACTCACAGGCCTCACAGAATCACAGACCTCAAAGACCTCACAGACTCACAGGCCTCACAGGCCTCAAAGACCGCACAGACCGCACAGACTCACAGGCCTCACAGACCTCAAAGACCGCACAGACTCACAGGCCTCACAGACCTCAAAGACCGCACAGACTCACAGGCCTCACAGACTCACAGGCCTCACAGACCTCAAAGACCGCAGACCTCACAGCAGAACCTTGGGGCTTTCTTATACTCCCAGACTCACAGGCCTCACAGAATCACAGACCTCAGACTCTAAGGACTTTTAAGACCTCACAGACCTCAGAGTCATAGACCTCATAGACCTCCCAGACTCACAGGCCTCACAGACCTCAAAGCAGAACCTTGGGGCTTTCTTCTACTCCCAGACTCACAGACTCACAGGCCTCACAGACTCACAGGCCTCACAGACTCACAGGCCTCAGACTCTAAGGACTTTTAAGACCTCAGAGTCATAGACCTCACAGACTCTCAGCAGAACCTTGGAGCTGTCTTCTACTCACAGACCTAACAGATCTCAGACCTCACACTCACAGACCTTACAGACCTTACAGACCTCACACTCACGGACCTCACACTCACAGACCTCACAGACCTTACAGACCTTACAGACCTCACAGACCTCACAGACCTAGACCTCACAGACCTCAGAGCAGAACCTTGGGGCTTTCTTCTCACGTTTCAAATGTGGTCAGACAGATCAGGGTCTGGGTCAACCAGTTACACCCATTTAACCACAGTCGTGCACAGTCCTGAGAGCAAACACAGCGTTTGTGTTTGTCGTACACACCTGTTTGTCCTGAGAACACAAGGCACAACTTCATCGACAAAGAAAAGGTCCATTTTGGTGCATTTACTTACCAGATAATCCATGAACTATGACAAACAGCCACAGCTTCACCAAGTGTACTTAAGTGTAGTCCCGTTTTGCCACGGTGAACACAAATGTAAAGGTTTTGATCGCTCTTCTCTTTGTATTCCCCGCCTCGAAAGCCACAGTAAAATAAAAACAGTCTTTATAGGTTTTACAGACACAAGTGTCGCCGTGTTGGACTCCAAAAACAGCTCCTGTTTGTTAAAGGTTTGCACACTGCACGGTTCGGGTTATTTTTCTCTTTAAAAGCACCTCGCCCACCGGCACTCTTGCAATTTTATCACACAAAATCAGACGAGTGTTTGGTTGAGGAAACTGGCGAAACCTACAGCGCGACGTCACGCGCTACGTCACGTACGTCGCTTCCCGAACGTAACGTGTCACGTGACCAAACACATGGAGCTATTTTCGTTTGCACAGGCCTCATGTGTGACTCTGTCCATATGGGCACATATGACATACAAGTGTCACAGATACTACGGACAACACATTACATTTGTCTGGAGTTTTGGTTTAGACAAATTAATCACAAAAGACACAAAGATCACACTAAAGCACGTTAAACTGTCATGATGGAATATTTTATTTATATTATTTATGTTTTGTTTTGTTTTTTTAAGGACACACTAGATTTAAAATGTATGATATGCATTTATGGTGTTGCATTGCCACCAGGGGGCAGTATTTACCAACAAAACGATATGAACAAAACACCTCTGCCTCAGAGACAAAAGTTTCTTGATAAAATGTATTCTTAAAAACACAATAGAATAAAAAGTAAATAAACAATTGCATTTGAAACGATTTTTCATTCTTTGCATCTGGGATGGAAACAAACGTTTGCTCAGTCAGGAAGTTTGATGTAGAAATCTAGTCTTATAGGATTTACCACAGTGAGTGTAAATGTACAATGTGGATCACTGTATACACGCAGATTCCATCCATAGATGACCCAGGCTGTCCTCCTCTGGGGGGTGTGTGTCTGTGGAGGCTCCGCCCTCCATCATTGGACGTGATGACGCGCTGTTGCTGCGCACAGCCTCGCTCTGCTCGTGCGTCCCACACGGAGGAGCTGCTGTGGTGCGTTAATACCTCTGTGTTTCCACGGTGCAGGATCTGGATTTAAATCACCTCGAGCTCATCTCTCACTTGAACTGGAGACATTGAACAGCAGGCTTTACACAGAGGCTCATAAAGTTAACGGGCCGAGTTTGAGGTGGAGTTTGGGGTGATCTGTTTCAGCCTCCACCAGCGCGCGGACCTCCTCCAGCTGCGGCGCATCATGGCGCTCCGGGCCAGGGCGCTTTACGACTTCAACTCGGAAAACCCGGGGGAAGTGTCGGTGAGAGAAAATGAAATCTTAACTTTGTACAGCGAGCAGGACATTGACGGCTGGTTTGAAGGCATGAACAGTAAAGGGGAGAGGGGTCTGTTCCCCGCGTCCTACGTCGAGATCCTGAGGAGCGACGCCTCCACGTACAACAACAACAGCTGCAACACATCTGGAGAAACATACCCCGACTCCCGATACGCCAATGTCCCCTCTGGAGACTCTTCATTTAAGCCTCCAAATAAAGTGGAGAACTTTTCCAAACCGAATCCTCCAGCCTTCAGCACGTTTGCAGTACCCCCCCAGCAGCAGCAGCACAGCTACAACCAGCAGAGCCAGGGCAGTGATGATGACTGGGACGACGACTGGGATGACAACTCCACTGTTGCAGATGAACCGGGGACAGTAGGGAGGTACAGAGACTATGCAGGCAATGGATCATCCACCTATAGCCTGTCCACCACATCACACAGAGGGAATACACAGGGCAAAGGCTCTGCCACAGTCAGCAGAAACCTCAACAGGTTCTCCACTTTTGTCAAATCAGGAGGAGAGGCATTTGTGCTTGGAGAGGCATCCGGTTTTGTTAAAGATGGGGATAAGATTTGTGTGGTAATGGGACAGTATGGGCCAGAGTGGCAGGAAAATCCATACCCATTTACATGCGCTATAGACGACCCCACAAAACAAACCAAATTCAAAGGTATGAAGAGTTATATTTCCTATAAACTCACTCCTACTCATACTCAAACCCAAGTGAACAGAAGATACAAACACTTTGACTGGCTGTATGCACGTTTAGTGGAGAAGTTCCCTGTGATCTCTGTGCCCCACATCCCAGAGAAACAAGCCACGGGTCGTTTTGAAGAGGACTTTATCTCCAAGAGGCAGAAGGGTCTCATGTGGTGGATGAACCATATGACCAGCCACCCTGTACTGGCACGGTGCGACGTATTTCAGCACTTTCTTACCTGTAACAGCACAGACGAGAAGGCATGGAAGCAGGGTAAAAGAAAGGCAGAGAAGGACGAAATGGTTGGTGCAAATTTTTTCCTCACAATCAGCACACCAGCTGCACCTCTAGACTTTCAGGAAGTGGAGAGTAAAATAGACGGTTTCAAAACTTTCACAAAACGCATGGATGATAGCACCTTGCAGCTCAATGCTACAGTCAACGAGTTTGCACGTAAGCAGATCAGTGGTTTCAAGAAGGAGTATCAGAGAGTGGGATTTTCATTCAAAATTCTGAGCCAGGCTTTTGAAATGGACCAGCAGCCGTATTCATCCAGACTCAACCAGGCCATTTCATTCACGGGTGATGCGTACGAAGCAATTGGAGACTATTTCGCAGAGCAGCCGAACAAAGACCTGGATCCCATTATGGATTTGTTGGCTCTATACCAAGGACACTTAGCAAATTATCCAGACATCATCCACGTTCAAAAAGGTAAAGTATTAATTAGAACTATACAAACTTTAAGACGTCACCTGCTTGTCTCATTGAAAGGTTTGGTTTGGTTGGAGTTTTTATGCAATTTTGTGGAACATTTCGGGAAAAACAACATCTCCGTGGACCATGTTCCTTAAAACGTACATAGTGCTCCTTTTAATTCACAAAACAAACACAACAACTGGTTTTCCTGTACGCCACAGTGCTTCAGTTGTTCTTAATTTCTTTCTGTCTTCGCACGTGTAAAAAGAAAGTCTGCAGCGTCAGTTTTATTTTACACAATACTATAAATCTTTTCTCTTGACAGGTGTATGATCACCTGGTTTCAAATGCGTAACACTGTTTGCGTTTCAGAATATATTTATTTTGTTCCTGTGCCACCACTTTACAGTAGTTTCCAAACCAATGAAATAATCAATACCCAGATGACCTTCAGTATTTGAGTCTCATTTTGGAGACAGCTGTTATGCAATTGGAACAACATTATCATCCCAAAGAGGAAGGATGTTTAAAGTTTGTCACCACATGTTGCTTTCCAATTTAAGAATTCTACAAACTACCCCCCCTGGCTTTAGTTTTCATTCTACTTCCTGGATAAGTGTGTATTTTAATCTTGAAACCTAATTCCTCTGTGTTATAATACTCCTTCTAGCTCCTTTTAGATGACATAATCCATTTAAGACTGAACAATACTTTTCTAATTTGTGTAGCAAACGAGTCTAAACTTTTAGCCAACTGACAGGTGACATGTGGATTGTTCTGTCAAAATAATAAGACCAGTTTGATTTGACAGATTCACTGATTGAGTCACGCAAAGCAAAGTCCGGGGAGGGCGGTAACTTACAGGACCGTTCTTCTTCTATTATGATGAATAGCCCTGTGGCCAAGTGTGCTTTTAGCAGCTGAATATGTGAACAGGAGCAAGTGCACATCCTTTGTTGTGTTAAACCAAAGTATTTCCGCAAAAACAAGTTGGTCAGAGTTGATTGTCCAAAGTAGATCAGTGAGAAGCAAAATGAGGATAGTTATAACAAGTTTTGCGTCATAAAAGCTGTATTGAACAAACCAATACAGTAATTTGATAGGGAAGTAATTTAGGATAAGGTTATCTACTGCAATTTTTAAGCTGTAACACATTTTATTTCCACTTTATTTTGACTACTTTGGGTTAATACTTTTTTAATTGACAATAATTGTGCACTGATTTCGATTTATTAAGGCTTGTTTTCCCAGTTCATTCTCAGATTAAGCGAGGCAGAGACACGTAAATGACATGTGCAACCGCAAAATCTGATGCGAGTAATAAAAGAGTTGATTATCAGAAAGATTTAGCTGTTTACATGTCATTTTAATAGTCGTATAACTCCAAATATCTCGTTATAATCATCAGAGTTTGAGTGCACATGTGAAGTGTTGCTCGAGATCAGCTGACTCTCCCCTCAGCTGAATGCCCCTTCTGTCACTCGCTCAAATAAGCTCTAAGCAGAAGTTCTAGGTGGAGACTAAACGCCTGTGTCTGACTGGTAATGATCGGTGGTGGTGGTTGTTCAGGTCAGTGGTGTGCAGTAGCTAAGTGTTACATAAGCATTACGTAAGTGCCACATCCAGTGAGACCAATCGGCAGTGTGCCACCTCCACGCGCTCGGGGAACATCTCTCTCCCACTCTGGCCTAATCATGGGACCATAATGAATGTGTTGTGACACGATTATCATGGTCAAAGAAATTTCGATCAACGATAACATCAGGATAATTAGGGTTGCCACAAAAAATTAATAGCACATTTTTTGTTTTTTATCACGATTTACGTAAAGTTAGTATCTTAGTTTTTGTCTTGTAGGGAACTAAAGTCATCTGGTTCTTCTGAAACTTCACGTTAAATCCAAATGTCACTCACTCAGAGTATTACTGAGGCTGATCAATAGAAGGTGTGGGGTAAACACACACAAGAAAACACACAGATTGGGACGAGCCCACGATTCAATTTTTATTTACATTTCGCACAGTTTAAAAATGTTATGCATATTGATAATTGTAATTCTAATATGAATGAGTGTAAACAGCTATGACAGTATTGGATTTTGTTATTTAAGTGGGAACAACAACATGGATCTAGAAGATAACTCGATGGATACAGTTGAAACCAGAACATACACCATATAAAAAGACACGTTTCCCTTTTTTTTTTCACTGTCTGACATGAAATCAGACTAAACTTTTTAAGGTGTACGTCAATTAGGATTACCAAAATTATTTCTATTTACTAAATGCCAGAATAAAGAGAGAAGGATTTTTTAGACAAATTTTCATTACTTTCTTCAACGTCAGATGTTATTTGGTACCATTGCCTTTAAACTGTATGACTTGGGTCAAACATTTTGGATATATTCTTCCACAAGCTTCTCACAATAGTTGGCAGGAATTTTGGCCCATTTGTCCCGACAGAACTGGTGTAACTGAGCCAAGTTTGTAGGCCGTGTTGCTCGCACAGGCCTTTTCAGGTCTGTCCATACATTTTCAATAGGATTAAGATCAGGGCTTTGTGATGGCCGCTCCAGAACTCTGACTTTGTTATCCTTAAGCCACTTTGTAACCAGTCTGGCAGTATGCTTTGAGTCGTTGTCCATTTGTTCTCAGGTTTGCAGGCTTCCCACTTTTTTCCTCCAAACATAACGATGCTCATTATGATCAAAAAGTTCAATTTTAGTTTAGTCAGACCACAGGACATGTCTCCAAAAATTAAGGTCTTTGTCCCTGTGTGAGTTTGCAAACTGTAATCTTTTTTATGTTTCTTTCGGACTAATGCCAGTAATGTCAGTATAAAACTTTTTTCACTGGGGATAATGACACCTTTACCAGCTTCAGCAGCATCTCCACAAGGTCTTTTGCTTTTATTCTTGGGTTGATCTGCACATTTCAGACCAAAGCACGTTCATCTCTGGTAGACAGAACCCGTCTCCTTCCTTTATGTATTATTGTTTGCACAGATGAACGTGGCAACTTCAGGCATCTTAAAACTGCACCCAAAGATGAACTAGACTTGTGCTGATCTTGGCTGATTTCTTTTGACTTTCCCATGAAGAAAAAGTGTGTTTCAGGTGAGCTTCAGACACGTCCACAGGTCAGCCTCTAATTAAGTCAGATGTTGTCAATAAACCAATCAGAAGCTCCCAAAGACATAACATCATCATCTGGATTTTCACAATTGTTTAAATCCATGGTAATCTTACTGTATGTACATTTTCAATTTAAGTAATGAAAAAAAAAAATCTTTAAAAATCCTTCTCTCATTATTCTAACATTTAGCAAATAGCAATAATTTTAGTAATCTTAATTGACCTAAAACAGGAAAAATTTAGCATAATTTCATGTCAGACAGTGAGAAAAAAAAGGCATATTTGTCTTTTTATATAGTATCTGTAAACCTGGCTTCAAATAGCTGTTTCTCCACAGTCTGGTATTAAATGTGTCTGTTAGTTTCAGTGTAGTTAGCTCCTCCCTTCAGACACATAAGGCAGTTTATTTATCACAGCGATTTTATTGTTTGTTGTTCCGTCCCTGTTCTGGTCTAACAGTCTCATAACCTAATATTCAAAGTCGTGCTGCTGGCAGATTCTTCACCAGACTTTACAAAAACACTTAAGGTGGATGTTTATATTGACACAACCTACTATTAATCTGTTTATTGATTTAAAAATATGTTTAGCTTTGACTGGAAATACACCATTTATCCTCCACTGTTAAAGATGTAATACTAATATTTTGAAAAATTCTGTTCTGAGCTGGTAAAATAAACTGGAGGAGCTTGATGTAATATACTAAAATCGCAGCATTAACAATTTACAATGATAAGGAATAACGTCTTGATACTGGAATTAGCGAGGGACAGATCTTGGTTCAGTATAATGTTTCTTTCAGTGTTACGTGGCACATTAACTCCACAGTTATGCAGTGGATGTGGGTATAATGTGTGAGTGCTTGTTTTGTGTTCTGCATTTGCCAACAGGGCTTGCAGGCTGCAGCAGCTGTGGAAATGAGACCCTCTGTTCATGGCACGTTGCTGACACTATTACCACAACTGAATCTCTGCCTTTCTTGTATAGTTTCTATGGCAACAATTAAACCTCCTTGGTCCGTTAGTGAGACTATGCTATACACATAAAGACAATGAACCTGCAAATACGCCTTGACATTTGGATGCAGAGACGTTTCCACAGGTTTAAAAAGGTTGAAAGGTTGTATTTTTTGTTTCTGTACTTTATTATCCAAACGTCGTGAGTGTAGGTTTGTTCAGCCGCTAACCAAAGTAGAAGTTACTTGGTTTTTTCTCATTCTATTACCACAGACTTTAGGTCACACATTTCTATTTTTAATCTTGATATATACCAATTCATCACATTTTCATCACATATTTCACAAAATAAATTATGACCATGACTACAGTGTGACTCAGTACCTCTTTTTCAGTTCGCTGGTAAGATGTCTGGTCCAACACAAACCTAAGCGAATAATTTTGTGTGTGGCCAAATGTGGATCTTTCCCAAAATGTATTACTTACGTATGACTTGACAATGCATTCAACTTTGCAGATTGACTTCTCAGAAACTTCATTTACCAAAGACACAGTACACCATTGTGCTGAAACTCGTGTGGTTTGTCACTGTGTCGTCGCACTTCTTGTTACGACATAGAGCCAACCCCAAGATGGTACGCTTTAACATATTATGTGGAACCGTGACTAATACTAGTGTTTTCATTACAGTTTCAAGGTCACAAATATTTCAAGGGCTATTCATTTCCCTGAAAAATGGTTGGCAGTAACTTGTAAATATGTAACAGTTTATATTTGGACCTGGGGCCGTGTACTGCATCACAATAATGATTTGCTAAAACATAATTCAAACGCTAGAAGGATGTTGCTGTTTGCTGTTAGACTTGCGGCTTATCCTTGGGCTGCACCTTATTTGCTGAGAACATCACATGAAACTCACAGCCAGAGGCCCAAATACTGCTGTTTGCACATTCGAGCCCTTTCAGTCAAAAATGTACGAAACCTGATCTTCCTTCTCGCCAAAGGGTTTGTCTGGAAAGTTGTGGGCTAGTTTTGGTCTCACACCCTTATGATGGGAATGCCACAAACCTCAGCTCTATGACAGCAGAGGTAGCGTTTCCTGGCAATGCTCAAAAGTCCACTCGTTCAGCTCTCACTATGAGTATGAGAGGTAATAAACACACTAGATTTCTTGTATTGGGATTATAGTAATGTATAAGAAACCAAACGAAGCAGATACAAATTCTAACCCTTGTTCTCTCAGTCCAGTAAAAATAAATGTGGAGAACTCAGTGTAACTGAAAGCCTTGCACATGTATTGAACTTCCCCTTAGACGGCACATAATATAATAAACAGAGTATTTTTAGCGTGGGACAGTCCTAACAACATTGAACACAGGCCTGATTTGGGTTCCCAGGAGGTGTGGTTTGCTAAGAGCTCTTGGGCTATTTTGGTCAATATTGCATTTTTAGATAAAAATGGAACAGTTTATTCTGTTTATTGTCATGGATAGAGATCAATTGGCACTCTGCAAGGCCTCAGTATAATGAGCTTAGCAGCATTAGTAACAAAGCTTATTTAAATCTACATTCAGACAGGTTTTTTTAAAGTTTTTTTTAATGTGTTGCTCATTCAAGTAATTCATTTTATGTCATGGCTTTTAGTTTCATAAATTGATGCGTTGCCAGTAGGATGTTGCTGCTTAAGATCTCCTTTGTCCAGATATTTAATAATTATATTGTTGATTAATTTTGAAGACTTTTCTTTCCTTCCAGGAGCCTTGACCAAAGTGAAGGAGAGTCAGAAGCACGTGGAGGAGGGGAAGATGGACCCGTCTCAGGCTGAGGGCATCAATGAGCGCTGCAACATCATCTCCTGCGCCACACTGGCCGAGATCCAGCACTTCCACCACATCAGAGTGAGAGACTTCAAGGCTCAGATGCAACACCACCTCCAACAGCAGATCACCTTCTTTCAGAAAATCACCAGCAAGTTAGAGGAGGCTTTGCAAAAGTATGACAACGCTTAACAGACATTTTACTGTCAGTGTGAAGACTTACAGACCTATAGGAGAACACAAAGACTTAAACAAATGTGCCTATAATGTGGACAGATACAAACGGCTGTGCCATTTTATTTAAACAAAAATGTACATGAATGAAGTTACCCAATCTGACTTTTGAAATCCTGTAATAATGAAGGTGCTTAAATTGTGTCCAGTTGTTTTTAATACACGGTGAGGCCTGCTGCTGCTATTGTACTCCAGGTATTAGCCTTATACTGTTTTAGCACAGTAGTGAAATGAAGGATTAGCTCCTGTGGCTAACACACTGCCTTCTGGGAAGTCCATGCTGAGGAGTGCCACCCTACGTTCTCCTTGTTTACTGTCAGCTCACCAAGCAACCGCTGCCCCCGTCACGCGGTGCCTTCTGACATTACTGTCAGTTTGTTTTTAGTTACTAAAAAGTGTAATGTATTTGTTTTGCAAAATACTACTTCAGTTTTTACCATACAGTGCGTTGAGGTATCACAGTTCAGTGCAGTTTTAAGAGTTAATGATTTCAAGCACACGGCGTGACCAGATTCAGACTCATGCAAAATGATTATAAAAATGATGTCTCATAATGGTGTTGTCATTGTTTACAGATGAAGAGATCTTTTATTAAAGTTTTATAGATGTTAACCTGGTATCACAGGAGGTCAAAATAAATTCATTTGCTGTATCTAAAGTGTAGTCTCTGCTGGTGTCATTACTCGTTACGTCCTTGTGAGGAGATGGGAGCTGTACTGGCCTGTGTCCCCTTTAAAAGAACACACATCATGATCCCAGAGGTGTAGAGCGTTTCATACAGGAGTCACAGAGTCGCTGACGGAGCAGTGCAGGGCAGCCAAACTGTTAAGACACAGCTCTCTGTGGCTAAACATTTCACTGTACCATAAAGTCAGAAAGAAGATCAAGGATCATAAACTTATGAATCCACTGATGCAGTTCATTTTCACCTAAATAACCCCACTCTTTCTTCTGGCACAAGCTCTATGCTAAATATTTATTGACATAATGTCAATTCTACATGTTTGATTACTCTTTTGCTTTTCTATCATTTTGTATCATACATTTTTAGTGACTAAGATCATCCCGAGTCATGTGCCAAGGCCCAGGGAAATGGGTGCTCCATTTTTGGTAGTTTTTTCAAGCAAGTAACTCAAGACAGCTTTGTTTTGTTGACAATTTTTAAACATAATCTTTATGTTTATGTTTATGTTTTTATATATATATATATATATATATATATATATATATATATATATATATATATATATATATATATATATATATATGTTTAACCTTGTAAAAAAGTTAATTAAAGAACTGCTTATGTGCTTATGTTTAAAAGCTCTTGAAAAGGTCAGAGTGATTCATGGTATAAAGTCTAAAACATCAAACCACATCCTCTGAATGTGGCTTCACCTTCAGACATGAAACTGTACGCACTTTTAGCTCAACTTGGGATTATTAATGTAATATTCAGTGTACTACCAGCCCATTGTACCTCCAGAGGACATTGGTTTATGTCCTAAAGAAAGACAAGCTCCAGATATCCTCATCATGATCATTTATTAGAGATCCTTGACTGTCTGCACACTGGCAGCTCAGAGGTTCCTGTAGTTGAAAGTTCCTGTTTTGTCTCTGGAATGTGCTTGGGCTCAGCAGATTTGTGCAGAAGGAGCACAGGGATCCATCTGGTTCCACTTAGACCTGAGCCTTTGAACTGAACTGGGCCAGAGAGGGCTGACCTGCTCCTGACTCTCCCACACCTCTCATCCTGCGCACTCACAGGGGGAATTCAAGCAGGTGCTCTTCATGTTATCACTGTCTGAGTATGTGCTGACGCTTTATGGTTTGGTCCTGGTTTAAGTCCAGTTTAGTCTTGGCTGGTTTGGTGCTGTTCTAGTTCTGATTTAGTCCTTGACCAGCCCAGGTTTAGTTGCAGGTTCCATAACATTGTCATACAAAAGAAAAAGTCTCCTCCGACATAATTTCCATATTATCAGCACATTCTGTTCAGAGATAATAAATGCAAATACTGAACCGACACACGTCTTTACGCATGCTCAAACCTTCACTCACTTTGATGTCTACTGCAACAACACAATGTTTTTCTCTTTCTCTTGAATGAATCTGCATACCTTAGCACACAGTTCAGTTAGTCAGTCTCTGACATCAGCGGGGCACAGAGTGTACCCTCCCTGCCCACTGCCCAGAGGAAGCGTCCCAGACCAGCCCCACCCGACCTGCAAACATTAGTTCTGCCTTATGTCATCAGTTTAGTTTTTTTTAAGCGTCAGGGTTTGAATAGACACATGAGAAGCCTGGAAGTGGTTCAGCAGTGACCAGTGTGTAAGAAAAGTCAATATTGTGCAACATGAGGCAAAAATAGATGCATAGAAGGATTGTGCATGTTAGAAATACGTGTTATCTGTGTATTTTAAATCTCGGGACATAGTTTATATCATATTTTTCATATAAATTACGGTTTGGTAAATAGTGCTGATGCTCATAACACATCAGTTTGGCAAGTAGCTTGTTGTAGCTTCAAACTTTCCACAAATGATTGCACTACGATGTCATTTTTCTGGTGGAGGGCTTGAAACCTGCTTGTCTTCTTGGAGATGTTATACCTTTACTTGCACAGTGTGTTATTAAACGTTTTTATCTTTAATTTACTCAAGTACACGTGTTTTTATTGCTGAAAACTCATCAAAATTGTGAAATCTTGCTGACCTGGCTGCACCTGGCACCTCCTTGTCTTCACAGAGATGGATAACATTCACGGAAACAGCAGAAAGTTACATAATGCACGTTTAAAATAGTTAATAAATGACACTTTTTGGTCGTTTTTTTCACCCAAACTGTAAGGCGTCCCACGTGGCCTGTTTGTCTGACAGCACAAGTTGTTCAGTACATATTTGAAAAGCCTGTCCAATGCTGATAGTGAAGGAATTTCTCAGTTTTTACAGATTACAGAGTTAAAATTAGCTGCCACATTTCTTCCTAAATGTGAAATCCTTATCTTGCTTACAGGCCCCTTGGAGATTATAGACTGCAGAACGATTTAGTTGGACAGATTTAACATATTCCATCAATGTAACAAACTTTGTACAGATTGTTGTGTTCCCGGGAGAATGCTGAAGAATCTGGGAGCAGGGTGCATTCTTTGGTGGCGTTTTTTTTTGTGTGTGTGTTGTTTTTACAGCGCACACAGGAAGCTGGCTCTCTCTGGTGGGGCCTCATTCATGTTGTCTGAAAACCGCTGACTGCCCTCGTCCTCTCTGGCTCCGCTCCAACACAAGCACAGTTTTGTCTATGTGGGACATTGTGCATTTCCCCCTCCCCCAGGTCATATCACAGATTACATTTATAACACTGATTGTAATAAATATACACAGATAAGCAAGATATAGGTGCAATGTGTCATCAGAAACTGGATTTGAGAGAAAAAGTAGTTTCACTTTATGACAGTGACACTTTAAATTAGCCAAGTAACTATTTATAATGAGCTTTATTGAGTATTTTAAAGGTGGATCATCATAAATGTGACAAAAAATACCACAGGACCAACACCAAACAACACAACTGCTCAGACTTTTATTATTTATTATTTCCCTACAAGGTTATATCTTGAAGTATCTGGTCCATTAACTGTACTTTCCCACATTTCTTTTGGCTTATTGAGTGGCTCTATGTACCATGACTTGTCTCGACTGTTGTTTTATGCCCAACCACAGAACACAGCTGACCCCAGGGACTGAACGCTTCACTTCCACCACAAACATGAACTGCTGACCGCTCATAAAGTCAGAACACGCGTAACCTCAAGTGACACTGAAGCACACCACATGTACAGTAGTGCTTTTAGCAGCTTTTGCCTTTAAGAGACCATCAAGAACGGACTGTGGTGGATGCGGTAGGTCTATAATTATAAGAAAACGATATTAAAAGTGCGTTGTGTAACTTGTGGAGTGGAGGGTCAGCCACTTGTTTGATGTTATTGCTTTGTCTGGAATAAAACACATCAATTTGCATGTATTTGAATAGTATTACTGCTTAACATGCAAGAAGCAAGAAGTTTAATGCCAGTCTGAGGGACACTCCAGGACAATCAGTTGCATATCTATAAAAAAAAAAATAAAAAAAAAATAAAAACTGGTGACAGATCGTCCACTTCTGTAGTTACAGGAAGTACTTTAAAGTGTTATATTTGGTGCATAAAAATCCAAAACATTCAAAAGAAGAAAAAAAAGGATTTATCTACATCAAATATTAGGGGAGATTACATAACCTTGTGTAATAATAGACTTTTTCATGCTAAAATGGTGTAAAATTAAATAAATGTATGAACACAGCCTGTTGCATTTCCAGATATGTGTCATTTAAAAGACAAGGCGCTAAAATGGTGAACAAACTGTACTTAGCTTTGATTTTCAGCATGGATAAGATAAAAACGATGTTATTCAAACCCCAAACAATCACGGTTTAAGTGGTTTCAGAGTTGCTGTTTGTATACCATGTTTTCATCCAGACCACCCAGTGCAAACGTAACATCTCGCAGCCTTTTATGTGTTTGAAGGCTCCAGACACAGACACAGATTTGAAGTTTATCCGACGTCACGCCAGAGTCAGGACGGCTACATGGTTTATAGTAACTGTCTGTACTGAAAAGTCGTACACTGATGAAACTATGACTAACAGGATGTGAAGTCACAGTGCTGATGAGGGGTTAGTTTTGGTTCCAGTACTTGTAAATCTAAGAACATCGTCTAAATCTGGCAACATGAGGAACTGATGGAGGACAAAATGCTGACCGGATGCAGTGCAGACTTAAAAATGGTGATGTCTGGCTGCGAAAATCACATGTCTGTTGCTCAAATTGTGCAAAAAGTAGATCTGACCTGTGTGTAGACAAGGGAATTCACTCGAAGCACAACAAAAGTCAACGAAATGATTTAAAAAAAGCTAAAGTCACAGTATATAAGTATCTTTTAGCCAAATAATTGAATGTCGATTGCACTGGAAAACATAGAAACCTTATTCTGAGTGGGCTTGCATCTCCACAAAACTGACATTTTACTAGTAACCATACAATGCCCACTTAAGTAAAACCTTTTTCCTACACCAGGCCAAGTTACAGGTCATATCTGTGGACAAATGACCCTGTCCACACTAATGCATGCTTTCCAGCTTTCAAGTAACAAAAACGAAACAAAAAAAATTAAGATAAGGTTAATGCCAAACAGCGAGACATTCCAGGCAAACAATGACATTTTGTTGAAGAAAATCAGATGACAAACACCACATCAGGAAGAGTTACATAGAGAATCTTTAAGAATAAATCCTGCTTTTTACACATACATAGCCTTAACTATTTACGTAGCCTATTACAACCAGTCGGGTTAAGATGTAATTAACGGTGAGAGTAAAAAGTGATCATGATCATTTGAGGGTCTGTAATAGTAGGGAAAGGGACTCCGAACAATAGACGCCTGCGAGACAAAACCGAGGGCGACACACACGCTCACAGCTCTTTTTATTTAACAAGTCTGTACACAGTCCCAGATGCCTCATTACATCACTTTGAGCTGTTATTACACACTATCGTAAAATACATGTTGTCTTCTGATAAACCAGGGTTAAATATAAACCGTTATGCTATTATTTAGAAGATGCATCAAAAACAAATCAAAGCATGTGAAATACCACAGAGTCGGTGCAAATGTAACGAGTCGGTGTTGAAAGTATTTTGCTCAAGTGATGAAGTAAGAGGAAAAGCAGCTGTGAAATCTGGCGTTGCTTTCCTTCCTCCAGCGCTCAGCAAATCAAGATATTTTATCAGCAAAATGCCAATTGTGCTTTGTCATCTGATCTGCAACAGTTTAAAAGGCCTCTACTGGTTTAATCAAAGCAGACTGTATAATCTAATGAATGTTAAATTAGCTCCAAATGGATATTATTGTTGACATTTTATTGTTGACTTTGTGATGTTTTTACCAGGACTTTTTCCTTAAAGATGCACTATTATCTTTCTTGTTAGAGGGTTCACCAGCTGCTTGTCACTATAAAATGATATATTTTCACTGGAATGTTAAATGTATTAATCTCCCAGGAGTCAAGCAGGAGATAAAAGACAAGTTACAGGTCAGATCTCTGGAGAAGTGACCTCGCTCACACTAAAATGCACACTATATTCTCACTCCGGAGCACAATATAAGTCAAAAAATGAATAATAATGAAGAAAAAAACGTGGTTCTCTGGTTGCTAATGTGACGAAGATGTGAAATTATATCCACAGATGCGACTTATATTCCACATTTAAGTCAGTAAGTAATCTGAGTATTAGTCGCACCCTCAGCCAAATTATAAAAAGAAAAAAAGTGCAATTTATAGTCCAGAAAATATGGACTATAATATGTATTTGGATTATATGAATTGAGCCAAAGATAAACTTGTATTGCCCACTGTTTCGAGGTATTTTTGAGCAATTAAAACACCCGCAAGAGACAGACAGACACATTTAATGCCATACTGTGAAACATGAGACAAGCAGGTGGCAGACGACCATCAGAAAATTCACATAATTTACCTTTAAAGTCAACGTTTGTAATCAGGCAGCTGCAGAAACAGTTAGATTTCACAGTATAGGCCTAATAAAACCACTAGTAGTAACACATGTAGTATTTTTAACGTGTGTGAATAGTTTGTTTGATCTGTTTCTCATTGTGCACCACCGAAGCACAAAAGTGTGATGGGTGTGGTCCACATGCAACAGCCCACTCAACCTCACAGCTCATTACAAATCCTTAAAATCATTTGGCAGAGTAGCTTCAAGTGTTGACAGTTACACTTCACACCGGCTAAAGCATTGTGCAGATAATAGCAAGAAGAAACTGACTGATTATCTGTATTACATCTTATATAACTGTATTTTTTGTCATTGTTTGAGTAACTAACTCTCTAACTTACAATAAAAAAGTGTTACACCAAATGTTTTAAAATATGTTTATTACAAATATGGTATAAATAAATGTTTCATAGTGGTATATTATTCCTTTGACATTGGGAACAATAACAATAACAAGTGAACGCAACAAAATCCTTTTATAAAACCGTGTCTGACTCCCTCATTCACACAGCAGAACTAACAGTGTTTTAAACCAAAGTACCATAGCATAGTCAATAAAATAAGTTATATAAATATCAGTAGTTATTTCAGTCAAAATCATAGGCTATGCATTTGTAAAGCGTATTTACAAATTATTACGTGCCTTAATAATATATTCCAGTTTTTTAGCTGCTACACAAGGTAAAACATGTACAGAACAGTGTGACACAAGTGTTCGGTTTGACTTTTTCTAATAGAGATGTGGCGTTTTAAAGCCTCTGTACAGTTCAGTCATATTTAAGTCCAATCACTGAACTAATGAGCAAATACCTGAGCTTACAACATGTTTACACAGATGTATCATGGACTACACGGGTACTACAATACAAAGTGACAGTGATACAGTAATGTCGCAGCAGTTTCAGTATTTCACAGTTTTATACTAATTATCAGCAGTTTAAAGTGTGGAGCACGACTGCAGGTCCTAAAATCATGGTACTACAAACAGTACAAGGGGGACAAGACATTTCTCAAACATAAAACTGATTTGTACCATGACATAAATAGAGAGACAGGCACATGTGAATAGATTGTACTGGGTTATGTTGTTGCACAGTTTATGCACAGATCATACCCAACATACCAGTCTGCAAGGCCAGCCTCTCAGCTCTGTAATTCATCAAAACTTTAACATTTGGGCTCAAAATTAGTACATTCCACTTAAAGAAATATTAATCTTTTTCACCTTTGGTTGCTAGTTAAAAAGTAATGTGTGTAGCTGATCTATTCTGGCTGTAACTCAGTGTTATACAGAAAAATATAGTTCAAACTTCGGCCAAAAAAACATAAATGAACCGTTAAGTAGTCGGTGTAATCCCTCATTCGTCCAGTAGTGGTCCAAAGTTTCAAAAGTAGTCACCTGGGCACCTTTGAAACCTTTATCCTCAACTAATATGAAACAATCCTGATTCACATAAAGGGTTAAAGCTACCATCTGTAAGTTTAAGCAGTAAATAGCAACTGTGCTGTCTGATCTTCATCTGTCAGGCCAAAGAGAAGTAACACAGGCAGCATCTACTGGCGATATGTGAGAATACAACAGTTGAAGGTCGGAAAATGTAATTACAGATGGTAGCTGAGGCGATTTACACCTGCCTTTTCTTACAGACGGTGAAAAAGGTGAAAGAATTCTTCATAGTTCAGACCCAGTACTGGTTTTTACGCAGAGTCGGAGTAGCCGCGGGTAGAATTTGGGAGGACGCTGCGGGGGAATCATTACTCCAGGTGCTGACGAACATGGAAGAATCGATAGAGTTATACGCCGAGCTCTGATGGTGCGACAGAAAGCGATCTAACACGGGACTAGAAGGACAACTACCCGGGTTAAGTGGAGTTACTGTTACTGTGGGAACTGTGGGGCTACTGTAGGACTGACTATTGGACATAGATTGAGGGGTGGGCTCCGTCGGGGTGGCCCTTTTTGGCTTTCTCTGCCTGTGATGCCTGAGGTACACCACGAGTACTACAAATATGATGACAAGCAAAAGCAAAGCGAGTAACGGTAAAATGACCAGAAGAGGATCGGGAGATTTTTGAGGATAAGACTCTACACGAACCGGTGTATTCCTAAACGGGATGTCCTCTTCGGTTACATGTTTCGGTTTGCCAAGGGTGGTGCTAAAAATGTTAGTTCTGTTCGAATTCCCCCAGCGGTTACGTCCTTTCTGGTATTTCTGCTGGTTTTTGCTGGGCTGGTGCGTAGAGGGAAACGGAGTGGATGTGATGAGGAGAGTAGTCCTGTTTTGCAGTGTCCTGATTGCTGTCTGAGGAGGAGTCGTTGTGGTAACAGCGGGGCTTTTTGTGGTAGGTAAAAGCGCTGGATCATATGGCACGATGGTAAAGTGGAACTCCCCTTTCGCTGGGGGAACCGTATCTGCTTTCAGGACAAATATGAGCGAGTCATTCAATTCCTGAACTCCAGACATGTTTGCGCTCAGCTCCAATGCGATTTTCCCTTGCGTTAGCTCCTCATTTGTAAAGGACTGCGCAGGAGAACGTTTCTTAGACTCTATACGAACCACTTTCCCTTTACTTGGATGGGACAGTACTACAAACACAGGGACGCTCTTAGTCATATCTGCCAGTTGAGACACATTAAGGAAGCTGGGGTTCAGCGAAACAGCCGCTCCGTTGGGAATCAAAAGACCTTGACCAATGCGGATCAACGGTTTCACTGAGATGTTCAACACTTGCTCGCTTAAAGTAGCCTCTGAAGTAAAAACAGTAAACGTAAACCTGTCTTCTCCAGATGTTCTTGAGATCATTTGGTACGACAACATCCCTGTTTCCAAATCCTCTTGCTCAAACTGCGCCACTTCCTCATTATCTTTTAAAAGTTTTCCAAATTGTGGTGGGATCGTAATCCGGTAGCGAATCGTAGTGTTTTTACCATTCGTTTTCGCATAAATATTGTCTTGTGTGAGCGGCGCTGATATTTTGTCTTGCATCAGCGTCAACTCCACGTGGTTAACAAGCGAGATGGTAATTTCAGTCACATCGACGTTAAAGAGTTTGTAAATTGGCTTGTGGTATCCATCTGTGACGCTAAAGTAGAACACACCAGAGGCAGCGCTCCCATCATGGATAAAAAACACACTACCGTTATTAATTTGGGCTTGCGTGAAAGACTGCACCGACTCGTTCAAGCTTACCCCAAGAGCTAAATACCCATTATTTGGTTTGCTGATCACAGTGAACTTAATGTCATCTGGAGGATTGTCTAAATCTTCTACTTTGAGGTTTTCAGGCCTCAGGGACACGGTGTCTCCCTGAACTACTTTCAAACTTGGAGATTTCGTCTTGAGCACAGGCGGTTGATCATTCACGGGGGATATCGATATATTAAAACTTTCTTCAATAACATCTCCGTTGTCAGGTCGCTGCGCCGTTTGTCCTTTAGCGTTGAGCCAAGTGCTGAAAACGAAGCGATCTTGAATGGTCTCGGAGTTGTCGTGTTTGTAGGTGATTCCGTATTTGTTGATAATAAACTGTGAAAAGTTAGGTTTTTCTTTGGTGAGGTTGCGTTCGCCGACTATAATGACCCCGTGCTGAGGCAGAGACGTGACCTGGTACCACACTTCAAACGCACTTCGGTCTGGAGCTGGCAGCTTCATCAGCAGGTTTGAAGCATCCAGACGGGTTTTATTGATCACGACGCTCTCCCCTTCTGTTACATTAGCACCTGCGCAGAGAAAAAACAGATAATGAGCGATGTATTTACTAAATTAGTTGAAAATGAGACACCATATGCGAAAAATGATTCAAGATTAGATGGAAAAAATATGATTCAGAGTTAAACTACAGTGTTTCTCACAGGTTTATACAGATATACAATCCTTATTTGAATTATATTTATTAAATATACTGTTTTGGAGAAAATATACCATTTATTCCCTCTACTTTTTCATAATAGGACTGATTAATGATTAAATACAGTTAGTTCTATAGGTTTATTATAATACAACAATGAAAACGCATAATTTTTAATACTGATGACTGGAAAAAAATTGAATAAATGACTGAAAAGACTGCATTGTTTATATTTAATAGGTAAATGGTCTGTAGTTTTTAATTGTAGTAATAATAATGTCTTGCTTGTACTGCGCGCTGCATATCGACACTTTATTAGAAGTTAGTACGTAAGTAGCAAGAATAAACAAGTGTTGAAACATACCGGTGTTTGCTAGCAGCACAGTGTTGTGTTCAGGTCCAGTGTTTTCATAAGAGATGTCGATCTTAAAGGTCTGACTCTCCAAAGAAGTAGGAGGCGAGGAGACAGAAAAGGTCACGGAGTCCATCGCTTCCCATCCCACTGAGTCGATAGGAGTCTGGACGTACAACACTTCTTTTCTGTCCACCTGTGAAGCAGCAAACACAATTTAACAGATTAAACCTTGTACAATAGTCTTTGTCTCAGCAGTAAGTATACACTTCCCCTCGACGCTGTGAGAGAAAAATCCATCAGCAGATATCGATTACACGTAACACTTTTTCTGTTTAGTGAGAAAAGCAAAGTCAGCTCTCTGGATATAACCATCTATTATTTAAAACAACAGAAAATCAGCTTGTACTTGAATGAGAGACGTTATTAAATATTCAGCACAATGGTATGGTGTGAAGTCTGCTGACCCAAAAACAGGGACGTTACTGCACGTTTACCATGTCTTGTGTGAAAGTGGAGACGTCAACCACGAAATTATCGGGCCGCTTCGACACGAGACGTCCCAGTTTAGGACGCCGGGTCACGCTGTAGGTGATGGTGCGGTTAGACGTGTCACTGATGTCGTTGGTCACTGCTTGTAGATTCTCGTTTGTGATTGGCGTTGATGAACCTGCGAGGAAAAAAGGATGCACTATGTAACATTTCTGGAGGAGGGTGTCACCTGGTTGTTTCCATGGAGACGCTACTGATTAATCTAGAATGTAGGTCGTCAAACTTAAATATCCTGCACGTCTTTAATCGAAGGTTATCTAATAAAAGCTACATGAGCAGGGTTTCTTCCCCACAGATCTGAACTGTAACTTGGTCTGCTGATTTCACCTGCTTTTTCTAAGGCGATGGATCAGTTTAAGAGGTTTAATGCCACACTATGGAACACTCCAGTCCAAGCAAAACAAAAACAATCTGTCTCAGACTTCAGAAATATAATATTTTAAGTTTTGCAAATTTTAGAACACTTAAACTAGCCCGTTCAGTACATAAGGTCTTAAATGGACTCACTCCTTGGGTGAGTTCATTATGGCCAAAACCAGCACTAGTGGTAAAGTAACAAGAGCCTGTACCAGAGTGGACTGTGTAATACTTTATAGACGCAGTACTTTTACTCAGCAGGTGTTATCAGTCAGTACAGAAATCTGGAACAACATCCCAGCTGCAACAAGAGACTCTACGACATTCAGTACATTTAAAATTAATCTGAAATGATGGCTGAAGAGGAACCAGAACTGTGATCATTAATGTTACGCTACTATGTACACGTCAGTGTTATGTATGTTATGATCGTGTTTCGTTGTGTGTTTCATCCATGTCTGTCCTATGAATTGTAATTGACAGTCTGTTCTTATGTTTATTGTATGAACTTGTAGTTTCTTGTTGCTTCTATTTCTCTAACCTGCCAGGGACTACAGATGTAAAGTATCCTTCGGGCTGATTCTGGCATATTTACATTTATAGGTTCATGAATATGCACTGTCCCATTTAAATAAATAAATAAATAAATAAACAAGCAGATGGTGCACCCTCATCCAGAAAAGTTGCATAGTTAGTTATATATATTTATTTGGTTGCACTTCACTTTTTATTTTTATTTTTATTCTTAAATTCTATCCTGTGGTTGTGGCATCTGTTAACTAAGAGAATTTCCCTTCGGGGATCAATAAAAGTGATTCTGATTCTGATTCTGATTTACAGCAGCGTAACGAGGGATAAATACACTTTCCATTTATCATCGTACATTTTATTACAATGGAAATACTTATATATACTTGGATTTTACGTAATTTGTAGTGTTCAGGGTTAGAGTTAGAGTTAATGTTGAATAAAAATATTACAATAGGTGGCCAGATCTTCAAATCAAAGAGAGGAAAACAAAGAGGATCTGGGAAGTATTGTGAATCAGAAATAGTGCCCTCCAGTAAATGGTTCTTGTGTTAAAACATAAATTACATTTAGAAGAAGACTGTGAGAATATCAAAGTAGGCAGCTGATAAATGAACAGACTGATAGAGAGACACGAAAGCCACAGAAAGATTCATTCATCATTTTGCTCGCACACCCACCACCGCCACAGTCTCATGGGAAACTCTCCTTATAGATAAGAGGGGGAGGTACGCACTTCTTGTAACAAAACAGGCACAAGCAAAACGTTTAAGACAGAAAATGACGAATTGAAAGAATATATCACGTAAAGTTTGTTTCAATCTATAGTATCTGTGCAAACACATTAACGCAGGTCTATCCCAGGATAATAAAGAACAAAAAGACCTCGCATTTTCGCAGTCTGACCAAATTAATTATTTCACATGCCCTGAGAAAGTGGTCCAGGACTGGCCTCGCTCTATCAAGCCCTTCATTGTCAGTGCCCTCCCAGCGTGCCCCTCGTGCTGGCAGGCCTGGTACAGAAACAAACATGGCAGCTCACAGCTTTTCATGCGCCTGTGGCTGGAGGAGCAGCAGAGCGCGGCAGCTGGCAGTTTTCTGTTTCACACTATCCCTTTCTTCTGATCTATAAACCAGACCGCGAGAAAAACACAAACACTTTAACTAATCTGTGGATTTAGACCGCACCCATGAACCTATTTTTAAGCTATCAACAGCAAATCTAGTGTGTAAAAAAGCATTACCTGGAAACACTTTGAGAGGACGGTTCTTCTCCAGAATAATGACCAAAGCTCGGGCTGTGATGCTGAAGATTTGTCGAGGAGTGAAGTTTACTCCATCATTAACTTGGAAATTGAATCCTCCAGACATGGCACCTGCACAGAGGAATAAGGTGTAATTGTAAGTAAAATATTCTCATGCATAATTAGAAGAAATTCAATCATAATGGTCACTTGGAATGGAGTTTAAATTCATTTCCAATAGGTAGTGCTCCAATTTCAGTTCTGCTTGATCCTGTACCTAAACAATGATTAGACTAAATGTGTAAGGTCCTTAAGACGCGCCCACTGCTCCTGACAGTTTGCCCCGATGGCACCGAGGCATGGGTCAAATGCAAAGGGCAAATATCCCTCTGAGGACCTTGACCTTGACCTTAGTTCCGAGACAAGTGCAGAGCTAAAGGTCTGCAAAGTGTATGATGTTTTAAAGCTCAACAGGCAAACTGTAGTCACCTTTGTGGACGAAGAGCAGTTGGCCCTGGTCTATGTGGGCCTGTGTGAAGTTGAGCACTGGCCTCATGGGGGCGCTCTTCAGGGCCAAGTGTCCGTTACTGGGAGGAGTGATCATGTAGTGCAGGTCCTCTGAAGGTGAGTCCACGTCTTCAGCTCTGAGGTCGTCTAGTCTTATCTCAGTCACTGACGACACCCAAACCTGTGGCCAAAACACAACTGCCTCAAGTTATGCAACTTTATGTACTTGACACATCACGTAACTTATTATGGCAAATGTGAGAGAAGAATATTAAATGTGAGAGAAGAATATTAAACGTGAGAGAAGTATATTAAACATGAGGGAAGTATATTAAACATGAGGGAAGTATATTAAACATGATTGAAGGGTATTAATTGAGGGAAGTATACTGGTGAAGCACAGTCTAGAGATGCAGACGTGTGATAACACACACCTCAAACTAGATACACTTCCTCTAAATCTTATAATTCATTTAAATGAGCGATAAAACAACATTTAACAACATTTCAGTTCTGCTTGATACTGTGCCTAAAAATAATTAATGACGAAATGTGTAAGGCAGGTTTTATATATATATATATATATATATATATATATATATATATATATATATATATATATATATATATATATATATATATATATATATATATACATACATACATACACACACACACACACCCCCACACACACACATTGAAAAATTAAACACACTCTAGACATGAACACTCCCACAGTGAAAATGTACAGGAAGTGAATCAGCCTCACTAAAGCTCCTCTAAACCAGAAGCGGGTTATTCTGGAGACTGAAGAACTATTCTCACAAAAGAAAGAAATGTTCTGAAGTTTAAATGTCGATTGTGCCGTGTTGAACCTAAAAAGCACTAAACATAGTGAAATTCTAAATATATCATATAAAATGTTGTACTGCTTAACCACAACTTATGGTGAACTGACTGACTGAATAGATGTGAAGTGAAGTATGTGTGAGCTGAACTACTGCAGATATACAGCGCCATCTTGTGGCAACTGAGAAAACTACATTCAAACATTACTATAAGGATAAATCATCACTGAGTAATTCTGCACTTAGCATGGGCAGTATTTCATTATGTCATCATGTAACATAAACATCTATGTACAACTCACATTTTATATTTATAATGTCATTATTTTTTTGTATTTGTTTATTTGTATTTGTTATGTTTTTGAATCACTGTAAATGCAGAATGTAATAGAAATGTGAGGTTTTGATGAAACAAGATCCACAGATTCACATACAGTACACTGATGATCTGCCTTTTTGTACATTTACTACAGAACTGCAGTTCATTTGAAATGCTCCATATTAGCCATCCAGCAGCAGAGAATTATTAAATATTGAAAATTCCGCCTTAGGTGGGTCTTGGGGTTTCTCTTTAACCTTTCTCCACTAAACCTGAGGCCAGCAGTTCTTAACAAATGGACACTTACGGAGCAGGTTACATCTGGTTTACAGGAAAAGCATTTAAAATACATGGCAGTGAAAGTACTTTTTCACTGACTGGTTGTAAATAATGCAAACAGTCTCTTGTACTGTATAGAGTCTGAGGATACGTAGAGCAGAGTAACCAGGGCAGTCACAAAGTTATTTACAGCCTCTGCTAACATGTCATTCTGCACGGCAATAGACTCTGCAATGTCAGACTTTGTGGCTGTCGCAATCTAAATTAATATGAATGCACTTTAACTGATTTGAATTTACAGTAAATATGATGAAATATCTACAAACATACTGCAATACAAGTCCCGGATACACGGATGGTATGCCAAGTTCTGCATAGTGCCAGCCCCATGGTCCCTCCTCTACATAGCAAACATATTTTCTCCTTTGGGCTAGTCATCCAGTCAGCCATAGCAAATAGCACCACTGCCCACATGAAAATTGTCTGACAGTAAGCTATGGTGCCAGAACTGCAAGTAAAAAAAGTTCAGAGATTAAATATAGACTCACCCTGAGGACCCTGTTGGCTGTAATAACAGGAGGTTCATCGTTGACAGCTGTAACCTGGATGTTCACCGTCTGGACTGAACTCTGCTTCCTCAGACCTGTGTCGTTGGCCACCACTGAGAAGTTGTCAGTTAAAGTCTCACTGCTGTCGTGCACGTAGTAAATATACTCATGTTCAACCTGGAAATAAACAAAACAACATTATTTTTAAAAGAAAGTTGGTGGAAATCAGTGGTTTTCAAACTTTTAAACCAAGAATCACCTAAGGAACAATTATAAACTCCACTAATCATCATTACTGCAGAAAACTGGACAAATACAAATGTCTAAACTGGGAAAACACAATCAAATATCCAGATTTAATTTTGGTATACAGAGTTTTTAACAATATGGCTCCACCTCGTGTAAAAGGAGTTTGTGAAAAGAAATTCAAACTGGACAAGAGCAGGTTCTAGAGGTGAACGCGCTGTGTCATATAGAAAAAAACTCTCATTTTCTTATTGAGCAGGTCACACATGGAACACACTGCTGCTCATAAACAAGAGCTCTCAGCAGCAGCAGCTTCTAAAACTCTAAAACCATGATTGTTTGAGGGCCAAATACTGTATGTCGCTATGTATAACTAAATCACAGTTTTATATTGAGGGGTTGGTTTAAATTTCAGCTTCTAACTTTCAATGAACTGTTCTATAATTGTATGTTTACTGAATGTGTTGTATGTATATTGAGTATGTTGTATGTATAGTGAGTGTGTTGTATGTATAGTGAGTATGTTGTATGTATAGTGAGTGTGTTGTATGTATAGTGAGTATGTTGTATGTATAGTGAGTGTGTTGTATGTATATTGAGTATGTTGTATGTATAGTGAGTGTGTTGTATGCATAGTGATAGTGCTGGTGTGTTACATTTGCTTTTATGTGATTGTTGTTGTTCTTTTCCCTGCCCTGTAGATGACCGAGGAACCGAAGATGGAAATTAGCTATGCTGGTTATAATTTTTTACATATTTACATGTTTAAATGTTCATTAATATGTACTGTCCCTTTATAAATAAATAAAATAATAAGAAAAAAAATGTCTGTGTGAGTTCCATCAGATCTAAACAAGGTGCATATTAGGACTAAAATAGAAAGAAAAGATGTGGATTAAATTAACTGAAGCAGAACCTTCTATCAGAATGTCGTTGGCTGGTGGTGCATAAGTGGTGTAAGTCCCACAGTTTGAGAACCACTGCCCTGTATCAAAATGTGGGATATTCTGTCTAAGATCCAAACATCCAAACATTTTTTTGCTCAATGTTAATACATGTTTAATTATAAAGATTTAATGCTGGATCAACAAAATGACTAAACAATGAAATCTATCTGCATAAACTTACTAATATTTACCAGGATAAAAGCAGAAAAAGTATGTGTGTAAAAATAACCCACCTGCCTCCTGGTGAAAGAGGCTAGAGCCACCCCCGGGTGTCGGGAGTGTTCAATGTGACCGTGTTGCGGGGGCTGAGTCAAACTGTAGAGGAAGTTGATTCCAGAAAAATGGCGGTTGGTGACCTTTAGAATTTCCTGTGTGAGTGCCTTTGAGGCGCCCTCTTCCAGGGAGAAATCAGAGACCTGCAGAGGGATGAGACGTGGGATGATGTCGACAGAGACCCTGATGCCCCGCACGTCCGTGATCCCGTTGGTGACGTCAAGGATGAAGGTGTCATTGAACATGTCAGGGTCCACCTGCATGTACTGAATGTGTCCATTGTAAATGTCTGCCTGGCTGAACGTCCTGACAGGAGACTGCCTGGTTCCGATGTAACGCTCCTCCGGTTCAACGAAACGCCGCAGAAATCCATGCGTTGGGCCTTCTCTCACAGTGAATACAATCTCAGATGGCAGGTTGTCTTCATGAGTCACCTGAAGCAACAGGAAGAAATGTTACAAATCGTCTGTGTGCCACTAAAGATATGTTTTGTTTGGTGAAAGTGCACTGTACCATAAAGATGCAAAACCAACAAACAGTGCACCATGACAGTTAGATTTCTGTTCAGCTCATCCTTTATTAACTTTCAGGCGTGGTTACTGACTGTGAGTTATTTACCAACACAAGTTTAACAATTAGTTGCTGTAGTGAATAATCTCAACTCTCTTACCTCTACTTTTGTTTCATCGATCTTCACGGGCTTCCCCTCCTCCACCAGTAAAGCGTTAAGCGTCTGTACGATGGGAGGTCTCTGATGACTTTCCAGATAAACTTTTACACTGACCTTCGCTGACAGCTGGAGTCCTTTGGCTTTGACGGTTAAGTTGAAGTGGTCTGCTGTATGTGTGCTGTCATTGTGGTGATATGAAAGACACCCAGAGTTTAAATCCGCTTGTGTGAATGAACTGACTTTTTCTCCATTGCGGTAAATAGCTCCACTTTTGGGAGCCTCATTCACTGCAAACAGAACATCCTGGTCCTCTCGGATGTCCAGATTGTGCACTACGCTAAAATTACTCGTGAAAATAGAGACAGATTTTCCCTTTTGGACGAGTAAGCCGGTATTATTCTCAACTTTCAAGAACGGATCATGAGCACTGATGTCCAACAAGCTGGACACGAAATGTTTTCCATCTGAGACAAAAAGCACAAATCTACCCGTGCTAACACCTTTATGCACGAAAAGCACACGTTTCTCCTCCAAGTCCCTCTGGTGAAACTGAAACAGCCTGTGTGTTGTGTCATTCACCAACACAAGATCTCCCATTGGGATTCCTCGCCGGGTGTACAACAACTGTCCATCATCGAAATCCGAGTCTGCGTCATGGTAGCGCAAATCCTCTGCCGTGAGAAGCCTCTGTCCGTCTCTGACCACGTGGAAAACCTTATCAATCACACGTACGGGTTTCTGATCATTGACGAGCTGGATTGAAATATTAAAAGTTCCTTCTTTAGAGCTGACGTCATCCTCTGCAACAGATGATTTAAATCCCTGAGTCGTGGACGCGATGAGAGTGAATGCATCTTCAGTCGTTTCACTATCGTCGTGGATGTACATAAGTCGCTTGTCCAAAATATCCTGGTTACTGAAAGTTAAAATGTTGGTGTAGCTTGCATTCGAATTGGACTGACTAATACGTGCGAGTTTCCCATGTCCGGGCCCATTTATAACAGTGTAATACATATAAGTAGTGCTCAAAGTCTCTGCAAACAGCTCGTCTTTAGTGATTAATTTACTTTCTCCTTCCAAAAGTGAAAGTCCGTCATTTTTCATGAACACACTGTTAACATCGGCTTTGATTGTAAACTGAAAATCGTAGTTTTGAGACTGGGCGTGCTTTGAAAAGAGCAAAAATTTGAACCTGTCACTTGTATCTTCATAAGGCCTGTCCACTAACTCATAATGCACTTTATGTTCAGTTACATTTCTTTGACTAAAACTTGTATTTTTACCCAAAACAGCGGTGTCCAGTAGCAGCCTTCCTTTCTTTGGTGTGGTGAGAACTCGATAATAAAGGTCATCTTCTGCCAGATCCACTCCTTCAATAGCAGCAAATAGATTCTCCGCGCCCAGTGTCACTTTCCGCACTTTATCCAGGTGAATAATTACATTTCTCACCAGAGTGTACTTCACCCACTTGATTGTAATGGGGAAGAGTAATTCAGTATTTGCCCTCGCTGCCACGTTAATTTTGCACTTGAAGTAATCGGTTGCATTAGAAGTCTGTAATTCTTGATAAGTGTTGACGTATCTTAACCGCTCTTTTTCGAGTAGCCTCTGGGAGAATGAATCAGTAGCTCTCCATTCACCGCTGGAGTGAAGTCTCTGAAGTTCTCCGTATTGTGGAGGTTCGATGATGTCATAACGGATGTCAACGACCTGTTTCACGGCGTTCGTCTGCACTGCTAAATGTGACGAGCCAATTATAGCCCAGTCTCCCTGTGTGATCTCCAGACCCGTGTTGTTTGAAATCTTATACTCCAGTGTGATGGCTAATACTCTCAGGACCACGGTGTTGCTGACCTTCTGTCCATCGCTCACTCTGAACACTATTCGGGAGTTTCTGACCCCTGTGTGGACATAGTTCACCCTCAACTCCTCCAGGTCTGTGTATGTGAAGGAGGTCACAGCTGCACCGGGGCTGTCCTCAAGCTCCAAATATCCAGCATCTGCGTTTAGGTTTCCCAGAACAGAGAAGACCAGGTCTGTGTTGGGACTGTCTATGTCTGTGGCCTTCAGAATATCTGTGGTGAGACGTTTCTTTGAGTTTTCCAGCAAAACAAAGAGATTTCCTTCAGGGAGGCTTAACTCGGGGGCATCGTTGGTGGGTGTTACAGTTATGTTGTAGCGGTACAGTTTATTGTTCTTCAGATAATGAGGGACAGGTTTTCTGCTGCTCGAATAAATGGAAAACATGAAGAAGTCGTCTGGATCTTCAGACCCTCC